>NC_140963.1:109219973-109302473 GCF_056783735.1 Eptatretus burgeri
GGAGACCATTTTTATTATTATTTATTTATTGAAGAAAAATTGTTCCGAAAATAATTAATTTATCAAAAAAAGTGCACAACTTCTTTTTGTTTCCAATTGTCAAAACGATGTGGTCTTTGGAAGTGTTAAGGAATTCAGCTCTACTCAACATGCTTGCCAACGAAATACATCTCACTTTGGTGGAATGCTTTGCAAACTATTTTTTTTTTAAACTATTTTCAAACTAAAACAATTCGAACATGGAATACCTAATGACACTGTACTTTCAGGGCTCCTTACAAATCCTACCCTGTTGCCTCACCGTGGCGTAGGAGTGGCAATGGTCAATGGAGTCCTCCCAGGGTGGGCTCAAAGTATCCATCTCCGTGTGTGTGTGTGTGTGTGTGTGTGTGTTTGATTGGTATCTCTATATAGGGGTTTCAGAAAGTGGAATGGAGTCCTCACAGGTCTCAATGTATTCACCTCCGTGTGTGTGTACGTGCATGTTGTTGTTGCCTGCTATCTCCACATGTCGGTGGGTTTCGTGAGGCGAAACAGAGACCTACCAGGTGTGTGCGTGCGTGCACGTGCGTGTGTGTCGTTGATTGGTATCTACATATGCGGGTTTCAGAATGTAGAATGGAGTCCACCCATGGTGGGCTCAAAGTATCCACCTTCGTCTCAGTAAGGGGGTCACGATTCATGGACCAAGCTGTGAAGTTTTCTGTTCTCAAAGTTTTGTCCCGAGGGCTCTCTTCAGGATCGTCACTGAGTCCCGGACAGCTTTGAGCTGTAGTTTGCTTGTGATAATATTCCCAGGGATGGGTTTTAATATCTCTGTGAGGTTCTTTGTCATCTTTGTCACCAACTATCATTGGTACAACTTTGGCATTCTTTGACTTCCTGGATATTTTCACTTCATTTTTGAGGTCTTGGTGTTTGGTCATTCTCGTGATTTATGCATTGTTTACTCCAAAATCACTGGTATTAACACCTGACGTAGAAATGCCTTATTCTCTCTTTTTTGTACCTAAGTATGATATCTGGTCGCAATGCTTTGTTTTTGATGTTCACGCTCGACGGGGTCATTCGGTGGTACGTGAGCGGTACTTCCATGTTTTCAGCAATTACTTTTGGTTCATGTTCCCACAAATTATCTGGAACTCGGATATCAAAGTTTTTGCAGATGTGCCAGAGGATTACTTTACAAACTCTTCTGGGTCTCACTATCTGCCATGACCTTTCCTGGGAAAGCCACATTTCAAACCTCGCCTCCAAAGCCAGTCGCCGACTGGGAATCCTCCGTCGTGCAAGGTCCTTCCTCGGCCCACCTGAGCTCCTGACCACTTACTAAGCTTTTGTGCGCAGCCTGATGAGGTACTGCTCTCCCCTCTGGGCTGGTGCTCCTGCCTCCCACTTTTCATGGCTTCACGCTGTAGAAACCAAGGCATTTCGGATCATTGGCATCTCCCGCAATGAGGCTGAGTCTTTGGGCCTCTCACTCAATCACCGCAGGTTGGTCGGTGGTCTTTCTGTCTTCTACTGTCTCCTCTCCAGCCTCGGCCCCCCCCTGCTCTCTCTCTGTGATTTGTCCCCACCACATTTCTGCTGGGCGCTCAAGGTCCGCCAACAACCCCCTTCTGGTAAAACTACCAAAATCACGAATCACTGCTCACCTTCACTCTTTCATTCCTCTTTTTTTCCCACCTTTGGAATAAACTCCCTCACTCTATTCATTCCCATCCTTCCCTCCAGGCCTTCAAAACAGCTGTTCACCACCACCTCTTATCATCCCCCATCCAAAACCTCTATTTTCTACCCCCGATAATCCACCCTAGCCCACCTCCTTCAAGTTCCCTGCTTTCCTTCCTGAAAGTCCCTGTAATGTCCTTCTTCTATTCCCCATGTTCCCCGTCCCATCCCTCTTCCTTCCACAGATCTCCAAATGTCTCTGTTCCCCACTATTTTGTCCTTCCCACTCCCTCCCCTCCTGTCTCATGCCCCCTTGCTGTGCGTTGTGTGTTTGCTCTCATACGAGCCTCGACAAGGTATACAAAAAAACAACCCAAAAAAAAAAAAACTCTTGTGTCGTTGTGTGTATCGCTGTTCTGACATGAGTATTTTTTTGTGTGTGTGTTTGGTTATTAAGCATACATATCACTCTCTTTGCTCATGCCACCTCCACCCCTCACCTTTTTTTTTCTCTCTCTTTCTCTTTCTCCTTCTCCTTCTCCTTCTCCTTCTCCTTCTCCTTCTCCTTCTCCTTCTCCTTCTCCTTCTCCTTCTCCTTCTCCTCCTCCTCCTCCTCCTCCTCCTCCTCCTCCTCCTTCTCCTTCTCCTTCTCCTTCTCCTTCTCCTTCTCCTCCTTCTCCTTCTCCTTCTCCTTCTCCTTCTCCTTCTCGTTCTCCTTGTTCTTCTCCTTCTCCTTCTCCTTCTCCTTCTTTTTCTCCTTCTTTTTCTCCTTCTTTTTCTCCTTCTTTTTCTCCTTCTTTTTCTCTCACAGTGTACACAATGTTTACTCAGGCGTCGCTCTCCCCACCTCCACCTCCCTTCCTTGCTCTTCTCCCCTTCCTCACTCCCCCTTCTTCACCCACTCCTCGCTTCCCCTCCCTCCTCTCTCTCTCCTCGCTTCCCTCCATCCTCTCTGCCTCCCCTCTCCCCCTCCCCTCTCTTTCTCCCACGACATTTTAATGAAAATGCTTTCACGACATTTTTGTCAACTCGCGTCGGTCGTAGTGCCACCCTACATAAGGGAACCGTGACTCGAGGGGGAAAATAATTCGACCCTCTTGCCAGTCGAGGTATAGACCAATGTTACATGAGAGGGGAGGGATGTAAATCATCATCAATGATGTTGGCAGGCCCAACTATAAAGGCACGAGTTGACAGAATCGGGTGCAATAACCCCAGAAGCGCTGAGCTGGAAGCTGCGCCCTGGAATGAGATCAAGGAGGGGGACGCCATGCGCTGCGCTGTCAACGCCATGCCCCCTCCACTGGGAAATGTTCCTCCACCCTCGTTGCCTGCAAAAAACAATTACCATCTGCACTGGGCATTATCCTCACAAGGAATTTTATCAGGTTTGGCCCAATAACTCTGCTGTCATGTGTATTTCCCCTGTCTTCTGTCGTGTGTGTGTGTGTGTGTGTGTGTGTGTGTGTGTGTGTGTGTGTGTGTGTGTGTGTGTGTGTGTGTGTGTGTGTGTGTGTGTGTGTGTGTGTGTGTGTGTGTGTGTGTGTCCCTAAGACACATTCTGATTAAGGATCTGCCATTCGTTGCTTGATCCATTCATGGGCACATATTTCAGTAATGGGTAAATTGGGGATAGTTTTATGAATTGGATTCATTTGATTACAGTATATTGTTTGCTTCTTGTGCATTCCCGACCCTGTTTATGGATTACTTTATTCTTATGCAGCCTTTGGCTGCTTGGCTGCATCATTTTCTCGGGGTGCAGCTGTGCAGCTGATGCAATGCCCCTTGTTACCAGTTAGCTGGTACTCATTTTGCCGACCTCAGAAGGATGACAGTCTGAGTCAACCCAATTGGTGTCAGTTCATCGTAACAAGAGGGACTTGAACTCAAGACGCTAAGATCTTAAGTCGGCCACCTTCACCGTTCTGCCAACATCAGGCTCTGACCCTGTTGTTATTGCATCAATATAATTTGCAAACCTGGCCTGGTCTCTGGCTGATTCTGTTTCTTCTGATGGTTTCACAAATTCTGTTGAAGGTAAATCGGTCGAGGTAAAACCTCGGTAACGGTAACGTAGCTTTAGATGTGAGGATCCGGCGGGGGATTGAAACGGGTGACCGGTCATGGCCTTATCGACACGACTCGCTGAGTTCGAACCGGAAAACCGGTACAGTCCGGCGGCTGCAACACTACAAAATTTTTCTGATACTTTCAACAAGTCGAGCATAATGGCAAGCACCGTGCATGGTAATGGGCCATTTAATAATGGATGAAATCGATGGGATGTTGTTGACCAAGTTCTGCTAACTGCCATGGGAAGCAGGAAGCTGACATTTTGATTGTTTATCCTTCATCGGAGCAACAAGTGTTCATGACTCAAATGCTCTTTTGTGCTCTATCAAAGGCTCAATGGCCAAAACTTCAGCTTCTCCTTGTTTCCCACAGTGGTTAGCATATCTCAATCAACATCCTGTTGGTGTCCTCAATTTTTATAGCGTCCACCAACGCAGATCAACACTTTCACCAGCAAGACGAATGAACGAATCATTTTACAATGATCCATTTAATATCTGACTGCACAAGAACACAAGACTAATCAGATTGGAATCCAGATCTGGCTCAAACAAATACAGCACAAAGCAATATAAAGCTTCGAGGAAAACCGTTGAGGTTATTGAGCTCAACTAGTTTGCACACATCATTAACACATCAAGGCATCATTCAGTGAGAAATGCTTAAACGAATTTCACAGGCACAGTCATTCATCAATGTGTGTGCTTTCCATTGGAATGACGTTGAACTGGGCATGCCATCTGCTGTCATTCGTTGGTGGTCGTTAAAGATCCCACGGTGCCCCTCACAGCGAGTCGGCGAGCTGCCGCCGGCATCCTGTACACATTCCAAATTCCTGCCCTAACCCTAAAGAAGACATTGTTGCATCACCCTCAGCTCATGATGCTACCCCACTGCCATGCGCCGCATATGAAAGAAGATTTTCAGCCGTCCTCAGGTGCCACCTGGCACCTGGACGATTCATTGCAGGTGTCAGATTGGCCAGTCCTACTTAGTTGTCATAAGGCCTGGATTAAAAAAAAAAGGAATAACTGAAATGTCCACGCGGATTGTTTCAAAATTGTGTCCGTCATGCTTCACTTCGCTCGTGTGGCACAATTCCACTGGCAACAGGTGGAACCAAAAGAAGACAAATGCAGACACAGACATGAGACTCCAACAATAAAACAACGCATGGCACGACCACTGTCACAATAAAGAAAACAATATCAAATTCAGAGAGTACACTCAAATTATCATTATCAAACACCTCCATTAATTTATACATGGAAGATTTACAGTGGCATGAGGAAAAAATACTGAAGCTCGCATAGACAAGGAAGATATGCAGGGTGAGAGGCAGTGCTGAATCGAGACGTACCTCATGGCACGGCTCAGCTTTTCGTAGTTCATTTTGAGATTCCCCTTCTTGTAACCCCATAATCTTGCCAACTCAGTGGAGGAAACCACCCTGAACACGCCAAGCCTGTGATCTAACCAACACAATGGTCTGTGAGGTCCCTCGGGTTCCAGGAGAAGATCCCTGATGAACTCCCACAAAAGAGGTTGCTGGCGTTCTGTAGTGGGGAAATGAAAATTCATCTTCAGAACAATTTGCTCGTATTGGTAGTTGGTAGATAGGTCTGAAAATGGAGTTCAAGATCTACTTGGTCCTGAAAGTTTACTGAAGGTTGCAGAACTCCAAGCAATTGCATACGACTATGTACAGTAGCGACAATCCTACCTAGATGAAAAGTAAATAATGATTGTACACCGCTTATTCCCAATTCCATATCCAGTCGATGCATGACATCATCACCTGGCGCCGAAAGAAGGGAGTACTCAGTTTTTACTCTGTTTGTTTGTTTGTTTGTTTTCTTTCGTGTTTGTCCGGGCGATATCTCTGCCATCCTTTTGAGTTAGGAAGCTGAGAGTTGAGGACAAAAGTGAAGATGTGCTTTGGGGGAAAACTGTTTTTTATTTTTTGATTAATCAATTAATTGATTAATAACTGAATTATTATTATCGATTTATTAATTACTTATTTATTATATTTCTCATCTGGGCAATATCTCGGGCACCTTTTGAGCTTGGAAGCTGATATTTGGACATGACAGTGACCAAGTGATTTCGCTATAAAAGGTATTTTTTTATTAATTGATTAATTATTTGATTTTTCGATTAATTACTTAATTTTCAAAAAGTTACAGATTTGGATGAAACAGTGGTGGTTTAGGGTATGCTATCAGCCAATTAAGAAATTTGATATTTTACGATAATTATTTTATTTTAATTATGCAGTTAATCAATCAATTATCATACACCGCTCCCTCCAAATTCTGTCTCCATGCACTGAAGGCATCCTGGCAATGTCTCATGCTGGAGGATTTGTTATTTATTTCTTTGGCACATGGGGCAGTGGACTTTGAACGAACGTACCTGTACTTGTTCGCACTTTTCTCTATTCAGGCTCTGATTGGCTTCCAGGTGACGTGTTCTTATGTTTTTCGCGTGATGAGAATGACCATCAAAAATATATTTACTTATTTTTGCTGAGTCCAGAATGTGTGCTGCAGTTTGTGTCTGCCTTCCAATTCGCAAACAACCAAGCTGTTCCGATTCTGTCTTTCCCCCGACCAGTGAGTGATGAGCACCACTTCTTCTGGTATTGTCATGACTGATGTTTGCAGCGGTGCACTAACCCTATAATCGGCCTATTTCGGACCTTTGCTGCTTCATAACCATGATGGCGGCTTTGTGAGTCACAATGAATGTTGAGCATTCAACAAATCAAATCACTTGCTTTCACCTTGCTGTGATACCTGTATTACGAAAATTTCATTTGCAAGTCACAAAATACTTGTTTTGGATGAAAATGAAATTAACCTGAGAACAGGTTATTGATATTATTTCAAAGTGGTGATTGTGATTCATGTCAGATCTTTAGTAGTATACAGTAACTTATACTTGCAGAGAGATTGCAAGGAAACTTAGACAAAGGGGAGGCCATTTGTCCCCTCATGCCTGTGCTTCATCCCTATGTCATTCATTTAATTTATCAGTTCACTGACATTCTATGATAAATGTGTCCTCCCCTCGTCCTCATTCTCCATGGCCTTTATTGATCCATGTCTCCCTCTTTTTGTCCCTCATCCCTGCTGTTGCTGTGTTTCCCTCTTATCTTTCTACTGTTCCGTCCTGATCCATTCTATGTTCTTGCTCCTCCATGAGCCTCGACATTGTATACAAATAAATTAATAACCCTATTCATTCCATTAATTTAATCCAATTAACATCTACAGGCAGGGAATTTGATCGCAGGGTACCGACATACAATGGCTTCCTCTTTTTGAGAGATACCATAGGATTTTTGATATCCACAAACTAAATACAGATGGGATACCTTGCATCCCCATCTGAAGATACAACCCCCCCCCCCTTGCACTGGATCAGAACAGCAGTATTTTGTTTAGCTTTGATCCCTTCAAGGATCAAACTCAGACGAGACA
Source organism: Eptatretus burgeri (assembly GCF_056783735.1). NCBI lineage: Eukaryota > Metazoa > Chordata > Myxini > Myxiniformes > Myxinidae > Eptatretus > Eptatretus burgeri. The sequence goes on from NC_140963.1 coordinate 109,227,209, forward strand.
TCTCATTAGTGGCGAGGAAGCTAACAACGGAGTTATCCTGCTGCCACAAAGGTTATCCTTCTAGCTGGATTCAAACCAACAACATACGGTAATGAAAGCTCAGAAGACGTGGATACCATATGGACATAAACAGATGAACTATCGAAGCAGTCCATCATAGCACTCGGATCTTGTTCGTTATCAAGTCTTACTGTATGCAGGTCGAGATGGTTTGGATTTGAGGGCAGCGGAAGCTGGAGTTGAGGGATCATAAGGAGGAGGAAGGCAGGCAAGTTTGGGATCATGGCATTGGTCCCCAGAAGGCAATGAGCTTAGGATCACTGGTCCTTCTGGTAAGGTCCACTCTGGAGCCTGAATCCAGTCTGTGAGAAAACAACCATTAAAAATTATTGTTAGAATTGTTCTGGCAACTTTATGCCCTACTCTTTCTGCATACAGGTATCTACCTAGTTGTGTTTCCTTATGAATCCAATGAAATATTCAGAACCACACATTGCGGTGAGGAGGAAACGAGTCAAAATAAAGTATTGAGCTAAATTGGTCGATGAATACCATGCATGTGTCATAATAAATACAGTAGGTACACCACACACATATCAGGGTGGTTTAGGGGTGCTGATTATTTATTTAGTCGTTTGTTAAATAAAACAAACTCACTGTCTTTCTCTGAAACAAACTACTTGAACAAGCAGACAAACAATGAAAACAGCTAGAGGTCAAAGGACCTTTTTCCTCGTGCAGTCTTGACAAACAAGGACATGGCCGGGGCCTGCAAGTGGCAAATTTGATTGGTCGTGATGATGTAAAATGCCATACTAATTTGTCCAAGTACTGCTAAATGGAATAGATTTGAAAGTGACAATTCGGCGATTTATGTTCTACATTGGTCAAATTTTTCATTAAATTGAAATAGAATAAAGATTTTAAAGTTTGTAAAAAAACAGATTTGGAAGTTCACCACCGTTGATGCAGCGTCTTTTACACCACCTTGTAGAAAACGTTACATAAGTTATTTGTGCCTGTTGTTTGTGTCCTTTATGACATCACTAAAAACAGTAACCTCCTGCTTGGAATGATTTTCAATTTTGTTTGACAGACAGACAGGCAGACAGAGTAAAAGCATATCTAACGCCTCTCAGCGCTTGCGCGATCAGGATGAATTCGGAGCCCGATCTGTTCATTTTCTAAATTTTTATTATTTTTTCTTTGTTGTTGTTCATTTTTACTGCTAAACTGCAAGTTCATTTTCTGATTCCTTTTCTGATTTGTGTTCAAAATATAACTAAGTTGTTCCTCGATCGTAAAATTATGGTTGTAGACACAGCAGACAGACAAAGTGAACCGATTGTTTAATCCCACTTTTCGGTTCGTATGCATGGGGCAACAATAAAAAAAACAGAGATTGCAGACCCTCACCAGGACTTCTTTTGAGTGGTGTATTTTTTATGGGTATTCGGGTAAATCCAATATGAATGCCAAACCATGTGACCTATGACATCATATATGTGAACCTTTTGTTCCTCATGGACAGGCGGTCGTACATTTCAGGGATTACAAGGAAATTATGTGCAGGTCACTAATCACTAAGCTAACACCAGGCTATGGTGTAAAGTTTCACCTCGATCTGTTCAGCCACTTCAGAGAAAAGATTTTTGAAGGTTGTTTTTTTTTTTTTTTTAAATAATATGGCTGATGAATCACGTGACCGATGACGTCATCAAAAAATTTCTGGGTACCGTTTTCTCCCTAGATCACCCTCAAAATGTTCATACTGATCGGATGTAGCGTTCTACATATGCAATTATGACGTCATAACGAAGGCACTGACGATGACATTAAAAGAAAACACACTCATTCCCCATGAGGAGTACTTGCTATATCCCAAGCTTCAATAAAACCGTGGTGCGGTTTTAGAGATACAAAGTTCCAATTTTTTCCCCGTTTTTCCAATATGGCTGCTACACCACGTGGCCTAAGGCGTCATAATTATCATTACAACATTCTACATGAGTAGGCGCACCAATGGTGAAAATTTCGTTTCAATCTGACAAGCAGCTGCAGAGAAAAACACGAAACTTCTGTGCAGACAAAGAAACAAAGACAGACAAACAAACAAACAAACGGACCCAAATGCAATACCTTCTCCTTTGGCAGGGATAATGTCTCAGTGGAATAATGATTGGAGTGTTGACTCTGAGTCTGGAGGATTGGCAGTTCTTTTTTGTTTTTTTTTTGTACACCTTGTCGAGGCTCGTATGAGAACTAACACACAATGCACATCAAGGGGGGCAGGAGACAAGAGGGGCGGGAGTGGGAAGGACAAAACGGTGGGGAACAGAGACACCAGGAGATCTGTGGAACGGAGAGGGGTGGGGATGGGAACACGGGGAATACAAGATGGACACCACAGGGACTCTTAGGAAGGAAAGCACGGAATTTGAAGGAGGTGGGTTTGGGGTGGATTAACGGGGGTAGAAAAGATCGAGGATTTGGATGGGGGAAGATAAGAGGTGGTGGTGAACAGCTGTTTTGAAGGCCTGGAGGGAAGAATGGGATTGAATAGAGTGAGGGAGTTAATTCAAAAGGCGGGAAAAAAGAGGAATGAAAAAGTGAAGGTGAGCAGTGATTTGTGATTTTGGTAGTTTTACCAGAAGGGGGTTGTTGGCAGACCTTGAGCACCCTGTGGAAATATGGGGGGGACAAAATTTTGCAGTTTGGCAGTTCAAATCATCGGCAAGTCATACCCAAGACTTTAAAAATGGGATGTGCTGCTTCCTTGTTTGATGCTCAGCATTTACATAGAATAGAGCATTGACAAACAACCATAGATTGGCAATCATTGTGCAAGTTTTTTAGGGGTGGGGGGGGGGCTAATTGCTTCCTCCTGTGTTGAGGTCTCTTGTAATGGAACCTTTATTTATTTATTTATTTTGAAGGCAAATTCAGACAACATTGAAGCAAATATACAAATAGGCATCCACATCTGAGTACATGATGTACTGCTTATTGCATGCTGGGTGTTTGTGTCTGGTGAATGCTGCATCTCACCATCCTCATTAAGCAGTCCAATACCTGAAGGTTGAAGGAGACTGCATCCTGAGGAAAGAGGACACCGATTATTGCAGAAAATGTCACAACCTCAGCTAGATAGACAATGTCCACAGTGTTTGCCGGTTCTCCAACTGTTGCGGAACGTGGAACTGTCTCTAAATCAGAAAAGGTGAAAATGAATTGACTGCTCAGCTGAAAGTTAGTTGCCTTCAAACCTTCTTTCACTTTATCCCAGACATCAATTTCTGTCTTGAAGTCAGTCCTATGGACATGCTAGGCAAGTATGGAAGCTTATGGATTACTGACAATATATTTCAAGGTTAAAATGTAAACGGGTGTAACATCATGTCAGGAAGTACCTGTCCTTATTTGCCTTTTAATAAAACATCCCAAAAATGTATCTGTGGCAGTTGTTCAAACTGAAGAACAGCACAAAAAGATCTAATCCCAAAGGAGGATTAATAATAATGTTCAGAATTTGAGAGTGACAAGTTCAAAATACTCAGCCGAAGTTGCAAAACAATGGGAAGGAGTTACATTTGCAACAAGTACTTCACAGGTGATCCCAACAAAGAAACTCCATTGAGAATGGCTATCAATGCCCTTTGAGACAATGTTCAGACTGATCTTTTAACATTGAGCTTGAGAACGGAACGGGCGCTGGAAGACTGATGGTGGCATTCACCGAATACATGGAGGTCCTTCCTAAAACGGTTCCAGGAGACACAGGTCGAGTCCTGTTCTTGATTGATCTCTGATTTCGGTGTTCAGTCATTGCAGCTGGGTTCTTTCTCTCCGGGTGGCCAGAAATAGTCGGACAGCATAGGAACCGCAATTCCGCAGGCCATTGTTTTACAAATGCTTCTCTCTGTGATAACTCTTACAGGATACTTTTTTTTTTTGCTATTGTTGTCACGTGCCCTCGCGTGTAGATCGGACCAAGAGGAACAGGTGGAGTACCTACTCCCTGAAGGTCATTCATGAGCCAGCTGGGTTTTTACTGACAGTGAAATTGTGACATGGTGAGGCTCCTTAAACTCGTCATCCTGGTGTTTCACAGGCAGAATGGATACATCAGTGTGTGCTGTCCCTCGGATGGAAGTTAAACTTGGTGTCCTGTCTGCCAGCATTCTTGGTGGATGTTAAAAATCCCATGGTGTCCTTCGCGGTAAGCTATCACCGACACCATGAAGAACTTTTATATTCCTGCTCTAACCTACAGAGGGCATTGCAACAGTGGCACATCAGTGAACGAGTATCCATCACACTTATTGAGAGGCCCAATTCATGACACCAGAGGAATTGAGCAACAGGCAGTGGAGCAACACGCACACGCACACGCACACGCACACGCACACGCACACGCACACACACACTCTGATTAATCAATCGCCCTTCCTGCAAAACACCAGGATGACAGTTTAATGCGTGATCGAGATTCAAACCCAGGCTGGACAGATCAGAGGTGAATGTATATACCTCGAGTCTACACTGCCAGCACAGGAGAGATTCCAATACTTTCTTTCACATGAAGATCATCTTCAAAGAGGAAAAAACACTCACATGTTGAGTCTACTTGGCCTGCTCTAACAATTAGGCTAAATATAAGACGACATACCTACCAGCAACGAATAGACTTGCTCCATATTGGCTGAGATCTCGAGGTACTGCCAAATCCTCCAACATAGAACGAAAGGAAAAGGGATTGTACTCCATGTGTCCACAACCTTGTCCTGTTACATCATCACTCTTTTTATGCAAACTGGTTGTCATCCTCTGGGTCTCTGAGGAAACACAAACAGAAATATTGGAACACAGGTATTCGTGGGCCAAGGACACGTACGTCACATGAGTTTGGAAACTCGAGACCTTGAGACTTCTTCTCCCTTTCGAGAAGACCACTGCAGAACAATTAATTACATCCACCACCGAAGGTGAAGGAAGTTATGTTTTCATCCCTCTCTGTTTACTTGTTATTGGCTCAATCGAAGATTTTTCAAGTTGTATATTGGTTAGGCGATTACGTTATTCTGTTTGTCTGTCTGTTTGTCACCTACAGGTCAATCGTCAATTTACATCTTATTAACTTAAAAGTTGAACAGGATTTGCAAAGTCCATCACTGAATAATTGGGAAAGCAACTATTTTTGAGGGTAAAAGGTCAACTCAAGGTCAAGCTTATAAAATCATAAATTTCAATGTGAAAAAATAATCTATTTTCATCTGATTGACCCGTACTTTGATGAAGATTGTCAATTTTAATCTTTATGAAATGGACAATTTGATGTTTTCATGACAACCTTTGGAGAGGAGGGGTTGATTTTGCTCGTATCGTGCTCTGCCCGACGTCTTTTTCTCGTTTATTTGGGAGCAGGATATCTCAAAACGTTATCGACGGATTCGGATGAAACTTGCTGGACAGGTTGGTTGTGTGACAAGAACAAGCGGAGTAGATTTTGGTTCAGGTCTGAATCCAGATCTGGCCCATCAGTGGGATACAAAACGTAAACTGTTCAGCCTGGAGGAAGTATGCGCTCCACCAAGTGCTGTTCTTGTTAATGTTTTATTTCAACCCAGCATTATATAAATTTTAGGATTGCTAACAGAAATTTCCATATTCTGGTAAATAAGAAAATTCACCAGAATAATTAAAATTGTATAAAGTGTTCGAAATTTATATTTATTTGCTCGAAGAAAGTTTTCTTACATAAAATGATCTCAAAGAAGACGTATTCTAAAACCATTAATGTTGTGTTTTCCCACACTACTTCACACATCAATGCCTCACCCTTCCTCTGAAACACCAGGATGACAGTTTATAGCTGGGTTGATTCAGCATAACTTTTGAAGCAAAGCATTTGATCAACGTTTTCCTCCATGTTCCTGTTACTCACTCACTGAGAACAGAATTCCTTGTGTCCTCCAAACGTCTCCAATAATTAATATACAATACTTTTTTTTTCAAGGTGAAATTACCACTGGAGAGAGGACATGAACAAGGACCCATCATGCCCCTTATTGAAAACCGCAAGGGCTGGCAGGTCAGCCTCGAGGCATGCACACACACCTCTGAGCTGTCTCGCCTGCGTTTGAATCCCGACCCAGCTATCAATTTTCACCCTGGTATTTCACAGGCAGGATGAGGCATCAGTTTGTGTGCCGTTGATAGGATTGACGATAGCCATTCGGCCCGTCCACGAGCACTGGTCATTGGTGGGCGTTAAACATCCCTCGGTGTCTTTCCCAAAGAGAAGGTGAAATATCGCCAGCACCTTGAACAAACTACAAATTCCTTCCTAAATCACTGAGGTTGGCTATCCTGCGTCAGAGTGGTGATCCGTCCAGCATTGATTCTAGGCTTAAAAAGTTGATCAACTCCTAGTGATGCAACCCAGAGCTCCGTAAAGAGTAATGGACTCGACTTGGTCAATTGTTTTTTTTTAATCGAGTCTCGTGTATGTCTCCCGCTGATTCACTATAGAGGTATAATACCTGAATATTTCCTGAGATCATGCAAACTCACCAAATGTGCATTAATAATCGGATGACAACATATTGTTTTTTGGGGGAAATTTTCTTGAAAAGATAAAAATTGTTTTATTTTCTGATTCCAGCAATTATGACCAGCATCTGCTTTGTCTATTTCAATTTTTCAGAATATTTGTTCAGAAAAGGTCAGTTATACCATCATTGTTTTCATATCCTTCTGATATTTTAAATGATAAGCATGCCTGGTGTAAGTATTTCATCAAAGATGAAAGGTCCATGGTGAAATGGCTTTGAGACGTGCATGGGAAGTGTTAAAAGGGACAACTCATGGACATTCACGATGGACAAATGACAACGTCTCGCAGAGCAGTCGACTCATTTGTAGAAGGGTCCATCATCCTGATAGTGGGGCAACTTAGCTAAATATAGCATAACAATTGTGCATTTTGTGAGAAAAGCACCAAATTTGGCACACTAGTAGCCTAACATATTATGAACAGATTTGGATATTGGGCCATCTCAAATTCAGCCGCTGATGGCTGTGGCAGCCATTTTCCACTGCCATCAAAAATTTTGAGATGGCCCAATATCCAAATCTGTTCATAATATGATAGGCTACTAGTGTGCCAAATTTGGTGCTTTCCTCACAAAATGCACAATTGTTATGCTAAGTTGCCCCACTATGATCTCAGCTTCCTTGTAAGATGGAGAAATGTGGGCATGAAGATTCTTAAGGGTTTAAATTATGTGTTTTGTGCACTGCAAAACACCTAAGGCCTTGTTGGCTTGAACAGGAACTATAAAACTACTAAAGTTTAAAAAAACTGAAATGTTAACGCTTTGAATTGCATGCATTTCAAACCCTAGCAATGAACATGATGTGATAACCAGTAGCCATATAAGATAATGGCAGAGGATGAGCAACCTACGACATTTAAAATGTGTTCTGGCCTCCAAAGCCAGTCACCGACTGGGAATCCTCCATCGTGCAAAGTCCTTCCTTGGCACATCTGAGCTCCTGACGACATAGAAAGCTTTTGTCCGCAGCCTGATGGAGGGAGGACTGCTCTCACCTCTGGGCTGGTGCTCCTGCCTCTCACCTTTCTCGGCTTCATGCTGTGGAAACCGTGGAATTTAGGACTATTGGTATCTCCTGCGATAAGGCTGAGTCTTTGGGCCTCTCACTCTCTCACCGCAGGCAGGTCGGTGGTCTTTCTGTCATCTACCGTCTCCTTTCCAGTCTCGCGCCCCCCTCCCCTTGCTCTGTCTGCGGTACGTCCCATCCCCCCCTCCCCCCCATATTTCTGCAGGGCGCTCAAGGTCCGCCAGCAATCGCCTTCTGGTAAAACTACCAAAACCACCAATCACTGCTCACCTTCACTCTTTCATTCCTCTTTTTCCTGACTTTGGAACAAACTCCCACACTCTCTTCAATCCCATTCTTCCCTCCAGGTTTTCAAAACAGCTGTTCACCACCATCTATCATCCCCCATCCGAAACCATGATTGTTTCTACCCCCGCTAATCCATCCTGAAGTCACCTCTTTCAAATTCCCTGCTTTCCTTCCTGAAAGTCCCTGTAGTGTCCATTTTGTATATCCCGAGTTCCCCGCCGCATCCCTCTCCCTTCCACAGATCTCCTAACATCTCTGTTCCCCACTGTTTTTTCTTCCCTCTCCCACCCCTCTTGTCTCATGCTCCCCTTGTTGTACGTTCTGTGTATTCGCTCTTATACGAGCTTCGACATTGTATAAAAGGTTTAAAAACAATAATGTAATGATTGTGCAGAACAAGACGTCGATTACACAAGCAAACGGAAGAACAAGAGCTGTGCCAACTCCAGCTGCAGCCATTCACAAAGTTTATATAATTTCTTAACAGACAAGTGACAAAACTTTTGAATCAATTGGATAATACATCCTTTTTCAATAATTAGACGAATTATTTATTTTACATGTAGTTTCAAGATATGATGATTGAAACCCCAGTGAGAGCTCAAACTTCAAGAAAAATTCCTCACTTTGGAATACTTCAACGAGGCAAGATGACGAGTTTTGCTTCAACTGGTAATGTAAAAAGAAACAAATGAAAAATCACTCAAAGAGTGACACTTGGTGAAACAGAACGGCACTCCGTAGAGAACATACCTTCACCAGGCTGAACAGTTTACATTTTGTATGCCACTGATAGGTCGCATGTGGCATCCATGCTGAACTTCTCAAGGCTGGTGGAAATGCTGCACTCGAGTCGTTGCATGCAGTTTTGTGCTCTGCCTGGAACACAGGCATCATCCCAACTGATTGGAAGAGGGGCCTTATTGTTCCTCTCTGGAAAGGGAAGGGTGATCGCCAAGACTGCAACAACTACCGAGGGGTGACGCTGCTCTCGGTGCCGGGCAAGGTCTTTGCTCGGATAATTCTTGATGGGTTCGCCACCATCTGCTAGAGCACCAGCGTCCAGAGCAGTCAGGCTTTACACCAAAGAGGTCAACGATTGACCGTATCCTTCCACTTCGTGTCCTCACCGAACGCAGACGAGAGTTTCGGCAGGGGCTGCTTGCAGCCTATGTTGATCTCTGTAAAGCGTTTAATTCAGTGAATCGGGATGTCCTCTGGAGGATTCTTGGTCTTCGTGGGGTGCCACCAAAACTGATCGATCTGATGTCTGAACTCTACTCTGGTACTGAGAGTGCTGTGAAGTGTGGTGGTACCATCTCTGACTTATTTCCAGTTGTTACTGGAGTTGGTCAGGGGTGTGTACTGGCCCCCACACTTTTCAGCACTTGTATGGACTGGATTTTAGAGAGGATGTCGGAGAGATCAAGCTGCGGTGCATCGTTTGGGAATGTCAAGATCTCGGACCTTGATTTTGCAGTTGATGCAGTCATCCTTGCAGAGACGTTAGATATCCTTTTGGGGGCCCTCGAGGTGCTGAATGAGGAGTCGGAGCTGCTGGGATTACGGGTTTCTTGGGTCAAAACTAAGATCCAGGCTTTCGGTGACATCTTGGATGCTGCTGTCCTGTCTGTGTCTGTTTGTGGTGAGGATGTTGAGGTCGTGGAGAGATTCACTTACCTTGGCAGTGATATTCATGTCTCTGCTGGCTGTGAATCAGAGGTCAATAGATGTCTGGATCGGGCCTGGGGAGTCATGGATTCACTGGATCATGGGGTGTGGCGCTGCCGGTACCTGTGCGGGAGGACGAAAGTCCGAGTCTTCAGGTCCTTGGTACTTCCAGTCTTGCTCTATGGATGCGAGACTTGGACTCTGACCAAGGATCTGAGATGGAGACTTAATTCCTTTGGTACCAGGTCTCTTCGGAAAATCCTTGGCTATCTCTGGTTGGATTTTGTGTCCAACGCGCGGTTGCTGAGAGAGACTCGGATGAGATTTGTTACCTGCATAGTCCGTGAGCGTCAGTTGCGGCTGTATGGACATGCGGCTCGTTTTCCTGACGCTGATCCTGCTCACCAGATTCTCTCAGCGAGGGAGTCTCTTGTGTGGAGGAGGCCAGTGGGCCGACCACGTGCCTCGTTGTTGCAGCAGGTTGACCATCATCTCAAGGAGATGGGGATGGGCCTGGCATCTGCCTGGGGAATGGCCAGACAGAGGCCCCTGGAGTACCGGCGGAAAGTGGACGCAGCGACGCGCTGTTCTGGCACATGCTCCCATACCTGACCTGATAGGTCGGATCTGAATCCGGACCTGAACCAAAATCGAATCGGCTTGTTATTGTCACCTAACCAACTCATCCACCAAGTTTTGTCATAACTCGTCCACAACTTTTTGAGATCTCATGCGATACATAGTTTTTGGCCCCATCTCTCAATGATGAAGATTCATTTTAAAAGTTCTTGTATTCAGATTCAGATTCGGATCTTCACCAAAATTTAATCGATTTGTCCTTGTCACACTCCCCAACTGTCAACCAAGTTTTATATGAATCCATCCATAACCTTTTGAGAAATTGTGCTATATTGTTGCGAATCTGGAAGCCTTGGGCACAGGTCCTATAGAACAGTTATATCGGTAAGTATGTGTTTCTTAGTTAGGGTCCCCATCCCATGTCTAATGGGTGAATAAATGTACTTGCACTGTGAGTTATGTTGATAGTTAGGGTTTTCTTTTATTTTTACACCACCATCAACTACAACAACACGCCTTCACCTCGCTTCCTCATGCCGACACCATTGTCTGCGTGCGTGTCAGCACGTACGTGGGTGGAGCCCATGCAGGATAATGTTCCTCTGCCTGTTTGGTGGGTGGAGTTCAAGGAAGAGCCTCGTGATGGTGAGGAAGGCGGTCCGCGTAACATCACCACGCCCCCAGGCCAATCAACGGACTTGCCGCTCGTTTTGGCCAGTGACAGGGCAACGAGCGATTCTGCGCGCCAAAACCGTCCAGTAAGGGAGAGCGGGGAGGGCGGAGGTGTCCCCCACCCGAGACAGGGTGAATAAGGATGCGGTGCGATTCGGACCTCCAGGAGAGCTTGGGAGATCCTGCCGGGACAAGAACCGCAAAGGTTGCGCGCCGTCTCTCCGTCGGTGAACTAGCGAGTATTTGAGATAGTGGATGACCATCGAGCAGGCAGGGTCGTGGGCGATCTAACGGGCAGGTTGAACGGGCGTGGAGTTGTCGGCCCTCGCTTTGACGTTCAACTCGGAGACTCGGAGAGGTGGCAGAGAAACCTCCTGCCTTCTCGACAGTTTGGGATATGGAGGAGAGGTTTGGTTGCCAGGACGAGCACCGAACTGCGCTCAGGAGGCTGCTCGCGGCTCGCTGGTGTCTGGATTTGGCTCGCCTCTCACTGGTGCCCAGTTTGAATCAGCTCGAAGGCCACACGAGGTGGACAGGTCCGAGGCAGACTGGTCTTCAGCTCGTCTTTCCCCTCCGAGCTGGAGGCCTCAATAAAGGCTGTGGCCACCATTTCGTGTGTGTGTGTGTGTGTGTGTGTGTGTGTGTGTGTGTGTGTGTGTGTGTGTGTGTGTGTGTGTGTGTGTGTGTGTGTGTGTGTGTGTGTGTGTGTGTGTTTTGCCAGTCTCGTAAGTAAGAATTGTATAAGTGGTCTTTGCTTGTACATAAATTGCCTTGCATCTCTATATTCGGATAACTCTGATTCTTGCGTGCCCCCCTGCCCCATTAAAAATAAACCCGTGTGTTAAATGTATCGGTTCGTTGCTGTGTTTCCTTCCATTGGCTTAGCGTGACGCGTGTTGGAGAATTAGCAGGGCCGTTGTTGTCGCCATAAGGGGACATTTGGACCAACGGATCTCGGTGATCATCCGCTTGGGTCGCACACGGTTCGAGCACGCTAGCGGCTCGTTCCGTACGAGCGCCGTTGAGGGTGTGAATACTCGGTAAACTCGCCACGTGGAGCTCTCGGTATTTTGAAGATTGGCAAATAACCCTGTACCACGTGGTGTAATTATTGACGATTCACGGTCCGGTAAGGGACCCGTACTTGTCGGAGTTTTCCGAATAGTACGATCTAAATTCCAGGTGTTCGGTGGAGTCGACTCTGCAGCTCCATCTAGCGGTCGCACTCGTCGCCGATGCCTGGCCCGCAACAATATATCGTTTTTGGCCCAATCCGCCAACGGTGAAGAATCACTTTGGATCTTCACAAAAATCGAATCAGTTTGTTGTTGTCACATGCCCAACATGTTCACCAAGTTTAATCTAAATCCGTCAACAACTTTTTGAGATATCATGCAATATCGTTTTTAGCCCCATTTCTCAATGGTGAAGATTGAGTTAAAAATTAAATAATTTTCTTATCTGGATCTGGATTCGGATCTTCACCAAAATTGAATCGATTCATCCTTGTCCCACTCCCAATCTGTCCACCAAGTTTCGGCCAAATCGATCCATAATCTTTTGAGATATTGTGCTATATATCGTTTTTGGCCCTATCTCTCAATGGTGAACAATCACTTAAAAAATTCTCAGATCCGGATTCAGATCTCCACCAAAATTATGCATTGCCGTCCTTCGGTCCTTGGCCAGTCAACTACACACACTAATTTTTTTTTAGTACGATTGCTTGAAAACTGGCCAAAAATCTTGTTACAAACAGACAAACACTACAGACCAATATACTTGGCAAAAATTTCTTTTCGCCAAGTCACAAACACTCATAACATCAGCACGTCAGTCCAGGCATTGTTCATTGGTAACTCAGTATTTACCTTGTTCAACGTGACCCCAGACGTGTACTTCGGGACCGTCCCTTATGGGAATGTGTTGTTGAGTTTGCACGTTTCATGAGATGGTGGAAAGAGGAAACGAGCTTTGTGGTTTCGCTGATGACGGGTTGAGCGGTGCAGATACATGAACACGTGAGCAGCAAGGCAGGGACATATACTGTACATAGAAGGTTCTCTCTAATAATAATATTAATAATATTAATAATAATAATAATAATAGAGTACCTGCGACAGTATACTTGCGCTCGATTCCAAACCGATCACGAGTTTGTAAGACTTGTGTACCATTTGAACAGGTTCCCTTGCTGGGAGTAGCACACGACCTCTTCAGTTATATTGCCTTGTGAGTGGTGAGTGCAAATCCCTCCAAAAAGCGTATCGAACATAATTCTGCTTGATGAATGACAACCCTGCCTAGGTTGCTTTGCATACAAGTGGAGGAATGGCACAATCAGTAATCCATAATCACATTGTGACGTCATTGATTTACTTTCACTTCTGAAATTTAAGCCCTTCGATGGTAGAGCCCTGTTTTAATTAGAGATGAACTCGTAGAGGCCTGGTTATGATGTCAAAGGCCGAGGAAGACTTTGATGGAAGTGTCGCGTCATGAAGGACCATGGTGAGGTGGGGGGGGAGGGGGAAGGAGGAGGGTGGCTTTAGAACGATCATGATTTGAATTGGGGGCCAATATTGGGGTGAATGTTGTGGTTAGAGTCCACATCTTTAACATGGCATCGCTGCTGCAGAAGCATTAGCATTGTAAGGAATGCACTGGGTGGTTTGCCATTGCATTTTAAAGATGGAAGACACAGAGAAGCATTTTGGAATACAACCACGGTTTTGCCACACAACAATGTGCAAGAGACTGGAATATTTATCATGGCAACACCAGCAACACATGCTGGCAGAGTTCGTGTATGTGTACCAGTGGATCCAAAATGGATGGCATGCTCTTTCGTGCAAAGCACGACCTCCAAAATACCAGGACGGCAGCTTGTAGTCAGGTTGGTAATCGTACCGATATAGACAGACAGCTCACAGGTGAGCATGCCTCGTCGAAGCGAAACGTCTCGTTGTTATCCCATACATGTTTGCAAGCATTCGTCCTCAACTGAATTCCTGTCCTCTGCTGACTCATTGCACACGTTGTCTGTGTTTCGATTTGTCTGTCCTTGCCTGCTTGTCTGTGCTTGTTGTTCCTCTCTGCTACATTGTCGGTGGGTTCCACTTTCACCTTCTGTTGACTCGCTCTGTCATGAACCTTGACCTCTACAAAAAGCAATGAAACACGTCACACCGGGAGCCAACAATCTGATTTTCCTGGTTCATTGCACCCTATGTGCACCCTGTGTGCACCACTGATGGCAAATCTTGCAAATCACACTTCTGTTACAACCATGTCAGGGTTTAGGGAACTTCAAAACTGTATCATGTAAATGTAAGCTGAAAACGAACTTCGACTGCATGTAAGTGCAAACAGTAAACTAACACTGACTGTATGTAAACAGTAATGTAACCCTGACTATGTAAGTGTAAACAGTAAACTAACCCTGAATATGAATATAAACTGTAAAATAACCCTGACTGTATATGAATATAAACAGTAAACTAACCCTGACTGTATATGAATATAAACTGTAAACTAACCCTAACTGTATATGAATAAAAACTGTATAATAACCCTGACTGTATATGAATATAAGCAGTAAAATAACCCTGACTGTATGTAAGTGTAAACAGTAAAATACCCTGACTGTATGTCAGTGTAAACAGCAAAATAACCCTGACTGTATGTTAAAATAAACTGTAAACTCACCCTGACTGTATATGAATATATTCTGTAAAATAACCCTGACTATATGAATATAAACAGAAAACTAACCCCAACTGCATATGAATATAAACTGTAAACTAACCCTGACTGTATATGAATATAAACTGTAAAATAACCCTGATTGTATATGAATATAAGCAGTAAAATAACCCTGACTGTATGTGAATATAAACAGTAAAATAACCCTGACTGTATGTAAGTGTAAACAGTAAAATACCCTGACAGTGTCAGTGTAAACAGCAAAATAACCCTGACTGTATGTTAAAATAAACTGTAAACTCACCCTGACTGTATATGAATTTATTCTGTAAACTAACCCTGACTGTATATGAATAAAACTGTAAACTAACCCTGACTGTATATGAATAAAACTGTAAACAAACCCTGACTGTTTATGAATATAAACTGTAAAATAACCCTGACTGTATATGAATATAAACAGTAAACAAACCCTGACTGTATATGAATATAAACTGCAAAATAACCCTGACTGTATGTAAGTGTAAACAGCAAAATAACCCTGACTGTATGTGAATATAAACTGGAAACTAACCCTGACTGTATATGAATATAAACTGTAAACTATCCCTGAGTGTATATGAACATAAACTGTAAACTAACCCTGACTGTATATGAATATAAACTGTAAGCTAACCCTGACTGTATATGAATATAAACTGTAAACTTACCCTGACTGTATGTGAATATAAACAGTAAATAACCCTGATTGTATATGAATATAAACTGTAAAATAACCCTGACTGTATATGAGTATACACTGTAAACTAACCCTGACTGTATATGAATATAAACTGTAAAATAACCCTGACTGTATATGAATATAAGCAGTAAAATAACCCTGACTGTATGTGAATATATCCAGTAAAATAACCCTGACTGTATATGAATATAAACTGTAAACCAACCCTGACTGTATGTGAATATAAACTGCAAAATAACCCTGACTGTATGTGAATATAAACAGTAAAATAACCCTCACTGTATGTGAATATAAACAGTAAAATAACCCTGACTGTATGTGAATATAAACACTAAAATAACCCTGACTGTTTATGAATATAAACAGTAAACTAACCCTGACTGTATATGAATATAAACTGTAAACTAACCCTGACTGCATATGAATATAAACTGTAAACTAACCCTGACTGTATATGAATATAAACTGTAAAATAACCCTGACTGTATATGAATAAATGCAGTAAAATAACCCTGACTGTATGTGAATATATCCAGTAAAATAACCCTGACTGTATGTGAATATATCCAGTAAAATAACCCTGACTGTATATGAATATAAACTGTAAACCAACCCTGACTGTATGTGAATATAAACTGCTAAATAACCCTGACTGTATGTGAATATAAACTGTAAAAGAACCCTGACTGTATATGAATATAAACTGTAAAATAACCCTGACTGTATGTGAATATAAACAGTAAAATAACCCTGACTCTATATGAATATAAACAGTAAACTAACCCTGACTGTATATAAACTGTAAACTAACCCTGACTGTATATGAATATAAACTGTAAAATAACCCTGACTGTATGTGAATATAAACAGTAAAATAACCCTGACTGTATGTGAATATAAACAGTAAAATAACCCTGACTGTATGTGAATATAAACACGAAAATAACCCTGACTGTATATGAATATAAACAGTAAACTAACCCTGACTGTATATGAATATAAACTGTAAAATAACCCTGACTGTATGTGAATATAAACAGTAAAATAACCCTGACTGTATATGAATATAAACTGTAAAATAACCCTGAGTGTATGTGAATGTAAACTGTAAACTAACCCTGACTGTATATGAATATAAACTGTAAAATAACCCTGACTGTATGTGAATATAAACTGTAAACTAACCCTGACTGTATTTGAATATAAACAGTAAAATAACCCTGACTGTATGTAAGTGTAAACAGTAAAATAACCCTGACTGTATATGAATATAAAGAGTAAAATAACCCTGACTGTATGTAAGTGTAAACAGTAAAAAAAAACCCTGACTATGTAAGTGTAAACAGTAAAATATCCCTGACTGTCTATGAATATAAACTGTAAAAGAACCTTGACTTTGTAAATACACGATGTGAAACTCTGTAAGTGATGTCACAAACAGGATGAACACAATAAGAAACAATGGAACGTGAGGACACGGTTCCTATTTCGGGTTGAATTTATTTTTTTTCTTGCGGACGCTTTCTGTTTTACGATAAACTTGATGCAAAACGCTGGTATGTACCAGTCCGGTTGGTTCACAAAAAACCGGTCGAGCTTCCTCCGCTCCATCCGCCCTCCAACCCCCCTCCCCCCCCCCCCGAGCTCCTTTAAGACACACGTGTTCTTCTAGTGGCCCCCTCCTGGTTAAACTCCCAAAATAGTCCGAATGTCAAACACCATTTTAAAAGATGACCTTGCATTAGGGTCCGCCCAATGTTTTTCTGCATTTTCGTGATGACCAGACCATCTGAATGAATATTCCGATTGAGGCCACTCTGGCACCCTTGAGCATTTTTGGAGGAACTCATTAATATGCAAATTAGCGGGGGCCATTGTCAAGATTACTATTTTTCTTAATATCTCCAAAAGTAAGCATCCAAATAGCCTGGTTGAGGTGTCGACACTCATGTTTTTAGGGTCACTAGTCATGATAAACCCACTTAAAATTTAATCACATTAAAATTTAGCTCATTAATATGCAAATTAGCAGTAGCGATTATCAAAATAACAATTTTTCTTAATATCTCCAGAAGTAAGCATCCAAACAGCCTGGTTGAGGTGTCTACACCCATGTTTTTAGGGTCACTGGTCATGATAAACCCACTTACAATTTGATAACATTGAAATTTAGCTCATTAATATGCAAATTAGCAGTCGCCATTATCAAAATAACAATTTTTCTTAATATCTCTGGAAGTAAGCATCCAAACAGCCTGGTTGAGTTGTCCAAACCCATGTTTTTAGGGTCACTGGTCATGATAAACCCACTTACAATTTGATAACATTGAAATTTAGCTCATTAATATGCAAATTAGCAGTCGCCATTATTGAAAACGTAGATAAAGAGACATATAGATAGAAAAAAAAAACACTTCAGTCTTTGTGAATATAGATCACTTTATTATTCATACAGATTCAACAATTTGACAGTATGCAATGGAAGCAGCTAATAACATCAATAAAAGAAGACATTCCTGTGTAAATCAAGTGTTCATATATATATATATATATATATATATATATATATATATATATATATATATATATATATATATATATATATATATATATATATATATATATAAACAGGTTTGTAAACCTAATGAAGACTACTTCAGTGCTTGGTGTCTCATTCAGTGTCAGAATAATCATCAAGAGCAAATGTAGCAGCCGTCTTGGTGCGCTCGTTCCTGCAGCCAGTATCTCCATAACACGTACAGAAAACTGTGCATGGTAACTTGGCTGCTGTGCAGCGGCATTGAGCTGTGTAGCATTGCTTATCCGATGAACATCCACATCGTATTAGCTCCAAGATCTCTGGTGGTGCAAGAGCGACGTTGGGCGGCAGCATAATTGTAAGTAATGATCTTGATGCCTTATCACGTTTCCATCCGTACTGAGTGGGATCCAGAGGTGGTGGCTGCACCGAAGCAGCTGACTTCCATATTGCTGTCTGGATATGAGTGTGTTGCACGTTTTGTTCAAAGGACTCTGTAGTTGGTGGCAGAGCCTTGAGGGTTGGTGTTTTGATGGCATTTGGTTTCGCCATCTTCATAGACCACACCTCTTTGCGAGCATCAGACATGTTGCTTCTCTCCTTGCTACCATAGCAAACAGCCATGAACACAGTGGCTTCGGCGATGACATCGTCAATAGATGCAGCCACATTCCCAAATTTTTGAAGTGAATGGCCTGCTGCGAGTGCCTTCTTGCCAGTCAGTTTACCTCTACCATACATCTGGGCAACGGTGTCGCAACCTGTCATTGCGTGTAAAGCTAGTAGGTCTTGCACCATCCTGGCATGCTTTCTGGCAGTGGCCCCAATGTCGATCAATGATCGGCCAGGACATGTTGCTTCCATTGTTACGCAGCATTGCAGATGAAGTTCTGTGAAGTGATACACAAGCAAGATGAACACATCAGTTTCATCACAGATGACTGTGATCCATTTTGCGCCATCTTCGGCAACTTTAGCGACTTGCTGAATCATGATGACATCTGCCTCCTCATGCGTCGTCTTCAAATCAGTGCGACACCTTTGCGCTCTGTGGTGTATTTCCACTGGGGTAGACTCCTGTCCCGTAATGACGAGTCTGTGTTGGCTTTGCTTTCTCTGTTGACTAACGTCAATCAAATTCTGACAAATCAGTTCTATCAGCTGAACTTTGTTCTCAGTTACTGACAGAACCACCAGCTGTGTTGACAGTGGAGTCTGGCGGTTCAACCTGTGGCACTTGCTAGCTTGCTGCCCAGCTCTTGCTAATCTTGTTCCACTCTTGATGCTGAAATCATGATATCTGTCAAATACCAGATATACATCTGATTTGTCCACCTTTGCCATGATGTAGCTTGTGAAGTTGTCAACAAAGTCTTGCACAATTCCCCTGTTAGGCCAATGAATAATCTAGAGGATTGCACAACCATCTAAGATAGTGACTTCAGGTTGTGGACCTAGTCTTGTTGAGATTTCCACTTGGAGATTCTTCTTCAATGTCGACTTGGTCTTTGCTATTCTCATCTCCCCCTTTTCATTGAACGTTGATGTTGGCACAGGTGCAAGCTCGTACTCTAAGACGTCACATAGTTTGATGTTTCGACTTTGTTGGAGTCCCTTGACCCTGGAGTAGATGAGATTCAGATCACAAACTTCAGTAGATCTCACACGCATGACTTTCCGTGTCACTGCCATAGTTATGACTTGTTTAGATAAGGGAGCGTTGAATCCTGCTGGCCAGCTTTCTTCAGACGAATGCATCTGTGCTCAGCCAATGTCAACTGCCCTTGGCACGTTCACCTTCTGCAGTCCAATTCTGCCAGTTACAATGTTGACAACTCTGTCTGCATGTTTGTTTGGGTCAAGTGGGTCGATACAGGACTGGAGTTTTCTCCTTATCTTATCTTGGTCCTCCGCATCACATCGTATGTGTAATGGCTTCTCTTCCTTGTGAATGGTCACCTCTGTGACTATGTGCCCCTCAGACATATCTGAGATTGTGGACTATCTGACTAAACGTGTGCATACCATAGGCCCACTTCTTCAGTGTAGAAGGTTTCAGTGTAATGCCAACGATTCCATGTATGCCATGACCGTAGCGCATGAACGTGGACTCGATGTACATATCCGACCATATGCCGTTCCATAGGCCCTTCTTGTGCCGCATCACGTGATCTCCTTTTAAGAACATTTCCAGAATATCTCCATGAAGCCTTTCCATCGATCGAAGGTAGTGGAGCCCATATCTAGCATAGTTGTGATGTTCAGCCGCGAAGAAGTAGGGGAGCATCTCCTTCATAGCCCAAAGATGCAATAGCCAGTCTCCTTCACGTTCAGCACGAACAAACGCCATCATGATGAATACAGGTTTCACAAGGTTCTGTACCCATAGTTGTGTGGTCATGCTCTTTGTTGCTTTGGTTTCAAGAGTGTCCATTAAGTCTTCATGACTTTCTGCCTGAGCCACGCTGGAACGAAGGACCTCCTCAGTCACCAATCGCAGGGCCCTGAAGTTTTGGGGAAACTTTTTTCCACCAAGCATATGAGCAACACCTCCAAAGACAGATTTCATCACGTCTTCCAGCTCACTTTCGGCCATCAAGCCATCATCCAGCCCACTTTCAGCCATTTCTCCACACAACCGATGAAACTCATAAGGGTGTGCATGCCACACAGCCTTGGTATGAACTGGGTAAATCGCTCAGGATAAACCCATTTAACATTAATGGCCACTCGATACAGCTGTTGGTCGTTTGTGAAGATTTTACGGTTTGTCCACACTCTGTGGGCAAGTGTTTTCCCTCCTCCATTGCTGTAAACATAGTGTTCGGATCAGCTGGATCCATATCTATGAGTGGTGTACAACTGGCCCACGTTGCAGGTTAGATGGATCGTCCTTGCTCTCTGCAGAGCTTCGTATTAAAGCCACCAAACTCTGGTGTGTTCTGATCAGAAGTGATTTGCTTCAGAAAAGAGAAATCCATATCTTGAACTCCCCTAAGTTGTATAGCTTGATGAGCCAATACGCAGAGAGGTAACACCACACATGTGGCTTCTTCAACTGGCATCACTGGTTTCTCAGGTCCCTTGTACCTTTGAACTGAAATGCCTTCTGTCACAGGTGTTTTCATTTCATCACGGGTCAATCGTCTGATGATGGTTTCATCTTCAGATGTGGAAGATGTCTCCTGATCTTTTATGGTAAGTAGTACTGCAAGAGAATGTGTTGAAACGAGTCCATTCTGGGATGAGATATTTGTGTCTAAGTTGTCAGCAACAACCTGAACGAGGCCACATTCAGCATTGGCGGTTCCCCTAATCCCAGAGTGAACAGTTGCAGCCTTTCCTGCTGATCCCTTGAAACGCTGAAACTCATCATAGGAACAGGTCACACGATAGTTGTACAACTGCTCGACGAGGCTTTGATGCCTGAATAGAACTCCCAGTGCTATTTGGAGTGTAGTTGGTCGATTGGTGATCATATTCGTTATGATGTTTCCTATCAGAGCTCCTGGAAGTGTGCAGTCCAGTTTCGCTGATATTTTGGAGAGTAGCAATTGAAGGGTTGAAGTCACTGCTTCATTAGCAATATCTATATTAATTCTAGTCTGATAGGAACTGGGGTTGGACGACAACTGCTTAGATTCCTGTGCAACCTCTTGGCAATTCGTTCTATGGAAACATTAATGGCGTCATCTTCATCTGATGCTACAAAGTTGATCGCAGTAGATGCTCTGCTGCGAAACAAGATTAAACTAGCGACACCTTCACCAGACAGAACCAGAAGCTCAGAGCCAAGTATATCCAACAATTTGGATAACAGGGTTCGTCAAGAGTACAGTTTTCCTCCATGGTCCTTGTACATATTGTAGACTTCTACTGAATTCCAGATGCGCAACATGTCGTTTTTCATCGATAGGATGGTAGAACTGACAGCTGGCTCAATGTCCTGAGTTTCGCTGCCACTGTGTGCTGCTGCTGCAACAGAACGGGGTGCCATGAAGGACTTTCTGCAGTCATCGTGATATCTCGCATCAGCAGCATGAAGATCGCTGATTGCGCCCATTAATCGTATCTTCACCTGGTGTCCTTCATCCTGGCGGGAATCGATAACATCTAGAAAAGTTTGAAAGTTGTCCGATCAACACGATTTGCAGTCCTACAAAGGAGAACTCGCCGCCAATGATTAGGATTCTTCTTATCAAAGTCCATGATGCACTTTTCTCCGCAAAAAATGCAATGTTCTTTAAAGTCAAATACTGTCGTCTTTGAGCGGCAGCTTCTTTTGCTTGTTGAAGCATCTTCCAGACATTACTCATTCGTTTCAAGTGTCTTTCTATGTGTGAGCGTGATGTGTACGTTGACACACAGTCTCTATGGCATTTGAGCTCGATAGATTCGTCTGCCTGTAATCTCTGTTCAAGCTCTTCATGTTTACCATCTTGTCTTGCTTTGCTTGACCGGATGATACTTCGCACTCTGTCTGGACCAACTATTAATTATCAGAGGTTTTCCAGCTTTAGTTGTATCGCAGGGACTGAAGAAAGTCTCCCATGGTGATGGAGCCCCAACCTGTAACAATAGAGGTAATTATAAACATCAGTAAACATTTAATTTCTTTGTTCGTATTTTAAAAAAATTCTCAGGAAACAGGTTCCACCCTGTGTACTTTTAAAAATCAATAAAATACACAGTTGCTTTCAGACAGATCATGTTAAATAAAAATAAAAAAACTTGCTTGCAAATAATGTCGATCATTCTACTGTATCAGAAGACATTACTCTTACTTAAAACTCAGTTCTCCATGTTTCTTTCATAACATTACAAGCCTCAACTTATTGATCAGAAACAGTTAATGCTGTTGATCTTCTGAGGTCAGCCATTTCTTCACAACTGTACTGGGGATAAACGGCTCTGCGCAAGTTATTTTCAAACAGTTTGGTTGTTGTTGTATAACTGTACTGCAAAAACGCCGATCGGCGCGGACAAATTTTGGGGTTAGGGTTATGCTAATTTGCATATTAATGAGCTAAATTTCAATGTTATCAAATTTAAGTGGTTTTATCATGACCAGTGACCCTAAAAGCATGGGTTTGGACACCTCAACCAGGCTGTTTGGATGCTTACTTTTGGAGATATTAAGAAAAATTGTTATTTTGATAATGGCGACTGTTAATTTGCTAATTAATGAGCTAAATATAAATGTTATTAAATTTTAAGTGGGTTTATCATGACCAGTGATCCTAAAGACCCAGTCACACCTTGACGTTTTAGCCAGCTTATGCCGATTTTTGGAAAATTTGTCAAACGCTGGTACACGTCGAATACGTTATGGGTAAGTTTTGATAATATTGAGAGTACGCTGAAAAACACTGCCATACGTCGTTGTATGCTGGCTTTAAACGTTGTACTTTTCGGTTGTCCTCATTTTCCATGCTTGAAATTTTAAGACTTATGCCAGCGTATGACTCGCACGTTCCGCATAACGCTGGCCATAAGTTGTAGGCACGTCACGCTATCGTTGACACACGTCGACACACGTTACTTGTAAGTTACTCATTAGTCGAAACACATCAAGGTAATGGTTAGCGTCAGTGTTCCAGACTCCCTGTTTTTTTTTTTTTTCTTCCTTCCTTCGGTATGATGGTGATGTTGACACTTCCATTTCTGCGGCGGTTATGATTTGAATCGTTGTGTGGCAGCCTTTTCATAACCTACGCCACAAGTTCGTCGGCGATGCGTGCAGCGCGCTATGCATAAGTTAGACTATCGTTGGGCATAGGTTGTGAAGGCCGACAACAGGTTCAGCATTCGTTGGTATAAGTTATCTATAACACAACGAAACGTTCTGTGTCCATTACTAATACGTTATGCATAAGACCAAGTCGTTATGAAAACGTCCGAATCTTTAAAAAGAACATCAAAAGTTCAACGTAAGCCAGCGTTTTACATACATTTTAATACGTTGCCATTGCTGGCTAAAACGCCAAGGTGTGACTGGGCCTTAAAAATATGGGTGTAGACACCTCAACCAGGCTGTTTGGATGCTTACTTTTGGAGATATTAAGAAAAATTGTTATTTTGATAATGGTGACTGCTAATTTGCATATTAATGGGTTTCTACAAAAATGCTCAAGGGTGCCAGAGTGGCCTCAATCAGAATATTCATTCAGATGGTCTGGTGATCACAAAAATGCAGAAAAACATTGTGCGGACCCTAATGCACACTTTTCTGGCCAACACTCGGACTAAAATCCAGTCTTATCGCCACGTACATATACTGTTACTGTTTTTCCCATTTGTTCAACTGCCTTCCCTCCAGTGCTTCAAGCAGGTGTGCACCACCATCTCCTGTTATTTCCCCATCCACATGTGTGATCTTTTCTCCCCCCAATTTCAATGTCATCCCAAACTCAATCCTTTTACTTGCAGGTTATGTTTCTCGTTATGTCTCTCTCTCTCTCTCTCTCTCTCTCTCTCTCTCTCTCTCTCTCTCTCTCTCTCTCTCTCTCTCTCTCTCTCTCTCTCTCTCTCTCTCTCTCTCTCTCTCTCTCTCTCTCTCTCTCTCTCTCTCTCTCTCTCTCTCTCTCTCTCTCTCTCTCTCTCTCTCTCTCTCTCTCTCTCTCTCTCTCTCTCTCTCTCTCTCTCTCTCTCTCTCTCTCTCTCTCTCTCTCTCTCTCTCTCTCTTTCTCTCTTTCTCTCTTTCTCTCTTTTTCTCTTTTCTCTTTCTCTCTTTCTCTCTTTTTCTCTTTTTCTCTTTTTCTCTTTTTCTCTTTTTCTCTTTTTCTCTTTTTCTCTTTTTCTCTTTTTCTCTTTTTCTCTTTTTCTCTTTTTCTCTTTTTCTCTTTTTCTCTTTTTCTCTTTTTCTCTTTTTCTCTTTTTCTCTTTTTCTCTTTTTCTCTTTTTCTCTTTTTCTCTTTTTCTCTTTTTCTCTTTTTCTCTTTTTCTCTTTTTCTCTTTTTCTCTCTCTCCTCCTTTTTTTATCCCCTTGTCTATTACGTCCAACTATGGTCACGTGCCCTAGTTGTACATTGCTTTTGTACACACTATCACTGCACTCTTCAATGATCTGAGGTTTTCTTTTGTAGACATGATGGATAGTCATGGAAGAGCTAAAGCAGAATGGAAGGAAACAAAATGGAAAGGGGGAAACACCAACAGCAGAGTAGTAGTGAGGGTGAGAGCAAGGGGAGGGGGAGAAGGACACATGGGGTGAACAAGCTGCACACGAGCTGAATGAAACACAGCAAGAAGAGGAAGGGGAAAGCGTGGATGAAACAGAAAGGAAACAAACCAACCGACAGCTAACAAACGAAAAGGGATGAGGGGGAGGGGGAAAATCGCAATAAGCTGGAAAAAGGGAGTGCTTGAGAATGGGGTCATTTGAGGTGGAAGATATCATGAGTATAGATGTATGTATATGACTTGAGGTCGTGGTGAACGGATGTGTTGAAGCCCTGGAGGGAAGAATGGGACTGAACCGACTGGGGAAGTTGGCTCCACAGGTGAGAGAAAAGAGGGCATGAATGAATGGAGGTGAACAATGAGCTTGGATTCTGGACTTTAACAAGAAGAGGGTTACTGTCGGACCATGTGTGCCTTCCCTCCAGTGCTTCAAGCAGGTGTGCACCCCAATCTTCTGTTATTCCCCATCCACATGTGTGATCTTTTCTCCCCCCAATTTCAATGTCATCCCAAACTCAATCCTTTTACTTGCAGGTTATTTTCTTTTCCGAGGGGCAGAAAGCTGAGAGGGGCAGAGCCAAGAGAGAGCAGAGGGTGCAAGACCAAAAAAAAGAGGTGGTAGAATATAGAGAGGCCACCAACTTGCCTGCAATGCAAAAGTAACAGGCCTCTGCACACTCAGCTTTGTTGCGGGAGATCCCAATAATTATGAGGGCTTTCCTTTCAAGAAGGCCATGGTGTCTGCAGCAGGGGTGCCAGCCCAAAGGCAGAGCAGTACTCCATCAAACTGCAAACGAAAGCCTTGTGGGTTGTCAAAAGTTTAGATTGACCTAGGAAAGACCTTGCATGACAAATGATGCCTAGTCTGTGGTTGGCTTTGGAGACCATCTTGGAAATATGCTCTGCCCAAGAAAGATCAGAGCTGATGGTGAGGCCCATAAGGTTGAGTGTTTTAACCTCTTCTTTATGTTCTTGATACAGTAAAATAACAGTTTATTTTCTGTTCTTAATAAGTCTTTTATCCATGAAAATAAATAGCACAAACATGTTAATGAAGGGTACAGTATGGAAAAAAATTAAAGTTGAAGTCCCCTAACCTTATTTTCCCCATGATCCCCAAAGTTTGCGGATCACGAGGATTTTCAAGAATGTTACCCCCATGAATGGCAACGCCTTCCCATATATAATTGAACACTGTGTAGGGTATCATGTTCTATGAATTCTCGAGTTAGGCTTCCAGTGGGTTTTCCACTGGAAGCGTATTGTTCTTGGAAAGATTATTTTTAAACGGTGTAGCCGCTTCAATATTTGGAACGTCCATCTATCCGTCCATTAAAAAAAAAATGTTTAAGTGCTGCAGATTGCTGAATTGACACAAGGGAGAGCTCTAGCTGCCTAGCATCAACAAGAAGGAAAATTTGTTTACAACAATGACATCATCAGTCATGTGGTTTGGCGGTGATATTGGATTGAAGGAAAAACTTTGAGAAATCCTCTTTTCTGAAACCACTAAACACAAAATTTTGAACTTATGATTTAACGGATCAATATGAAACTTTATGGCAATAAAACATGCAGAACTGGAGTCCAGATACAACTCAAGCTGCATCAACAACACCAAAAGTACGGACCTGCCTGGATGGCTATCATCATGGCTCACAGTTCTAGTTTCCATTGTAATTATTTGTAATTGTATTTAACTAGCAAATACAACCCGTCGCCTTGTTGACGGGAATATTAAGGGGAGAAAGATGGAGGGGAAGGAGAGAGGAGGGAGGGGAAGGAGAGAGGACAGAGGGGGAGAGAGAGAGGATGAAGCAAGGGGGGACTGAGGACTGAGGAGTGAGGAGGGGGAGCAAGGATGGGTGAGGAAGGGTGCACTCGGAATGAGGGGTGGGGAGACCGACGCATCACCAAACGTTGCTATCCACTCTGGGAGGGTGGAGGGGGGTGGGGGTGAAGAGGATGGGGGGAGAGGAGGGGGTAAGTGGGGAGGGAGAGGGGTTTGGCGGGAGGTAAGCATGAGGAGAGGGGTTCTCAAGTTGCGTTTGATAGTGAGGCTTGTGAATAAGGTAGGGGGGAGGGGTTGTGGTTGTACAGGAATGAACAAAATGGGTAAGTTAAAACAGCATGCGGAGATTGCCCAGATATGTTCACGGGGGAGGTGGAGAGGGGAGGAGGTAAGCATGAGGGGAGGGCAAGGGAAGGCAGTGTCAGGGCAAGGGAAGGTAAGGCAGAATGAGGGGGAGAGAATGTGGTGTTTGGGGTAGGGAAGGGAAGGCAGCATGAGGGGAGGGAAAGGGAAGGTAGCATGAGGGGAAGGGAAGGGTGATAAAACGCTTTCAAACAGCAACATTTTCTTTTTAACCTCCGGGTTCAATATAAAACTGGGCGAGAGCATTTCAAACCCATGTTATCTACCTGGCAAAGGCCTGCCTGCATGCATGCATGCTGGCACATGTAGTGGACCTTTGCACCCCTTTGTTCATCTCACTCCGAATATGATTCGTACATGCCACATTATGGGGAAGCAGTTTTAAATTCAAAACGAAACTGTCAGTCCTTAACAGTCCTCTCAACAGGGAGGAAGGGGGCATGGTGGGGAGCAGGGGGGAGTGGTGGGAGAGAGAGGGAGAGGGGGGGAAGAGAGGGAGAGAGGGAGGGGTGGCATCGGGGTGAGAGAGGCATTGGGGTGAGGAAGGAGAGGGGAGAGAGAGGAGAGGGGGGAGGGGTGAGTGTGGAGGGGGGAGAGATGGGGGATTCTGGCCGATGTGATGCCCCGTTTAATGTCAATCCAAGAGACAGCACACACATTGATGAATCACCCTGTCTGTGAAACACTGGGATGACAGTTTATAGCTGGGTCAGGATTCAAACCCAAGCTAGACAGCTTAGAGAGTGAGCATGCATACCTCTTGGCTATCCTGCCATGATGTGACAAATCATTGCTTTGGAACAAGTGAAAACACTTTATTCATTGTCATTATTTAATTCATTTTGCTTTCCTAACTCCGGTTTCAAACTGCGGTATCGCCATCGAAGCTTGAAGAGCATTTGCCAAGTGGCTTCACCAAACACTCTAATGAAATATTTTAAGAAACTTTCAAAAACTGAACATATAATTTATATATATATATATATATATATATATATATATATATATATATATATATATATATATATATATATATATATCTAATAATCTATCTCTGCCAAAGTGAAATGTGGTATATTCTCTCAAAAATTGCTGTACAAAAAAAAAAAAAATTGCCGTATTATTTTTTGCCGTACAAAAAAAGGAAATGTGGTATAAAATAAAATTGCACATTTTCAGCGAGCGAACAACCGTTCGATGCACCACAAAACAATGTAGTGCCAAACGCAGGTGAGTGGCCCCTGAACTGTGTTCAAGTTTATTGATGTACAGTATTCGTGACAGTGCAAATATTGAAGAGCGCTCACCAAGTGGCTTAAATACTCAAGGAAGCACTTCAACAAAATGGTTGATAAGGAACTGCCGGCTTAGCAAGCAATTAGCAATCACCGATCCATCATATTAAACACCTGCCAGAGAGACCCAAAATGTCAATGTCTGAATTGGACAAATGAACACTTTGTTAGCAGTTGGAATTGCTACTAAGTTCAATTATGGAGCTTAAATTTTGTAATTCAGTTCCATTTAAGAGATTAGAGAGGTTATGGCATGCGCAGAAATTAAATATAGCCATGAACACTGGCATCTCCGGGCGTTTATAAGCATTACAATGTATCCGACGATTCGTAGGTATGATGATCAGGCATTCGATTTATATGAGTGAGGAAAGTGGAAAAAAAAAACTTTATCATTAAGAAATCGTTGTGGCCTGTTCCAAGTCAAGGCATTGTTGAGCAGGCCAAAAAAAATGGCGAATTAAGACCCCATCGCGGGACAGCGAGGTGACCAAGGATGCGCCTGATAAAGGTTATAATTAAATAAGGCCATTACTTATCTTCAAATGGGTTGTTTAAATTTACCCAAACACCAAATTTTCACTCTTGCACTTCCTTGGAGTTCTCTTAGTGTGCATGCAAAGTTTCAGGCTGCATGATTTCATGGTTTTGGAGTTATGAAGGACACAGACACAGACACAGACACAGACACACATCGGTACAGATGAGAAATAAATAAGAGGCATTACTTTCATACTGACTCTTGTATAATGACTAAATGACTGAAAACCAAATTTGTGATCTGAGATCAGGCCGTTGGAGAAAATGAAAGATTTCATATCACCTGCTACGGTTGGTGTTGGTTTAAGGGTTAGGGTGGCTGGTTTAAGATATTAGTGTCTTGAATTTAAGCCCCTGTTTTAACCGTTGAATTAACACCAGGTGGGTTTACTCTGCCTGCCATCCTTGTGAGGTTGGTGAAATGAGTACCAATATGCTGGTAACATGGGGCACTGCATCAGTAGCACAGCTGTGCCCCAGAAAATGATGCAGCCAAGCAGCCACAGGCTGCATACGAATAAATAAATAAATAAATAATATTAACTGCAATGATAGATTTCATGACCTTGCTGATAATTGGAAGCAAGTGAATAAGCCTGTATTTAAGATGATCTGTTTTTGAACCATATTTGTGTATTGCAGTGATGTTGCCTAACTTCTCGAGTGACGGAAACTATCCCAGAGAGATTGATCGAGTGATCAGAGCAGAAAGAGGATGAGTAAGAGCAGTGGAGCAGGTTTTTAGGACACGCGCACGGATTCCGTCTGGCCCTGTCATATAACACTGAACAACAAATTTCAAAAATTTTTTTTTACTGGAGATGTGTAAAGTGATTAAGACTAATTTGGGTACGCTGATTTCAAAAATCATAACCGTTTTGCTGTATCACGTCAGGATTTTCAGGAACAGAAATATTCCCATTGCCTAGAAGTCAGGATTTCAATGAAATTTACATATGTCTTTAACATGTCTATTTCGTACAATTGTTGTTAACTTGTGTTATATTTCTTTCTTTCAGATAAAGATGAGTAGGCGTTCCTGTACCAATCATCCTGACAACTTCTGTTATGTCTGTGGTCGGTATACCAAAAAAGATCAACAGCGAAGTATATCTACAGCAGTGAAAATGAAGGCCGCCTACTTTCACTACTTCGGGTGTAAGGTGGGGGACCAAGAACAGAGCTGGGCACCACACATCTGCTGCACAAGCTGTCACACAACCTTGACTCAGTGGTTGGTGGGCAAGCGCACGAGCATGCCATTTGCGGTGCCCATGATATGGCGTGAGCCACAGAATCATCATGATGATTGTTATTTCTGCTGCACAAGCATCGCTGGCTTCAACAAGAAGAATAAAGGTCACATCAAGTACGCTGACTGCGTCTCTGCTCGTAAACCTGTGCCTCATGATGACGAGAACCCCGTTCCAACACCTCCAGCTGATCAGAACATAGCTGTAAGCAGTGGTGAAGAGGATGGTGATGATGAACCTTTTGAACCCGACACTCAAGAATCACACCTTCTGAACCAGGGAGACTTAAATGATCTTGTAAGAGATCTCTCGCTGTCAAAGGCGAAGGCAGAGCTACTTGGATCAAGGCTGCAGCAGTGGAATCTACTTGAACCTAACACCAAGATATCCTTGTTCAGAGCATGTCACAGAGACATGGCTGAGTTCTTTGAGATGGAAGACACGATGACATTCTGCAGTGACATCAACGGTCTGTTGAAAGAACTTGGGTGTGATCACGATCCTGCAGACTGGCGCCTCTTCATCGACTCGGGGAAGAACAGCTTGAAGGCTGTTTTGCTCCACAATGGCAACGAGAAACCATCAGTCCCACTGGCTCACGCGTTCGGCATGACAGAGACCTATGAGACTATGCGGTAGCTGCTTGATTCCATCAAGTACAATGACTTCAACTGGCACATCTGCGGAGACTTGAAAGTGGTGGCGCTGTTGTTAGGGCTGCAGTCAGGCTACACGAAATACATGTGCTTCCTTTGTCTCTGGGATAGCAGAGATGACAAGAATCACTGGACGAAGAAAGATTGGGAAGAGCGAAAAGAGCATGTACCTGGTCGACACAACGTGAAGCATGTCACCCTTGTCGACCCAGCCAAGGTTTTCCTTCCACCACTCCACATAAAGCTCGGCTTGATGAAAAGTTTTGTACGGGCAATGGATCTGAATGGGCGTGGGTTTTTATACCTCAAGGAAAAGTTTGGCAACACCTTGTCGGAGGCCAAGATCAAGGCTGGTGTCTTTGTTGGACCGCAAATCCGACAGATTATGAAGGACGAAACTTTTCCGACAACTCTAAACCCCAAAGAGCTGGCAGCGTGGAGGAGCTTCAAAGCTGTGACGGACAACTTCTTGGGGAACGAGCGCGCGGACAACTATGAAGAAATAGTGCAGCAGCTGCTGGAGTCCTTCAGGAAACTTGGCTCCAGG
This sequence comes from Eptatretus burgeri, assembly GCF_056783735.1. Lineage (NCBI taxonomy): Eukaryota > Metazoa > Chordata > Myxini > Myxiniformes > Myxinidae > Eptatretus > Eptatretus burgeri. Next base: position 109,258,677 of record NC_140963.1, read on the forward strand.
ATGTCCCTGAAAATCCATTTCCTACACCAGCACCTGAACTTCTTCCCTGACAACTTGGGAGCAGTCTCGGACGAGCACGGCGAGCGATTCCACCAAGAGATTTCACTCATGGAGACGCGTTACCAAGGGCGGCACAACCCTAACATGATGGGCGATTTCTGCTGGTTCCTGCATCGTGAAACTGACACAGAGCAGCACAAACGCAAAGCCAAATGCCTAAAGCATTTTTAATTACATTCTCGTGGAGTTTTTCTGTAATTTCTATAATTTTGAAGCATTCATGATGAAATAAATGAATAAATGAATTTTTGTAAATTTCATTGAAATCCTGACTTCTAGGCAATGGGAATATTTCTGTTACTGAAAATCCTGACGTGATACAGCAAAACGGTTATGATTTTTGAAATCAGCGTACCCAAATTAGTCTAAATCACTTTACACATCTCCAGTAAAAAAATTTTGTTGTTCAGTGTAATCGGAGTCGAGGTTTGCCAGAAACCTCTCCACATTCTCATTGTGGGAAAGACACAATTCAGGAACTGTTGTGTATGATTGAGTAAGGTAGGTAGGTGTAGGGAGTGAGGGGTTGGATGCACAAGATTTGGATTTCGTGTATATAAAAGAATTGCTTTGTAATTCACATAAGGGGTAATCTATTCATCAGGAATGTAAATTTTTTGGAAATGTTGACATCCCTTTCCATTCTCAGCCACCCACACCCTCAGCCTTTTCCCTATGTACAATTCACGCACCAGAGAGAATCACCCAACCAATCCTTCCCTCCTTGACCAATCCTCCACCACATTACTAGAACATCCTCAGCATTTATTAAAACTTAGAGAAATTAAAATTGAGAAAAGGAAGGGAGTTTTTGTCTGCATGTGCTTCGTTTTTGCTCCTTCTCTCCCAGGTAGTTACGTCTGATCCACCTCCTGCATTCTCCCCTACCCCCCATTCCTACCAGTGCCTGCATCCCTTGATGTTCACCTCCAACTATTTTGTCCCTTGGCCCTGTTGTTGCCATTTCACCCTCTCTCTCTCCACTGTTCCTTTTGTTCTGTTGCATTCTGATGCATTCTGTGTTCTAGCTTTTCCACGAGCCTCGACTTTGTCTCCAAAAATAAGGGTTGTGAATATGATAGGAGTGTAGGGGGAGTGTGACAGGCATTGGGAAAGAAGGAAAAGGTTGTTTAGAGATCAGAGTGAGGGGGAGAAGGGAAGGGTACATGTAGAGCCTAAGCAGTGATGGGGAAATGGATGTCGAGGTGGTGGGAAAGGGGGGGGGGCGGGGGGAGAGGAGTTAGAAGTCGGCCAACATCATTGCAACACACACTTTCCAAAACTCCACCATATTTGCAACACACTGTCAGATAGCAAGCGATACCAAGCTTATTAGTAATTGAACATACTCCTGTAAATGGTGAAGGTACCTTAAATGGACCAAAGAAATGGAAACTCTCCTCAATTGTTCCTCTTTTTTTTCCTGCCTATGGAACAAGCTTCCACATTCTCTTCAATTCCATTTTTCATTCTGGTCTTCAAGATAGCTGTTCACCATCATCTCAGGTCATCCACCATTCAAAACCATGATTCTTTTTCTACCCCCCCCCCTTCCCAAGCCCACCTCTTCCCAAGCTTCCATTTTTTTTTCCTTCCTGAGAGTTTGCTTCTGACTCCATCTTGTCCACCCCATGTGTCCTCTCTTACCCCTGATTCTTCCCCACATCCCTTGTTTCTCCAAGTCTCCCTCTATTTTGTCCCTCAACCCTATTTACTGTTTGTGCCCCCCCCCCTCTTTCTACTGTTACTTCCTGATCCGTTCCATGTTTAAGCTCCTCCACGAGCCTCGACTTTGTATACAACAAAGAAAACCACACGGTCACACATCTAGATTATCGGAGGGATGGCTTGAAAGCACTTCCTATCCCAACCTCTTCTGACCATATAAGAGTTCATTTGGAACCCCCAACGCTGCTTCTTTGATTGAATTTCAGGTGCAAATGAATAATGGTTTCCACACTTCCCACAGTACGTCGCGAAGGTGATGCGGTTCAACCGTTCAGGCCAAACGAATGTTTAAGGGAGTCCCGACACTTGGTTTCGCACAAGTGTGTTCTTCGTCCATCATCACTTCGGATATACTTTAAAATATTCTGCACCGCTCACGCACACTTCTGCATCAGATGCACGTATGACCGAACTATCCAGAGCTAATCTCTCTTCACCAGAAACTTCATTTCACAATGCTCTTCCACGAAGCATGACACTCCATCGCCATCATATAAATACCAGAATACATTGCACAGTTGTGTCATCACTTCCCACAGCAATTGCCGGATATTAACACTCACACTCCACAAACTTCCAGTAATCTGTCATTCTTTTAAGAATATCTAGAAGAAACTGGAGCTGGGAAACCTTGAGCCGCACACGGCCAAAAGGGAAGAGGGGAAATTGCGAAACGGAGGTTGAAGATTGAGAAAAGGAATTTGGGGGAAGAATGGGAGGAGTGTAGTTTAGAATCCCACCTTTTTGTATACATGTTATTTAGACGATCCCTCATTACAATGCTTACTCTAAAATGTAGACATCCAATGGTTTTTACCTTTATATTTACAGCTTGCCATGAGTAGTAGAATGATGAAGCAAAAGGTACACACCTTGGTGGATGTAAATAAGGAAACAGACTAAGGTATAATTAAAAAAAAAAGTTTATTTACAAGCTTCTCACTCCATTATTTTTCTCTCTGTTTGAATCATGAACGTTTTGAGTCTGTGGATGGTGAACAAGATCAAGGACTAACGAAGTTAATTTGATCACGAATGGCTATTTCCCCATCATACATGTCCATCATTGGGGGATCATGCAGCCATATCCCAGGAGGTAGGTACTAGTAAAAGACAGTGTTAGGAATACATGCGAATAAAACGTCCAAGAGCAATTGATGCCAGTCTGTCAAAGTCACAGTTCTCCCCGAACAAAGGGAAAAACTTCCGATGAAGAAATTCCTCCCTGTTGGCAAGAGCAACGGCCTCTCTCAGAGAAGCCTCATCATTTGTGACCCAAACTGGTACATCAGCTTCTTCTTCACCTTGATGATCTCCCCCGTCTGCTCGTAATTCCGTAGCGCACGGGCCAGCTTTTGATAGGTCATCGGTTTACGGTTTCCTTTACGCTGGCCCCAAGTCCTCGCCAGCTCTTCTTTGTTCCGTGAGCTGAACTGAAAGATCCCCTTGGAGCGGTCGACCCACCATACACAGTGTGCCATCTTCTGGTCCTGTAGAATCTGAAGCAGAAACTGGTAGAGTCGAGTTTTGTTGGATCTAGGGGCTGGAGATGGGTGGGGGAGGTGAGAGGAGGGTGTGTGAGAGACTTGAGGTCGGATGTTATATTTAATTAAATAAATATGAAGCTCAAGGAGATATTTGGATGGTACTTGAGAAACAGAAGACTGATATTAAATAAATAGCAAGAGGATTTGGAGTACAAGTATTAGGGAATGAAACAGGTTATGCACTGTACAAAAGTTCCTGTCGAAATATATGATCGTGTGCATGATGTAATTTAGTTTGGTTTAAAAAATATATTTTTTTTTTTTGACACCTACCTCTTTTGCGTGAAACAACAATACCCTTTTTGGGTACAGATTCCTCGACTTCCTTTCCCTCTTCTCCTTCTCCCTCCGAGTCAGAAATCTGCAGTGTAGGGACATCGCTGTCGTCATCTTCTTCCTCTTCGTCAAACTTATTCAGTGGAGATAGAGATGTTAGGGTGAGTAGGGATATCTGTTAAAGAAAAAAAGTCATCTGAAGTCAAACCGTTTCTCTCACCAAATTTTCAGAAACCACGGTTGCTTGTGCAATTGTGTAACAAAGACTCAGTAAATAAAAGTGTTTTGTGGAAGCAGGTTTTCTTCTTCTTTTCTATTCAGCACACGGCTGCACACAGCATAATTGGCTGAGGGCACGGCTGTGCTGCCGAGGCAATTCCCTCTGCAGGTTGATGCATGAATTTGGAATTTGTTCACGGTGCCGGAGATAGCTCGCCAACTCTTCGCGAAGGACACCGTGAGATCTTTAACATCCACCAACTAATTCCGGCAGACGGGTCGCCTAGTTTAACGTCCGTCAGAGGGACGGCACTCGCATTGATGAATCGGCCCCCTGTGAAATACCAGGACGACAGTTTGCAGCTGGGCCGAGATTCAAACCCAGGCGAGACAGCTCAGGGGTGCGTACGCATACCTCTAGGCCATCCTTCCAGCCAACTTAGGAAAGCAGTGTTAACACGTAATCTGCGCGGCACTATAAAGTTATGAAAGCAACTTGAAATCTTCACGGAACGTGGAACAAAAACGGAGATTCGAGAAATCTTTTATACTGTTGTCGACAAAATATCTTTGAAGAAATCGTTTTGTGGAGACATTCTTGAAATGACTACAGCAGTAGCGAACTGTTCCTCATGCGTGAAACTAGATATTCAAGTTGGCCAACCACCTTGTGTCAGCACCTTAGATGCTCACATTGTGTTCAAGGCCCAGTGCATGTTTTCAAAGTAACTGTGTGTTATATTAATATAACTAAAGATTGATGAGAACATTTGGAATTGCTTCGAGATTGTCATGCTTGGAGGATAAGACAGATTGGGATAAAAGGAAAGGGTAAGCTTAACAATAATGTACCAACTGCACACCAAGCCCACATAATTGGCCCCTTACCTCATTTTTACCACACAAGGTGGGGTTGGATTCTCGAATAGTTGCCAGAAGGGCCGGATTGTCCACAATCACTCCACCTCTCCTCTCATCACCTGTGCAGACAAATTGAGGACAAACTCAGAGCTGAGAAAATGGTATCCGGTCTCGAAAACAGCAATTGCTCGTCTCAATTTCACAATGCATATTGTCTTGTCCGCCATGTTCTATACAGAGTGGCAGTTATGCCGATGCAATTTCTTTGGCTAGAGTACACAATCTTGGGTCGTCACTCCGACGACGCAGGATGCTCGGCATGGGGTGCAGGACTTTGTAATCTGGCCATGGTGTTGGCGATAGCTCGCCGATTCATCATGAAGACCACCGTGGATCTTTGACATCCACCAACTAATTGTAGCAGACGGGACGCCAATTTAACGCCCATCTGAGGGACGGCACATACACTGATGAATCACCATGCCTGTTTTCACAGGATAAGAGTTTATAGCTGGGCCAATATTCAAACCAAGGCTAGACAGCGCAGTGGCGAGTGTTTACCTCTAGGCCACCCTTCCAGCCCTACAATGCATGAACAGTTGAGTCAAATGACCATAGATTATCAGAAGAAATCAACAGGATGTTGATTGAGGTATGTTAACCGCGGTGGGAAGCAAGAGGAGTGACGTTTCGCTGTTTCTGGCATTATCCCTTAATTGCAGAAAAAGAGGGCTAATGCCCGATATCACACCTCAATCAACGTGTGGTCGATTCGATCCATTATCCTACCCGTCTACCAACTCGGATCGACACTATAGCCTTCCCCAGAAAGCTAGTCATTCTGTCTACCCGAGATAATGCGGGCTACTCACAGGATAGCCTGCATTATCTGAACAGGCTACCCACAGGATACAGAAAGCCCATCTCTGAGGACTTTAAACCCGGTTCCAAAGCATCAACAGCAATACGCGAGGCCAGGAAACCTAACATTAGTGTATTGCAGGCATGACCCTTCAGGGGGAGATCATGTTGAAGGAAAGTGCGAAAGGAGGATCTAAGTGTTGAATTACCCAGAATTTCATCCTTTAGTTATTATCCTTAGACGAAGCTGTGAGAGACAGAGAGACAGAGACAGAGACAGACATTGAGACATTGAGACAGACGAAAAGAGGAAATATCTGCAACACAATTGGTGCATCACGGATCACTACCCACAAAGCCGGAAAAACAACATCCAGTGTTGAAGTAATTTATTTGACTCGACTCGGCTTGATAATGTTTTACCATCTTTAGGTAATACTGTACGAAGTGAGCGAGTTGGAGGAAAGAGAAATAAAAACCCAACACTTAATGAAACTGTACCGGGGAGTTAGGGGTGCATTTTGCTCATGTAGGGTTACGAAAGGTTACGGAAGGTCGAGTCAAGAACCAGCTATAGAGCACAAGCTTCGAAACTCATATGGAGGGACATGGACATTGAAGGGAAGCGTCAAGGTGACACATTCAAGGAAGCGAACACGAATGGGTACACGTGTTACTCGATCGACAAGAATCGATAATGAATGTTACGTTTCGGCGTTTGTGACGTCATCGGCAAACCAAAAGTCCTTTTCGGGGTCTCGGCCATGGCCGATTAAAAAGGAACACCTTTTATACGAGCAATGAACCTTCGATAGCTAAAAGGCTTAAAATTCAAGAGGCAGCCAAATTCACGAAGCACAGAAATGCGATCAGAAAACAGCCACGTCTTGTGGCCGCAACAACGTCACACTCGGTATATTTCCCGCCGCACGTGGATTTAACTCGTTTTTCAGTAACACGGACACCACTGAGTGTCCCCAGAATGAGGAAGACCCCGTTTACACTCACCCATGGTCTCCAGGTCTCGCTCGATGAACTGCTCGATCAGCTCGAGTGTGAGTTCAGTTTCAGCCGACTGTGGGACGAAGTTTCGTTAAAGAGGAAAAAGGTTTCAATTATTTATTAAATGTTTGTTCCTCAATTCAACTTCTGCTTTCACTTTTCCCATTCTCTCTCTCTCTCTCTCTATCCCTCTCTCCCCTCTTTGTATGTTATATCTCTTGGATAATGTTATGTTTTAAGTTTGGGTTTATTGTTGTGTTTTCCTGGGATGACATGGGGTTGCTCCCCCATGTATGTTCCCAATCCCAGACCTCTCTACTGTCCTGTTCCACCTTCCACACAGGCTTTCAGTTTCAATGTGTCCCAGAGCATCTGTTGTTATTCTGCTTTTATCGAAGCTTTGGTTTCTAGCTTGTGAGATTGCTTGTTTATTTCAATGTTTAAATGAGTAATCACCCATCCAGCTCCCTTCTTACCATGTTGCTGTTGCTGCGGTGGATGTCCAACCTGAGAGGTGGGAGAGCAATTGGTGAGAATATTACCAGACAGTGAGATACAAACAACACACACACACACACACACACACACACACACACACACACACACACACACACACACACACACACACACACACACACACACACACACACACACACACACACACACACACACACACACACACACACACACACACACACACACACACTGTTTAGCAGGCAGAACTTCGTGATTGCAGATAAGGTAAATGCCAGTGTATTGACGATGTTCGTTCACAGTTTGGTTTTACAAACCACGTTCAAACTGGTTCCACCACTGTGTAATAAACAAGTGCATCCTTAAGAGAAGTCTCTTCTGAAAGTACAAGAGCCCTGCCCTTTCCTGCCCTACGTCACACAGGAAACACCCAGAGAAAGTATCTTTGGAGGGAGGGAGGGAGGGAGGGTGTGACATTGGATTTCACCAAAAAAAAGGAAATAAAAGTAAAAGATGATGGTGTCCTGAACAGATTTTAAAATGGTAGAGGTAAACAGAGGAGGATAGTGAAGTTTTTCTGCCCTTTATTGACCCATGTAGACATGTACTAAATCACACTGTTCGAAACATGGATAATTGCCAATGAGACACGTAATGAATGAGCCCAGCAAACAAGTAAAAGCAAACAAAAACAACTGTTCCTGCAAAACCACAGGTAGGAGGAACGACACATTTTTACATACCTGACCACTCCAGGAGTTTAATCGAAAGTAGAGTTTTACACTGGTTTGTAGTACAGTAGTTACATGCTCGAGTTACGTGAGGGATTTGAGATTTAGACAATTATCATTTTAGTGGAAGAAGACTCAAAATACTTCATAAAGTGCAATAGCAATTAAAGTGTGTGTGTGTGTGTGTGTGTGTGTGTGTGTGTGTGTGTGTGTGTGTGTGTGTGTGTGTGTGTGTGTGTGTGTGTGTGTGTGTGTGTGTGTGTGTGATTACAACTCCCACAAGACGAACATTTAATGATGAAGAGGTTTGCCGGGGTATACTTCATTCATGTACCCTTCACACAATGGGGTGAAATATTAATGTCGGCCACCCAGGGGTGACCCCCCTGCCCCCACACACACACACACACACACACACACACACACACACACACACACACACACACACACACACACACACACACACACACACACACACACACACACACACACACACACACACCCTTTCAAGCGACACTAATAAATTAATGAAATATCAATGGTCCTTAAAACACATGAACTCAAACACAACTTCTTTCTAGAACCACGTCTGTCTCCACAGCTAATTAAAAAGCATGAAGCAATGAGTGTGCAATGTAAACAACATTTCCTCCTTTTCCGATCAAAACAAAACCATTCACGCTTCCTTTTACATGCAGTCGTGCAGTACTTCAGCTTATCGGGGTATATTCTTCGTTCGTTATTAGGCACAAGGCTGCGGGGTAGCATCATTGTTTGAGGGCACAGCTGTGCCACTGTGACAATGCCCTCTGCCGGTTAGAGCAGGAATTTGTAATTTGTTTTGGGTGCCGGCGATAGCTCGCCTCCTCTTCGCGAAGAACACCGTGGGATCTGTATCCTGGCAGATGGGACACCATTTAACATCCATTTGAGGGAGGACACGCACATCGATGAATCACCGGGACAACATTTTATAACTGGCTCGGGATTTTAACCCAGGCGAGACAGCTTGGAGGTGAGTGTGCGCACCTCTCGGCCATCCTGTCAGCGCCAGGGTACATAAAGAGTCCTTTGCATATCATGTACAAAGAGGAATATGAAAAGCCATGAGTACACGCAGTGCATATCTGATGCTTATTGATTACGTACTTGTATGTGCTCTGTGGACTGATGTCATAAATGCTTGAATCAGAGTTCATTAAGAGGCTTGAGGCTGGTGGAGTGAGAAAGAATATGGTAAATCACCACTTCCATTATTTTTTTATCATTTATATTATTATTATTATTATTATTATTATTATTTTTAAAATTAAGATTCAGTTATGAAGATGTGAGTGAAACTGCCCACATTTTAATTCCCATCCCAGGCTGTCCTTATGGAATTGTGAATTAACCAGAAAGTATGGGCTGGCACCATATATACCCTCCAAACCATGAGGCAGATTACCTCCCCCTGAGGGTCATTAGCAAACCAACTGGGTTTTATTCCAGCAATGTGAAACCAGCTAAGATTCCGGTAAGTTACAATTCAAATCCTTAACACCGCTCCCTTCAGCCAGAGATGAATCCACAACTTATAGGAATACCATTCTCGCATTATGCAACCATAGCCGATCCATTGTCATCACCAGCTGAAGCTGTATGTTGATGATGGGTTGTGGGTTTGCCATAGTTGTTGGTGATTGACGCTGCACGGTCGTATTATTCTCACCAATAGCATTGCCGAATTCTTGCAGCGAGCTTTGATGGAATTGTTGTTCCACTCTCAACATTGTGCTGCCTTCCGTCGCCCCTTTCTGTCTTTGCTGAAATCCACGTCAACTCACTCTTTCCACAGTCAGTTCCTCGATATTTTTTGAGTGACCTTCTCACCCGTGGCACTCCAACCTGAATAATGAAATGAAGTGCAAATGAGCATTATTTACAGGGGTTTGGATCGACTACACAGAATGCACACGTATATAGTCTCAGGCTGCCCAGTGACAAACGTTTCAAACCTGAGCTTCTGTTGAACAAAACTTCTCAGTTAGGTCCACCGGTGCTTTTTCTTTACATTCCACATTAGTATAATAAGGGACTTTTAATTCCCACGAGCATGGCTGTGCCACTGATGCAATGGCCTCTGCTGGTTCGGGCAGGAATTTGGGCATGGTGGCAGAGATAGCTTGCCTACTCTTTGCGAAGGACACCGTTGGATCTTTAATGGCAGAATGGACCAGAGGTATGCACACTTGCTTCTGAGCTATCGAGCCTGGGATTGAATCTCGGCCCAACTACAAAGTGTCATCCCGATGTCCTGCAGGTTGGGTGATTCATCAATGTGTGTGCGCCGTCCCTCGGAGAGACGTTAAACTGGGCGTCCCGTTTACCACCATCAGTTGGTGCACATTAAATATCCCATGGTGTCCTTTGTGAAGAGTAGGCGACTTACCGCCGACCCCCTGACAAATTACAAATTCCTGCCTTAACCTACAGAGGGCATTGCATCAGCGGCACATATCAACACAGCATACGGAGTTTTAACCTGGATTCTCAGCATCATGATCTATGTATTCAGGAGGGAACATCAAACAGACCAATCCCAAATATTCCAGAAACAATCACGTGAGCTACATATTCAACCATTTTGTGGGGTGGTGGTTTCCCACAGGGCAGGTGTATACATCGAGTGCTGTAGTAAGGTGAGTGGTGGTTTACCATTCCTTGCTTTTAGCTCTGGCCGCCGGATAGCTCTGTGAGCTAAAAGAAGGCCGAGTGTGAAAGTCCTTCCTTCTGGTACATAACCTCTACCCTTGCCAAGACTTCCAGACTACCTCCTCATGGAGAGGGCACTGTGTATGTCTGGAGGATCTCGGAGTAAGTTGGTACCCTCGAGGTGAGGACATGCTTTTGCATTCACCAACCCAACTAGGGCAGGTGGAGCTCTTTAGCCGTGGTCGGCAGTCCACCTCGGAGAAGGAAACTGATTGCAAATCCCCCTGCTGCCTTGTAGGGTATGTCTCTTTAGACAAAGGCATGGTCCACAGCTGATACTGTGGTGACGTTAGGAAGAGCATCTGGCCACAAAAACCTGCCTTAATCTGGGTTAGTTGCTGTGGTGACACTGGGTGGTGTTGATGCATTGTCCAGAGGGTACAGGATGTGGATGTGTGTCTTAACAGTTGACACTTACCGCCTGACAGTACAGGAGCTAGAACTCGGTCATAGTGTAGTCGGAGGCTGCTCTATCAGCAGGCGAATAATACCCTGTCTGCTTTAGTACAATGTCGTGCACGGATGGGTGTCCCTGAAGTGGGCTGGGGTGGGTCACCCACGAGGCCACTGGACTGCTGGTGTTACGGCATCAGGTCGTGTCAGCACACTGATGTCTGGGGTTGCTGTGGCATATACCATGGAGGATAGCTTTTATACTCAGGTTCCCTCACTTTCTTTTTCTTTGAAATATATGGCTGTACAAATGACAAATGGGAGCAAACCTGTCATGCATAGAGCACCCACTTGGCATGACAAGATAGGTGTTAGAGTTGCTCGTCTGAATGCTGGGACTCTGCGTGGTAGAGCTGGTGAGATCGCGGAAACTTTGAGCCGCAGAAGAGTGGATGTGTGCTGTGTGCAAGAAACAAGGTGGAGGGGAGGTGCTGCGAGAATGGTCACAGGTAGACATGATAGGTAAAAATTTTGTATAGATTGTGACTGGAACAGGTAGTGTTGGGATTATGGTGGCTGAGAAGTGGGTGGAGAAGGTGTTGGAGATTAAGAGGGTAAATGCAAGAGTTATAGTCCTAAAGCTGTTGTTTGATAAGAGTATATTAACAGTTGAATCAACATTTGCCCCACAGATAGGATAAAGTGAGGAGGAGAAGGATGAGTTTTGGAACACACTTGTACATGTTGTTTCAGGGATTAGTGAGAGAGAAGTTGTTGTGATCGGAGGGGATTTGAACGGACATGTTGGAGCATTGGCAGAAGGATATGAAGGTATGCATGGTGGGTCAGGTTTCAGATTTCGAAACACTGAAGGTGTAAGAATACTTGAGTTTGTGGACGCTTTAGATATGGTCATCTGCAACACAATGTTTAAGAGGAGGTCGAGGAGACTGATCACTTATGAGTCAGGAGGTATAAAGAGCCAGATAGACTGCTTTCTAGTTAGGAGATGAGATAGGAAGTTGATTAAAGATGTGAAAACAATAGGTGGAGAAGAATGTAGCTTTTTCACATCAGCTGCCAGTGTGTGATGTAAAGTTAAGTTGGAGTAGGGAAAATAAGAAACCTTATGTCCCAAGGAGAAGAGTATGGAAACTAAGAGATCAGAATGTAAAGGAACATTTATATGGGGAACTTCTGGAAATGATTTCCTGGAGACCCTATGGTGGGAGAGGATGTGGAGAGTTGTTGAAACTCTTTAAAATATGGGTTGCTGCGAGCTACTGTAAAGACATGTGGCTGGTTGAAGGGCCCAGCTCGACATGAGGCCACATGGTGGTGGAATAATGAGGTGGATATGGTGATTCATGAAAAAATAAAATTGTTTAGGATTTGGAAAGTGAGAGGGGATGAGGAGGAATACTTAGTGGCTAAATGTCTGGCAAGAAGGGAAGTTTACAAGGCTAAAAAATTAGTACAGGATTCACTTTCATATGTGATAAATAATGCAGATAGTAGATGGGAGATATTTAGGATAGCAAAGCAAATGATCAGTCAAAAATATGGATCTTATTGGAGAACAATGTGTGAAGGATGATATGGGAAATGTACTGGTTGACCATGGGGAGATTAGAAATGCTTGGAGGAGTTACTCTGAGCACCTACTAAATGAGGAGCTCCATTGGAACAGGGATATTCTGGAGGCAGTAGAGCCGGTGCAGGGCCGACCACCTGAGATAAAGAAAGAATGGGTGAAGAAAGCCATCCATGAAATGAAGAATGGTTAAAGCGGCGAGCAGCACTGGTATCATCGCAGAGATGCTGAAGGCATCTGATGATATTGGAGTGAATTTAATCACTAAATTGAAAAATGCAATTATAAGGGAGACATCTGTCCCAGATGACTGGTTGAAGAGTGTAATGGTGAATATTTATAAAGGGAAGGGTGATGCCTTGGTTCAGAGCAACAATAGGGGTCTGAAGTTGTCGGACCATGGAATGAAAGTGGTGGAGAGAGTCGTGGATAAATTGATAAGACAGTGTGAATATACACGAAATGCAATTTGGTTTCATGCCAGGAAGGGGCACGATGGAGGCAATTTTTACAGTTGGGCAATTCCAGGAAAAATATCTGGGGAAGAATAAACAACTGTACTTTATATTTGTGGATTTGGAGAAAGTGTTTGATCGGGTGCCTCAGGAAGTGGTGCAATGGGCCATGAGAAAGTTACGTGTGGAGGATTGGTTAGTCTGGGTAGTCATGGCAATGTATGATGGGCCAAAAATCTCTGTGAGGGTAAATGGAGTGTAGAGTGAGGATTTTGAAGTGAAACTGGGTGTTCATCTCCCCCAAGAGATGATGGGGAAGATTGGTGGGGGGGGGGGGGAGAAGGGGCAGTTTGATGGATATACCCTGCATGTTATAACCTGAAGTTCAAATTAATCATTCTGCTGAAGCACAGAGCTGATATGTTCTTCACACATATACATATATATATATATATATATATATATATATATATATATATATATATATATATATATATATATATATATATATATATATATATATATATATATATATTCACACACACACACACACACACACACACACACATATATATATATATATATATATATATATATATATATATATATATATATATATATATATATATATATATATTCACACACACACACACACACACACACACACACACACACACACACACACACACACACACACACACACACACACACGTTTACTGTCCATTGTTTGCTAATGTCTTTGTAATTCATATAAAGGTGTTCTAATGTTTTCTCTTGTCCTTTTTTTTGTTTGTTTTAATGCTAAAAGTGCCAGTTACTAAATAGTCCTCATTGAGGCCAGGCCTTAAATAAAGAGAAACAAAAGAGAGATAATGTAGTCAGGAGTGAAAATGAGTGAGTAAGAAAAGTGTGCGATGTTTGTTTGAAAAGTGTGTGATGTTTGTTTGAAAAGTGTGTGATGTTTGTTTGCAAGAAAGAGATATTAAAGCTTGCCCAGTATCTATAGTTTGAGTGAGACAGAAAGTAAGATCAGCAATCCTGACACAGAGAGTGTAAGATGGTTGTGGGCACCACTTTAACGCTCCTAATTAAGAATGGTAGTACTACCCTGAGCGGTTTCTGTCTACAACCTACTCCCGAAAAAACCGGTGTGACCGGATGGGTGTTTTTTTGGAGACACCATCTCCTTACTGGATGGCTGTTGGCTCCCTAAAGGAGCTCATCCACCCTTTAGTCGGTGTTATTTTTAGTCCTTCAGAGTGTCACAGTCACCCTCCCCACTGGCGAGCCAGTGAGGGTAGTCGGTTCAGTCACCAACTACCCGACCATGCGGCAGGTAGCACTGGGTTGCATGTTACCAGTGGCAGTCAAGAAACCTGACTGACCAAGTCCAGCATGTGCTATATATAGCATGTGACCTGACCAAAAAAAGTCATGAAACCTGACTGACCTCTCCCAGCATGTGATGTGTGTGTATATGTGTATATGTGTATATATATATATATATATACACACACACACACATGTTCCTCCACAGGCCTTACACACTGCTCAAAGAAAAAATGTTATAGGAATACCTTAAGGTACTATGGCACTTCAAACAAGCGACAAAGACAACGATAATAGTTGTCTTGCTTTTATAATTAATCTATTGTGCATGTCAGTACATCATGTTGCTTCACTCCCTCTGGGCGGGCATTTAGGATCTGAGTGCGCATGAACTGTGTTCATCTTTGAAGGAAGACCACTCTATGGCTGAAACGTTGAACTTTAAGTTTTTCTGGACAAAACCTTGATTTTTGGATTATTTTGAAATGAAGACAGCCAGCTTTACATCATTTCCAATTAGAATAATGCTGGAGTGCCCCCTGCCGGTATGTCTTGCAATAACAGTTTATATCAGAGAATATGCACTTTTTCCAGACAGAGTTGAATTCTCTTTCTCCTTTAAAGCTATCAGTTTAAAACTGTGCGTGCGTGCGTGCGTGCGTGCGTGCACGTGCTGTTGTTGGCTGCTATCTCCACATGTGTATAGGTTTCAACAGATGGAACGGAGACGTACCATTAACTCATTGTGGTGACCAGTTACTCTCGAGCTAATGGGCTGTGGAAGTAATTGATCTCCTCTCCTCTTTCTCTCTTCTACATCCCTCACTCCCTTTATTTGAAGTACTGTACAGAGCTAAGGCCT
Organism: Eptatretus burgeri; assembly: GCF_056783735.1. Taxonomy (NCBI): domain Eukaryota; kingdom Metazoa; phylum Chordata; class Myxini; order Myxiniformes; family Myxinidae; genus Eptatretus; species Eptatretus burgeri. The sequence continues at coordinate 109,273,823 of NC_140963.1, forward strand.
TCCTTGGTTTCTCATCATTCCTACATTGTCATGTACTATGGTTCTCCTTTATGGGATAGTACTGCCAAATCTCACTCTGCACTCCAATCAGCAGTAAAATCTAAGTCATTCAGTATAATTAGGAGGAGAGGAGATTGGGACCATACTCTATGCAGAGCGTTGGTGCTGTTTAAGCAGTCTCCTTGGCTATTGGGCACAATCCCGGACGGGTTGCCACTCCGACAGTATACCAGCATGCTGGCACTCATTTTGCCGACCTTGGAAGGATGACAGGCCGACTAAATCCACCTGGTATTAATTCAACAGCTGAGCGGGATTTGAATTCGGGACCCTAGGATCCAAAGCCCGCCACCCTAACCATTAAGCTAACACCAGGCATAATTAGGTGTGAAGAAAGAAAGAAAGAACGAAAGAAAGAAAGGAAAAAACTGCAGGGCCAGCTCCTCTTTCACCATAAAAAAGTTGGTGGCCTTACAGTTTTATACCGCCTCATATCTAGTTTTTACACACCTGCCATTTCAGCCATTCGTCTCTCATGAGCACTACACTGTTGCACTCGCTCAAACAGCAATGGCCACACCTTGATACCCTCCTAAAATTTGAAGTGCAAGTAAACCCAGCAACAAATACTCACTTAATGGATATTTCCATATGTTCTATCCAAACATGCACAAAATATTTTGAGCAATGTGCCGAGAGGAACAAAAATTTTGACCAAAAGTTCCATTTATGAGAGATGCGAGGCAATGCCATACATCGACGGAAATGATGTCACAGTGCCAGTAGAATGTTACTTAGCCACCACATTGGAACACTCCTCACCGTAGCAATGAATTTTTCAGCAAGATTACAACCATATTCTTTCAAACCGGAACACAGTGAAGTAGAGCTGTACTACAAGGGTACTCGATAGAGCGCATACCTCTGCCACATAACGTCTGATCCACGCAAACATATCAGGCCCATTACATTTTTGAAGTATCATGTTATATATCGTTTTTGGCCCTATCTCTCAATGCCGTAGAATCACTTAGGAAATTAAATAATTCTTGTATCCAGATTCGGATTCAGATCTTCACCAAAATCGAATCAATTCATCCTTGACACACACACACACACACACACACACACACACACACACACACACACACACACACACACACACACACACACACACACACACACACACACACACACACACACACATACACACCCTGTCCACCAAGTTTAATCCGAATCCGTCCACAACTTTTTGAGATTCCAGTGCACAGACAAACAGATAAGACAGAAAAGGTTGAAAACAAAACATCCTTCACCTTTGGTGGTGGAGGAAATAATGTTCAAACTGCATCAACTTCGTAAGAACAAAGTGACAGTGATAGTGACTTTGTGGAGGACAACGTGGGCTTGGAAAGCTGAGACTTGTGCGAATGTGGACATTGTGAAAAAATGTCTGCAGCACAGGAACACATGTGTTGCCAGGACTGGGGCTCACCGTATGATGAGTTGAATGAAAACGACCGTTCTTGACTTCTTGTGTAATTCTATAGTTGCTGGGGTAGAGAATATTGAGAACTTGCCGAAAGCAATGGCCTCCCGCCATAGCTATCACAGCCTCCTTTTTGGCCTTGCACCCTCAGCCCTCTCTTGGTTGTGTCCCTCAAATGTCTTCTTGTTAAACTTCCAAAATCCCAACTCACTGCTCACCTCCACTCATTTGCTCCTATTTTCTCTTGCCTTTAGAACCAACTTACCCAGTCTGTTCGTTTCCAGCCATTCTTCCCTGCAGGGCTTCAAGGCAGCTGTTCACCACTACCCCAATTGGAACCCATGAACTCTTCTACCTCAAATGACCCCATTCCCAACCAACCCTTTTTCCAGGTTATTGTGATCCCCCCCTGCCATCTCCCTCACCCCCTTTTTGTTTATTGGTTGCCGATTGGTTTGTTGCTTTTCTGTTTCATCGCCACTTTCTCCTTCCCCTTCTCGCTGCGTTTCATTCAGCTTGTGTGGAGCTTGTTCATCCCCTATGTGTCCGTCTCCCACTACCCTTGATCTCACCCTCACTTCTACTCTGCTGTTGGCGTTTCCCTCATTTTATTTTGTTCCCTCACATTCTGCTTTAGCTCTTCCACAAGCCTCGATCATGTACACAAAAAACTCCCTGACATTTTAGCCACTCTTTTCATGAATTTCTTGATGTGGAACGGTTGAGCGAGTTGGTGCCTGATACTTTGCAGAAGAGGTATCGTTTCATTCTTTTTGAGGCTTTATATTGAAAAGGTTCGATTTGTATCTTCTACCAAAGTTTTCTTTTCACGCTATATCCCAATAGATCTGCCTGTATTTGTTGCTCCGCTTGAAAGCACCAAGGCTCGAAGTGTTCTTCACAAACCATTTTGTGCCTTCCGAATTAAAACTTGTCAACAGTGTGACCAGTTCCTCTCTCATTAACTATCTCTTCACTGGATATTTATCTGCATTTTGGATCTGAAAAAAAGCTTTCACTGCATTTTCTCATCTCATTGACAGCCGTACGAAACGCTAGTTACTCCGGCTTCATGCTTTCTGTACTGGTGCTGTGATGTCATAGTCTCACAAAATCTCACTCTCACGATAGCCCAACGGTGGCAAACATTGTATATGGATTCACGATCTTTATTGTTCAATATTTCTTAAAATACAACGATATTAAATGCAAAATTTCAAGGGAAGCTAAAGAAGAGGAATTTTCCTGCTAATGGATTTTCTTCGAAGCTCTGGATTTAATTGTGCTTGAAGTGAGTTGTTCACTTGTTTTGTGCCCCTCCATTGCCACATTTTCTTTTCTCAATGGAATTCCTCTCCAGTCTACCTGCATTCTTCGACATTAATCCTTTTTGGCAGCTTCCCTGACTGCTCACATGTCCTTTGTTTACATATCTCCCTATGTTCTCTTGTCTGGCCATAGGCCTGACTTATTATGTTGCTTGCCCACCCAAATGTTGCACAATTCCCCCAATCCCTTGTCTGACCGTTCCCCTCTGCTCCATTTTTGATGCATAGACCACTCGCCCTTCTGTTGTTCAGTTATTTTTATAAGCCTCAATCTCTGTTTTAAAGTCGATTAATAAATTTGCAGTGAAGTTTTTCAAGGGGGGGGGGGGAGTGGGGTTAAGGTGAGGGGAAGTGTGGGGTTTAAACCAGTCACTAGTTGTGATATCTATATCAATGAAAGCTAAGCATTGTGTGCCTCTGGCTTTCTGAGGTTCTCTCGAAATTAAATTTTTTTTGTGTACCTGTATTGCACATCAAAGGGCGGAGGAGCTCCTTGTGAGCCAACGACCATCCATATCTGGTGCCCAACTGCGTCTGCAGACATCCTCCTGCAGTGGGTTACCATTACTAGGAGGTTGGTGGCAGGATTTGCACTCCGGCCACCATAAAAACACTTCACCCCAAGATAGCACACGAAGTGGTGTGTGGTGGAGTGGTGCTGAGGTGTCGTCCACCAGAAGGCGGTCTCTTCGGGTTAACCTGAGGTGGTCCCTTTGGGTGGGTGCCTGGAATGTCCTATCACTAGGAGATGGGGGTGCGCTAGGAATCTGCCTGGGGGATGGCCAGATGGAGACCTCTGGAGTACCGGCAGAAAGTGACTGCAGTGACGTGCTGTGGCGCATGCTCCCCATGTATGTATTGTACATCATCTGTGGCACTAACCAAACCCAAAGCAGATTTAACTGTAATATTTTAATTAGCCTGCTTTGTGGGTTCCATCTAATCACTTCGCCCATGATGCTGTGACCCCAGGTTCAAGTTCCTTATATGTGTTCATTTGTTCATTTTCTAATTTATTTATGAATGTATGAACTGTAAAAACAGACGAACGACTGCTTGAGTCACTGATCTGCACGTGCTATATTTACAAAGCTCTCCCATGAAATTTTGATAACAGTAGAAACTAGAAATAGCAATCAGATATTGCAGACCCTTGCCAGGACCTGTCTTGTGTGGTTTTGTGTGGTTTATTTTGTGTTTGTGTGGTAGTTAGACGATGCATTAACATAAGGTGTACGTTTATATAAGGGACAAATATGACTTTTTTGGTTTTATTGTACTAGTACACCCACTCCATACAGGAGCGACAGGAAGGGTCATCTTATCCTCTCTGGGATATATATATATATATATATATATATATATATATATATATATATATATATATATATATATATGTATGACAGTAGATCTCGTCTCGGATCCGCTCTTCTGTGGTGGACGCGATAATCAGAGAATGCCTCAGGGATGTCAGGATTCCTCCAGATTGCTTCAAGTTTAGTGTAAAACAGCAATATATGTGGAGTGACTGTTTATAAAGGTAATCATATTGTGACGGCCAAGGGACTTGAACAGTCCCGCCAACGTAGAATGAGCCGAAACGATGGAGGCGGTTTATTTATTTATAACCCAAAGATGGCGGTTTTAATCGCTCTACCGCAAACGGGATGAGGAAGGTGGCACGAGTCGCTTTTCACTGAGTTGATAACGTTTATTTCTCTAACCAGAAATAACAAGACTCGGCAAGAAGAGGGATCCGGGGCGATTCGACGGGATGGTGGTGTGGGTTCGGGCGTGGGGAAAACGCAAACAATTCCAATGGATATACCAATCTCAAACCCTCCAAGGCGCCAGGTACACACACACACACACACACACACACACACACACACACACACACACACACACACACACACACACACACACACACACACACACACACACACACACACAAAACGTAGCTGGTCCTGTTGGTCAGGCTGGCCCGTGGTGTAGACTCAACAGTCCCTGGACTGGCGTCGGACGAGCTGGCGTTGCGCTCGTCAGGTGCAGGAGACACCGTGGTGCTGTCGACCTCCTGGTGTCCGCCCAAGTCGCTCACAGCTGCCAGGGAGCCAGTTCTGGCGCTAAATTGCGAGCAGGAGAGGGAGGCAGGTCCGCCCGCCGTTCGACCCCGTACTCCGAGCCAGCAGAACCCCAGAGCCAACCGAGGTGAGGCACGAGGCACAGCGAGGCCACGAGACACGATCAATTCAGGATCGAATCAGCGCAACAAAACAGCACGCTCCCAGCACAACAGCCTCCACCAGAACGGTTTTTCTGTACCGATCTTCTTCCTCCTCCCCTTTTCCCCGAACAGAACCTTTTTATCCTCGAGTCCTCGTCACTTCCAATCGAGCCGTTTTATTGGCCCTCCGCCGTCGCCTTCCGCCAATCGTGATCACAGGGCGGAGCCATCCGCAGCACTGTCCTGTGACGTCACGGCAAGCCGCCAGGGAATACTAACAGGGTTTACGCAGACACCCTTACCCTATCCCGTCTCTCTATCTAATTACGTGACAATTATCATTTCCCCCTTGAAGAAATGGACATTTACTAGACAACTTATCACCACTGAATTGCTACTTATTACATCGAGATCCTGGTACAGATCGAACAGTATGGCATACCTAATTAAACATCCTAATTACCCTTTGAATGCATACCCCCCTCAAACGTAACACTGCCCCCTCCTCTGGTACCGCAGCTCCTGCAAGGTATATCACAGGCGCTACCGTACCAGCCTTAACACTTACTGACTCACACCTATTTAACCTAACGAAATAAAGTAGGAGGGGCAATGGGCAGCGAGCCGCAGCTAACTTACCTATCCTGCTTAATGTACTACCCCCTTATGGCCTTATCCTCGCCTAAACAATCATTCATTTTTTTATTATTTTTTTTATTTTATCACATGAGAGCACTGAGCGAAGTTGCACTCCATCCTCTGGATCATCGCTCTTGCCCAACACTCTTCCAGTGATCTGGGGAGGGGAAACAAAAGGTTCCACAAAAACACAACACTTATACTTTACATTCCTACTCTAAGCCTTAATGACACTATTCATGGGATATTTACACTTGACCGCATCCCCCAGTGGATGCTAATAGACCCAGCGTTACCTGGGGAGCCAATTTTCAAATTTGCTCGCCCCAAAATTATGCGGACATCATGCCCTTGCCGCACATGTCAAGTTGTGCGGGATCGAGTGGGACTCACACATCTTCACAACACTCACACCATGGTCATCATCACATTGCTAGGTCATGGTCCCCATTTTAATGATGCAGGCTGAATCCCGTCATGGCTGTGGGGTGGGTTACCACAACATAATGGGGGCATCTCAGGTGCAACCATGCCCACAGGTAAGCTTTAGTCCAACCCGGACGTTTCTCCGCCCCCGCTCCCTTTGATTCCCACCCCCCTGGTAGCCATCAGCTCTAACCCCGTACAACACACTGGAAGGGGTCTCACTGGCTCCTCTGGCCTTCCTGGGTCGCCAAGGTCCTACCCGCCTTGGTCGCCCAACCAGACCCTCTCCCAGTTGCCTCCAGACACTGTCACCGTTAGCCACCAGGTGTGAATCTCCTTGAAGGGGGTCGCAATTCCCGCTCACCGTGAGCTTCAGCAATCCCTGTGGACAAGCACATCATCCCCACCCACAAAACCCACATGACTCCCCCACCCCATCGGCCTTACATGTGACACCTGCATTTCTAACACTTCACCGACCATGACCTTCCCTGTTACCACACCATGTCCAATAAAAAATCAACGTGTGCACCATACATTTCACTTCTTAACTTGAAACAACTCACACAGCACTTCTCACCCGATCCACGCACCAGCCATTGGACAGCCACTCGTGCCCGCTTTGTTACCAATTACCCACTGTCCCTATTGTCACTCCAAAACCCAGCTGAACTTACAAACTCTCACCTTCAGCACATGGGGCAGGAGGCTGCCCGGGCCCAAGCTCCCGCACAGAAGCGACTAATCTTCCCCTCACACGCTCTATCCAATCCGGAATATCCCGACCCATGTAAGAGCTCAATCGGTCACAATGGACGATCTGTGGGAGTGCGTGGCGGCCCATCTGGATTTTAAAAACTACATCGGTTACCTGTCGGAGTATCACACCGGGGCCCTTCCAGGGGGGGTGAGTTTCGGGCACACACCCTTCCTCCTCTGTGGCCGGAAGAGCCAAATGAGGTCTCCAGGGAGGAATCGGGGGGCGTGTGTCCGAGAGTCATACCTCAATTTAGCACGCGAGGAAGCCAAACCTATTCGCTCTCTCGCAAAGTCATGAGCTTTCTCTATGCTCTGACACATTTTGGAAGCATAACCTTCCGCCGAGGTCCATGTTGGGCTTTCAGGTGCCACGCCCAGCCACAAATCAACAGCCTGCATCTCCCGACCAAACATCAGCAAGGCAGGGGTACAGCGCGTGGCCTCATGCTGCGCAGTCCTGTATGCCATCAGGACAAAGGGGAGATGTTCGTCCCAGTCCTGCTGATTCTGGGAGGTAAAGAGAGCTAACTGGGTGAGCAGAGTTTTATTAAACCTCTCCACCATCCCATCCGACTGTGGCCTTAGAGGAGTTGTCCGAGTCTTGTGAATTTGGAGGAGCTCGCACACTGAACGTAGGAGTTCGGACTCGAAGTTCCGGCCCTGGTCTGTGTGCAGCTCCCTCGGAGTTCCAAAACGGGTGAAGAACTCCTCCACTAGTGCTTGGGCAACCAGCCGTGCTTCCTGATTGGGCAATGCATAGGCCTCCGGCCATCTGGTAAAGTAGTCCATTGCCACCAGAATATACTTGTTGCCTCGGTGGGTGGTGGGTAGGGGCCCGACCACATCAACCGCTACCCTCTCAAGTGGTGCTCCTACATTATAAATTTGGAGGGGGGCCTTACGTGCGCATGGTGGTGTTTTCTTCCCCCGGCAGAGGTCGCACCAACGTACCCATTTTTGGATGTCGCTGCCCGAGTTCACCCAATAGAATCGCTGCCTCAATTTCGCTAGTGTTTTGGTTACACCTAAGTCTCCCATCGTTCGTGTTCCATGTACAAGCCCCATCACCTGTTCTCTCAATTTTGAAGGTACCACCAACAACCAGGAAGCATTTCCACTCATTGGTAATTCCCACTCCCGGTACAAAATGCCATCCTTCAGCTGGAGCATCTGCCATTGTGCCCAATACGCCTTCACCTGCGCTCCAAGCGAAGCAATTTCTTCCCACGCAGGCCGTTTTCCACCCTCTAGCCAATTACAGAGGTGGCCCAAAACAGGGTCCTCCTTCTGTTCCTTTTTCCAATCGACACTACCAAATTCAGGAGGTGGTTGTGGCAGAGTCCGATGGGTTACTCGGGCGGCACATAGGCATGCATCAATTTGTTCCTGCCCAATGAAATCCCTATTCTCTTGACGTTCACAAAATTTGCATTGGTGCTGCCAACAAGGTCGCCAAGAGAGAGCATCTGCGTTGGCATGTGTTTTGCCGGGCCGATGTTTCACAACAAAATTGTACTGCTGCAGTTTCTCAAGCCACCTTGCAATTTGGCCCTCCGGCTCCTTGAACCGAAGAAGCCATTGCAAGGAGGCATGATCAACCCGGATCACAAACTCCCTCCCGTACAGGTAAGGATGAAAGTGTCCAACTGCAGACAGCAAGGCCAATAATTCTTTGCGAGTGACGCAATAATTTCGCTCGGGCTTTGACAGAGCCCTACTATAATAGGCAATCACTCGTTCGACACCTTGTTTGACTTGAGACAGGACCGCCCCCAATCCTCCCTGACTAGCATCCGTGTCAAGGATGAACTGGCCAGTCTCGGCCGGATACGCCAAAACTGGGGCTTCTATCAGACGTTGTTTTAGGTGATTGAATGCTTTGGTGCAGTCTTCTGACCACACAAATTTAGCTCCCTTCTCTCTCAATTGGTGCAATGGTCTTGCAATACTTGCAAAATTTTCCACAAATTTCCTATAGTAAGAACAGAGGCCCAAAAATCCTCTGACCTCTCTTACATTTCTGGGGGTGGGCCACTCTTTTACTGCCACTGCCTTCATTGGGTCTGTGGCCACGCCGCTCTCATTCACCACGTGACCCAGATAAACGACCTCTTTCCTAAAAATTTCGCATTTCCCAGGGTTCAGTTTTATCCGGCCCCTCTCAATCACCTGAAAACCTCCACCAAATTTTTGGCAGCCTGCTCAAATGTGGAAGCGTGGACAAGAACGTCGTCTAAATAGATCAGGCATGTTTGCCATGGCAGCCCAATCAAAACGCGTTCCATCAGACGTTCAAATGTGGCGGGGGCATTGCACAATCCGAAAGGCTGACGACAAACTGCCAGAGGCCCTTCCCTGTGGTAAATGCTGTTATCTCTCTCCCTTGTTGGTCCATTTCCACCTGCCAGTAGCCACTCTTCAAATCCAATGCAGTGAACCATTTTGAGCCGGAAATGGCATCGAGTGTATCATCAATACGTGGCAGTGGATACGAGTCTTTGAGCGTCACTTGATTGAGCTGGCGATAATCCACACAGAACCGAATGGTCCCGTCCTTCTTTCTCACCAACACAATGGGTGACACCCAAGGACTTACCGAGGGCTCAATAATTCCAGCCTCCTTCATCTCTTCCACCTGTTTTTCAGCCTCATCCCTCTTTGCAAGAGGTAGACGTCGTGCAGGCTGTCGAACAGGTCGAGCCTCGCCAGTGTCAATTTGGTGCCTGACTAGACTCGTGCGTCCAACATCCTCAGGAGAGAGAGAGAATACATCCACATTAGCACCAACCAAATTGTGCAATGACCTTACCTGGTCCACTGTTAACCCCTGTTCTGCTCGGTTTACCATGTCCCTTACTCCTATCTTTACCCTGACCCGCAAATTCCCCACACCAATTTTCCCACAATTCACTATTTTCACCAAGGGAGGGCACTTCGCCACAATCTCACCAGCCAAGCATGGCCCTGTATGCTCAGCCCGATCTAGTTTCCCCGACCCCCGACAGTGATCTCCGGACTCGACCTAGGTAAGGGCACCTCGGATAGACCTGGCAGTTCAGCAGGAGGATTCATCCTCTCCGGGCTTGAAAGTCTATTGGAGGGTCTCTCCATTGCCGGGTACTGGCAATATCGTTGCATGTGTCCTCTTCGCCCGCACCGGAAACAACTCCCCATAAAAGGCCCCCGTGGGTATTGGTGTAATGTCTCTTCCGGTTCCGGACCCCTTCGGCCATAATCGAATTGCTCTATTGGCTGGGCTGGACTCCGCCAGTTTGGCGCACCAATTACTGAATTACCCCTTATCAAACTTGACAGTTTCTGGCAAATTTCCTGAAACATTTGGGTAATGCCAATTTCTCCCAGCCCCTCTCCTTGATCCTGAATCTCCGCCTGTCGGACCGTCACCGATGGCCTCTCTGGCATCCGACCCGGCCAACTCCACGAGGCCAGCCTGGCTGCGCACTCAGCCGCTCGGTGAACGGTGGGTGGATCCTGTAACTCCACTAACGCTCGGACCTCAGGGTCCGGAATAGCAGCTAAAAATTTCTCGAGTGCCAGTCTGTCCCATGCCTCCACTGTTAGGTCCCGATACGCGATCCTGACTGATTGGTAAATGTCCTGTGCTAGCTCCTGCACTGTCTCACCCCGGCTTTAATCTGCGGTGCTGGAGCTGGGCCCGCACCAGATCACAGTTCGCTGCGAACCCAAACCGACGGCTCAACGCCTCGCAAATGTGGGAGCTGGTCAACATCCCCTCCGCGATCACGTTTAACACATCGGCGGCTGGTCCCCGCAACGTTGCCACCAAATTCCCTGTACGTTCCCGCTCATTCCACCCGTTTAGTCGGGAAATACACTCAAATTGCGTCAGAAAAGCTTCAAGGCTCCCTGACCCGTCAAAATTTACCAGGGGGATCACTTTTACGGTGGCCCGCTTCTCAGTTTCTCCCTTGTCCGAATCCAGCCCAGGGATCAAACACCCTTGTGGCTGCGTATCCAATTTCGGAGCCCACTGTGGCCAAAGATGTTTTGTGGTGAGGGTCTCATGAGTCAATTTTGCCTCTTGTTCCAAACGTTGAATGGACCGATTCACCTCTTCACCTCTTCCCGCAGGATCCTCTGGGCCCGCACAACCTCCTCCAAGGCTCCGTCGCGAGTTTGTAGCTGCTCCTCAACCAACCCGGACACTCTACTTACAAAAGACGGCTCTACCAGGCCTTTATCCAAGACTACATCTTGGCTCATAATTTTGTCTTGTTCGTCCAAACGAGCCTCCAATCCTTTTACCTCCTCCGCCAAATTCATGCCTTGCTTCCTCAGCTCTCCCCACTCTTCTACTTGCAGCTGCATACGAGCATCCACACAGGCACAATGACGTTCCAGGCTTTCATCCACTTTATCAACCCGAATGTTCGTTGCATCAATTTTATCTACCAATTTTTTTCGTATATTTTCCCCCTCCAATGTAATTTCTACCTTTGTTTCCTCCAATCTATCCTCGAATTTACTTTGTATTTCCCCCAATTTAACATCCACACACTCCTGCATCTCAGTTTTCATTTTCTCCATCTTTTCCCCCAATTCATCACTCATTAAATCAATCCGTGCACCCAACTGTACCCCCATTACCCCCAATTGATCTGTCATTTCTGCCCTCTGTGCCGTCATTTCTGCCCTCTGTGCCACGAATTGATTTGCTATTTGTGCCGTCATGTCCCCTATTAAACGTTCCAACATTGTCTGGATCGACATCGCGCCGGTTTCCGGCGCTGCCGGCTCCATTACGGGCAATGAAGCACGGTCCACGCTCGGAATGGGGGAGGTTCCAATCCGACCCCCGTCTCTCCCTTCTTCCCCCGACTCGCTGCCAGACACGTGGCCTTCCTCCTCAAACATCTGCACATCCGCCATGGTGCAGAAGTCCCGTTTGCCGCCAATTAAAATGAATTTGAAAAATCCCGCCAAAATTTTCCCGCGCTTTTCTGCAGTAATTTTATATTCCAATCCATGGCGAGATTTCAGTTCTGGTATATTCTCCCGATACCAAATATAATTTAGAGGGGTTCGAACATCCAACACTCTGACACCAATGTGACGTCCACGGGACTTGAACAGTCTCGCCAACGTAGAATGAGCTGAAACGATGGAGGCGGTTTATTTATTTATAACCCAAAGATGGCGATTTTAATCGCTCTACCGCAAATGGGACGAGGAAGGTGGCACGAGTCGCTTTTCACTGAGTTGATAACGTTTATTTCTCTAACCAGAAATAACAAGACTCGGCAAGAAGAGGGATCCGGGGCGATTCGACGGGATGGTGGTGTGGGTTCGGGCGTGGGGAAAACACAAACAATTCCAATGGATATACCAATCTCAAACCCTCTAAGGCGCCAGGTACACACACACACGCATACACACACACACACACACACACACACACACACACACACACACACACACACACACACACACACACACACACACACACAGTAGCTGGTCCTGGTGGTCAAGCTGGCCCGTGGTGTAGACTCAACAGTCCCTGGACTGGCGTCGGACGAGCTGACATTGCGCTCGTCAAGTGCAGGAGACACCGTGGTGCTGTCAACCTCCTGGTGTCCGCCCAAGTCCGCTCACAGCCACCAGGGAGCCAGTTCTGGCGCCAAGTTGCGAGCAGGAGAGGGAGGCAGGTCCGCCCGCCGTTCGACCCCGTACAGAAGCCAGCCAGCAGAACCCCAGAGCCAACCGAGGTGAGGCACGAGGCACAGCTAGGCCACGAGACACGATCAATTCAGGATCGAATCGGCGCAACAAAACAGCACGCTCCCAGCACAACAGCCTCCACCAGAATGGTTTTTCTGTACCGATCTTCTTCCTCCTCCCCTTTTCCCCGAACAGAACCTTTTTATCCTCGAGTCCTCGTCACTTCCAATCGAGCCGTTTTATTGGCCCTCCGCCGTCGCCTTCCGCCAATCGTGATCACGGGGCGGAGCCATCCGCTGCACTGTCCTGTGACGTCACGGCAAGCCTCCAGGGAATACTAACAGGGTTTACGCAGACACCCTTACCCTATCCCGTCTCCCTATCTAATTACGTGACAATTATCATTTCCCCCTTGAAGAAATGGACATTTACTAGACAACTTATCACCACTGAATTGCTACTTATTACATCGAGATCCTGGTACAGCTCGAACAGCATGGCATACCTAATTAAACATCCTAATTACCCTTTGAATGCATACCCCCCTCAAACGTAACAATATGTACAGTATTTGTGGTTTATAATATTTTTACTTCTGGTAGGCCTTTTCTTCCTCCTCGTTTTTAAGTCCCACGAAACGCCATAAAACTATTTATACACGTTAACACTGCGTTTGTTCAATGAGGAAAATCCCTCGGGAAGAGGGGATATTATTAATATTAATATTGTTTTATAATAACATTAATGTCATGTTGTTATCGTTGGTGTTGTTATTATAGTTTTGTTTTTTGAAGCAGCCTTGGAAAAACACCATGATTAGCTATCTTAACGCAGATATACACCTCAACACGGACTTCACTGAAGGAGGAACACCCCTTTTGGGGTGGGGGACAAATTAAGTCGCGACAACCTCCATTGTGTGACCGTTAGTCCTTCTGTTAAGTTTGGTTGAGATTGGATAAGTAATGACCAAATGTATCGTGGCAAAAAACTGTCAGACAGACACACCAGGGTATTTTAGTATGATAGATTCACGTTACAATCATATGTATTTTATAGACGTAGTCACGTTCTGTACTTTATAGACATATGCATGTTCTAATCGTTTGTACTTTATCGATACCCTCACATTTTAATTGTACCTCCTGTACTTTATTGAGGGACTCAGTTGAAAAAAAGATAACATGTAATACTGGCTACCACCATGTGGCGTTTGTCGCCTTTGTTAACACATTATGTGCTGACAGACAGACAGACAGACAGACAAACAGATCCAAATGCAATACTATCAGGGAGGGTAAAGCTGCAGATTCTCTCCTCTTCGAGTAAAAGTGATCTTATGAAGGGCCATCTACTTATCACATATGTACAGGGGACTTGGGGGTGGGGGGGGGGGAGCATGGGAGGATTAATAGAGAAAATTTGGTGTGAAAATAAAAATACAGCACAATGAGGGGTGGTCGGAGAGAAAGGAGGGTAGGAAGTTGTGAGAGCACTGGGGAGGGATAGAAGAGTTTTGGATGATATGAGGGTTAGGGCAAGGGTGAGAAGGGGCCTATGTGGAGCATATGGGGGAGGGGAGGGGGTTGAGTGCAAACATTTTCACCATATTTGCTAATGTCATCTATCTATAATTCCAGCAGTGTGTGTGTGTGTGTGTGTGTGTGTGTGTGTGTGTGTGTGTGTGTGTGTGTGTGTGTGTGTGTGTGTGTGTGTGTGTGTCTGTGACCACTGTTTCTCGACAACCGCTGGTCCGATCTAATTGAAACTTGCTAGGTATATTGCTGGGGTCCTGAGGATGTGCCTTTTCAAGGTTTGATATTAATCGGACAAGTGCTTCCCAAGTTATGGCCATTTATTTACCAAACCAATGAGAAGACACGTTGTTGCGTGGGCGTGGCCGATTACGGGTTACAACGTACGGACTTCCGGATAATGATGACTTCGTGTATTCTAATAATTTCTCTTTCTTATGCGCATTTATAGATAAACACAATGCCCCAAGTTATGATCGTTTTCATATTAGATGGTGTATAAATTTTGGTAACATCAGAGTGCTGGTATGCTCCGAACCAGGAAGTAATTTTTTTCTCTCTTCTCGTCTTTTTTTGTTTTTCCTTGCCACGACATTGCGAAAAGGTAAAATACGTTGGCGCTAATTAAATAATTGGGTATTAAAACTAAATTGCGAATAATCGTAACTGCGAATAATATTCGAACTTCCAGGCCATGCACGTACGGGCACGCGAGAGCGAAGAAACAGCCTGTGTGGTTGTTGTTTGTTGCTCGCCGTTTGAATATTTATTTATTTATTTGTTTGTTTATTTTTTTTTTTTTTTACGGGCATGTACGAGTAAATATAATGCCCCTGAATAGCTAAATTAAATGTCGTAACCTTGACTACTTTCAAACAAGTACTTTACTTCAGCCATATCCCAAGACATATCACGTGCTTTTGATACGGTTTGGCACCCTGCCCTGCTCACCAAACTCTCTTCTTATGGTATCCATGGCCATCTCCACACATGGCTCGCAGACTTCCTCTCCTGTCACAGCCAACGTGTTGCCCTTAATGGAGTTCTCTCATCCCCTCTTCCTGTCCAGACTGGAGTTTCTTAAGGCAGTGTTCTAGGCCCTGTTCTTTTTCTGGTTTTCATCAATGATCTCTCCGACGCTGGAAAATCCTCGTTATCTCTTTGCTGATGACTCCACCCTCTGCAGTACCATCTGTCACCCCTCAGACTGGTAAACAGCAGCTTCTTCACTCTCTGCAGATCTGGATAAAATCACAAACTGATCCAACACGTGGAACATGTCTTTCAATCCTGACAAATCTCACACTCACTATGCTTCTCCGAAAGGACCATCTGGAACCCCCCACACCAACCATTTACTTTCTCAACAATCTTCTGGAAGAAGTCCTTTCATTCAAGCTTCTGGGTATCACTGTCTGCCATGATATTTCCTGGGAAAGCCACATTTCCAAACTGGCCTCCAAAGCCTGTCGCCAACTGGGCATCCTCCGTCGTGCAAAGTCTTTCCTCAGCCCACCTGAGCTCCTGACTACATACAAAGCTTTCGTCCGCAGCCTGATGGAGTACTGCTCTCCCCTCCGGGCTGGTGCTCCTGCCTCTCACCTTTCTCGGCTTCACGCTGTGGAAACTAAGGGATTTAGGATCATTGGTACCTCCCGCGATGAGGCTGAGTCTTTGGGCCTCTCATTCTCTCACCGCAGGCAGGTCGGTGGTATTTCTGTCTTCTACCTTCTCCTCTCTGGTCTCGCCCCCCCCTTCCCCGCTCTGTCTGCGATGTTCCCCACAAATTTCTCCAGGGTGCTCAAGGTCCGTCAGCAACCCCCTTCTGGTAAAACTACCAAAATCACGAATCACTGCTCACCTTCACTCTTTCATTCCTCTTTTTCCCATCTTTGGAATAAACTCCCACACTCTCTTCAATCCCATTCTTCCCTCCAGGTCTTCAATACAGCTGTTCACCACCACCTCTTATCTTCCCCCATCCAAAACCTCGATCTATTCTACCCCAATTAATCAACCGCAAACCCACCTCCTTCAAATTTCCTGCTTTCCTTCCTGAAAGTTCCCTGTCGTGTAAGCTCCCGAAAGTCACTGTGGTGTCCATCTTTTTACCCCATGTACCCCACTCCACCCCTCTCCCTTCCACAGATCTGATGTCTCTGTTCCCCACTGTTTTGTCCTTCCCTCTTGTCTCCTGCCCCCCCCCCTTTGTTGTGTGTTGTGTGTTAGCTCTCATACGAGCCTTGACAATGTATCAAAAAAAAAGTTCCATATACTGTACCTTATCGATTCATGTTGTCCCACCAAGACTAACATAGTCGGAGAAGGCATTGCTGATGTCAATTACAGACACTTAATTGCAACATCAGCCAACTTATTGAAAAGTTCACAGATATCGTCCTTGCTCAGGTTCATGGCATGCAGACTATTATTATCATTATTATTTCATATGCATCCTGTGACAACTGGTTGCATCATTGCTGGGAGCGCATCTGTGCTGCTGATGCAGTACCCCCTGTTTCCAGTAAGCTAGTGCTCATTTTGCCGCCCTTGGAAGGATGACAGGTACAGTCAACCCACCTGATGTTGTTTCACGACACAACAGGGGCTTGAACTCAAGACGCGAACATCATAAAGCAGCTACACTAACCGTTGAACCAACATGAGGCTTGGAACGCCGACTGAACCACACGATTAAAAGTCAGTTTTATTATATAAGGATTAAATAAAAACAAAATCCCAGTTTCTGAGAATGTGAAATAATGTTATTCACTATTCGATTTTATCACCGGATGTTATTCAGAATTATTTTATTCACGTCCAATATACTTATTACATACGCACCGATGGCGGTTGGGAGATTGGGGGTGTGGAGGCTGAACTCGTCATTTCCCAAGGTGTAAGTAAAACCCGGGAACATTCTTCGTCCCCTTGAAATAATTGAAATTCTTCGACTGTGATTTAGTTGACGACTCATAGTCGGAATAACCGAGTATGATGCAAGCCGATTTTACACTGGAAAAAGCATGAAATATTACACTTGGGGAAAATGTTCTCGACAAAAGTTACGACTGCGAACTGCCGTCGTCATTGGCTTGAAAGAGGTCGCGTTGACACGAGCACTTCTAGGAAGTGAAGTGCAAAACTGATTTGTGCACCCAAGCTGAACCCCAGCAGGAGGCGGCAACGAGCCACTCTACAATGACGTCACTACGAAGAATAGGTGGATCAATAAGCACAGATTTTACCCTGAAAAGCGTCATTTTCGAGCACAAGACAATTATAAATACATTCGTCAAAAACAGAACCTATGTGGACATGAACTTACATGCACTCACTCAGTCTGTTTGTACAAATATGTGAATTGTAACTGGTTTAAACTGCACGAACAATAAATAGTTAGCATTGTGTACACACGCAGTCACACAACACTGAAACCTGGTGTTGGCTTAGTGGTTAGTTAGGGTGGCTGGCTTAGGATCCCAGGGTCATGAGTTCGAGCCCCGTTTGCTGCTGAATTAATACCAGGTGGGGTCGACTCAGCCTGTCGTCCTTCCGAGGTCAGCGAGACGAGGTCATCAGCGTACTGGTGGAGGGGCACAGCATCAGTGGCACAGCGGTGCTTCCAAGAAAGGATATTGACCCAGCAGCCAAGCTGCCGGAAGCAACAATGCAGTGACACATTATATCGGTTATCAAAATCATGATCGGTGTCTACGTTTCCAACTAAAGTTCCGTGCTTTGCGAAGACGCGCATGACCTGATGGCACAGGTGTGGTTGTCACGTGCGATGGTGAACGGCAGATGTCACTTCCCAGCAACGAAGCGGTTTGTGCCGGGCGACGGCTAACATTGCCCCCTCCCAAGAGTCCACCACGTGGGAAAGGGATTTGCACGACCGACCTGTCGCTGATCGAGTAACCACCGCTCTCGACATGAACTATCAGCTTGTGATCAGGAACCGAGCGAGCGGTGCAATACGGCTGGCCATCGCAGATAAGAGTGTGCGGCAGCTGAAGTACGTGTTGAAGGGTTACACACCTTGTACGTGTACAGTCACGGCAGCTCGTAAACGAGATCCGTATGTTTGCAAAACAAAGTGATCCATCTTCTTGATAACTAATGCAAAAGTGAAAAAAGCTTTTGATGCTTCCTGGTGCAGCAAACGGCACAGAGTGGTCCGAGCGGTCGGGTACAGTCAGTGATGGCATAGAAAGGGTTAAACGAGCACGCATTCTCCTCGAAAGGTCATCCACTGCTGCTCCAGATGGACCAGTGTGATGGATCACTGGCCACTGATCAAGGTGGCATTGAAATTATTTATTTATATATATATATATATATAAAATGAATTTCCAACAAAACACAACTTCATTTGATAGTTCCACCACTGCAGAACCCAGAGAAACGCACAACTTGCTCACTGACACCACGGCAGTATCATTTGTTACAAAACAAACTTTTTCAATTTGAATATTCAAATAATCCCCCAAACATTTGAAAAACAAAAAGAACAGAACAGAACAATAAACGTTGATATAAGTAATTTAATTTCCATTTACGGGACTTACTAACCTGCCGGACGTTGGACGGCCGCCGAACTCGCCTCCTTATTCGCTCTTCTCCTTGCAGGTGCTCTGCGTCGTCCAGCTTGTGCGCTTGAACGTTCACACGGATCCCTCTTGCTTGTCATTACTGTTCGAAGAAGTGACGGCGCGGACTTTACGCTGATTGGTTAACCCACGCGATGGAGGCGTGGCCAGAACGCGACGCTTCCCAGAATCGACGTCACAATTATGGACAAAAAAAAAACACACGAAACGCATTTAATTAACGAAATATTAGTCAATTATTGAACCGCGTCCAATTGACGACGCTATAATTATTAATATGTGAAGTGCCGTTTTTTAAAAAGAGAAATACGAATTGTTCTGTCGCACATGCATTCACTGCCGCCGTTTCTCAGTGACACGAAGTTTTTTTTTTATGAGACTCGGCGGTGTAGTGGTTACAGTGAGCACTCTGAGGCGGACGGTCGATTTTTCGAACCTCAATGGTGCAGTCGTCTCAAAGACTTTGAAAATGTTACGCGGTGCCTCCTCGCTCGACGCTCGGCATTTAAAAAGGACACAGGACACGCACAAACATCACATCCCATTGGGTCAGGTTGGCAACTGCAGTGGAGCCTTTGATGGGCCGAATATCCTGTGGTCGAAGTTCATTAAAAGGGCACTGATATCAATTAATTAATTTAAAAATATTTTTCTTCCAACTTTTTGTGCCCCGGCCCTCCCACGGTCGAAGACGGCGACATTAAAATGAGCTCCGTCTGCCGTCCGTCCGACCGACCGTCCGTCCGTGTACTTCTGTGTGTATCCGATATTTCGAAAACTGTTGAACATTTAGCTTTCATATTGTAGATATCTGCAGTATTCCTCATATTATCTCAACCTGATTAGATCACGGCTGTGATTAGCTGAATTCTGTTGCTATGGTAACCATTTTGGGAACTTAATGGCTTGTGTACGTGATATTTCAACAAGGACAAATGTGTCCAAGAGCCGTGTCCTAAAGGCAATAACAACAACTTCCGATATTTCGTCACGTGCCTTGATGGAGCCAATAGCGAGACCCGTCATGGAGGCTCCTGCTCATGACGAGAAAATGGTGTATTTACGAAATTACAATACATTACATGGAATAATCTTTAAATAGTAACGTGAACTTTTCGAAACTTTAAAGCAAATGTCCGAATGTATTTAAAAGTTCATGATAGACGCTCTCAAAAGGCACCGTCTATGTGAGGATGTGTTCAGGTGTTTAGTATTTAAGGAGATCCGGATCCCGTATATAAAAGAGCCGAGTCCGAAAAGTTTTGGAAGAAGACGAAGACGAAGACGAAGACGAAGACGAAGACGAAGACGAAGACGAAGACGAAGACGAAGACGAAGACGACTGAGCTCCCTTAGAGCCACGTTCGCTATGCGAGACGTGGCTATAAACCATACCAAGCTTTTATATAACACAGATCTATTCCTCCTACCACCCAAAAGGGGGGGGGGGACCGATAATATCAGCTCCTTGTTGGATTCGCTATATATCCCTTATTGACGGGTTGTGCGTGTGTGTGTCTGCAACGCGAGGCTCCACAGCACGAACCAGCAAACCAATTTCGATGAAACTTTGTCAACATATGGAAAATATGCTGGGAATGTGCGTGTTTGAATTTCGTTGCCAAGCAACCACCCGTTGCTGTGCAGCGGCCGAAAAACCGCGTACAGTATTTTTAATACTTGTCCTTCAGTTTTGAATGTAGAGAAACGAGACTTCGGAATTAAACACTTCGAGATATTTAGAAAATTTTACTCGAGCCGATTTTTGATTGAGGTCTTATTTTTCAAATGGTAGTCCTTCAAAAATAGGGTGTCTATTTACTGTCATTTTTTATGAGGGGCTTATGAAAGTGGACGGAGCTTAGGGAAAGTGGACGTGGTTGATGAAAAGTGGGAGTGGTGTAGGAAAGTGGGAGTGGTGTAGGAAAGTGGGCATTGCTAATGGGAAGTGGGCGTTGCTAATGGAAAGTGGGCGTGGCTTATGACAAATATTGTGTGGCTCAGGAGGTGTGGTCAAACAAGAGCATTGAGAGAACTTTATTGGGTTGTGTGTGTGTGTGTGTGTGTGTGTGTGTGTGTGTGTGTGTGTGTGTGTGTGTGTGTGTGTGTGTGTGTGTGCGTATGTCTGCAATGCGAGGCACCACAGCACAAACCAGCAAACCAATTATTTTTCAAATGGTAGTCCTTCAAAAATAGGGTGTCTATTTACCGTCATTTTTTACGAGGAGTGCCAGTTGGCAAAATACGCAATAGGAAAAATCTTGCCAGGCAGAGGAACAATTGTATGTGAACCAATACGTCTTGGCAATGAATCTTTGTCGGTGGATCGGTCAGAATGAAAAGCATAGTCACCAGCGCTTCGATCCTAGCAAATCCCTCTTCGCCTACCGGCTTGTTGTTCTTTTTCATTCCTACCCCCAGGCCCCATTGCTTCTACGTACTGTACCTATATACAGTAGTTCCATATTAAACCTGTCTCCCATCCCTGCTGCTACTTTAGCATACAAGGAGAAGACACCCAAGGCCTTCGTAATCCATGTCACTCCTTTATTCCCCACATTATGGACCCCATTTCTCTCCACTCGTCACTTCCAGTTGCAACCGGAACAGGAAACCCGAGATCCAACATATTTACACAATGCCACAAGAAAGACAAAATGATGTGCCGCAACAGTACTCCCCCTCCTAATGCATTACTTTAACTAAAGGAACAAGCAAAAGAATAGGTGTTGCTCGTCCATCATGTAAAACGTGCAAAAAGTCAGAGCCAAGATAAGAAATGGTCGACAGTAAATTGTACTCATAAATATCATGCCATTAAGTGTGCATGGTGCCCAAGGCGAGTTGTGTATGACCATAAGGGTACCGTTGTTGGCGGTGTAGAACCACCAGTCAGGGGGGGGGGGGTGGGGGGAGGAGAGTCAGCACAAAAAAAAAAAATCAAAAAAAAGCTGACTTCAAGCGATCTATGGAGACCGTCTCCCGAATATGAAGGTCTTCTCGGAGCATTGTAAAACCTTGTAAGTTCCATCATATGGTTACTGCAAGGGTCTCCGGATAGAGTCGTGCGACAAATACGTGAGTGCACGGGAAAACTGGGGAATAAAAACCAGGCATGCCGAAAGCGTACGTGTTGGTGTTGCCCGTCAGCCATGCATGGCCGTACAAAGTTGGTTGGAATAGTTGCTGGAATCGGGCAAGGTGTCATCAGATTCTGTAAAAAGTTCTCCTGGGAGACGAAGTGTTGCACTGTACACTGGCTCTGCAGTAGAGCATCCGAGGTCATCTTTCAGAGCAGCTCCCATATCCAGCAAGACCACAGGTACAACATCCGTCCGGCGTGGAGTTGTCATGTGCTTTCAGAGAAGATGAGTTGGTGGTGGAAACGTTCCACCACGCCATCTGCTGCTGGATGGTAAGCGGTGGTTCACATATGGTCAGTCGAGGCAATTCGCAAAATAGAGCCAAATCAAACTGGCTACCACGATCCGTCGTGATGGTTGATTGAACACCAAAATGCGCGATCCAGGTATGGACAAAAGCCCTAGTGATGGTAGGTGGGTGATGTTAGCTATCGGTGTAGCCTCTGGCCAACAGGTGAAACGCTCAATGCGTCAGCAAATAATGGTGCCTGTTTGATGGAGATGGGGACCGACAATATCCACAAGGACCCGAGCGAAACGCCTATCGGGTGTAGGGAAACTACCAAGTGATGTGACAGTATAATTTTGGATGTTGCTATTGAAGACATTGCTTGGCCAAATGGTGCATGTCAGCTTTGATGTGTGGCCAGACGTAGCGCGTGGTGATGAGTTACTGGGTAGCTGGAATGTCCGGGTGCGCGAGTCTGAAGAGTGTCGAAGACTGAACGACGGAATGACGCACGTACGAAAGGGCAGGAATGTCTCATCGATGTATCACATATGAGGGTCGTGTCTGTCCCTAGGCTTGATACCTCGTGAAATGTAAGCAAACCTGTTGCAGACTGCAGACAGTGAAGCTCAGTGTCCTCTGGTTGTGCTGCTGCCAGTGCATTAAAAGATTGCCAGTGTGCTGGGTGAAGACAATGCCAAAATCTCGATGCATGAGAGAGAATCAACTGCAGAGCTTGCAATTCCTTTGATGTGCCAGATGTCGGTGGTGAATTGCGCGATGTAATCGAGTTGGTGAAGTGTGTGAGGAGAGTGAGAATCCGGATGGGTGGACAGAGCAAAACTTATAGGTTTGTTGTCAGTCAGAACAGAGAATTGATTGGCCTCTAAGAAGTGGTGGAAATTATTGATGGAGAAGTATACAGCGAGTAAGCTCCAGTCAAAGGCACTGTACTTGTGCTCTGGTGGCTTCAGTGCTTTCGAGAAAAAGGCCAATGGACGTCAGTCAGCATCAATGAACTGGTGAAGGGCAGCACCCACCGAAACCTCAGACGCGTCTACCATCAGGCATGTTGGCACCTCTGGCTTTGGATTAATCAGGAGTGAGGTATTGGCCAGTGTGTCCTACAATGCCAGTGTGTCCATCTTTGATGATGTTGAAGGCTAAAAAGGTTGGCTCCACCCATCAGAGCACTTCAGGCAGCTTATTAATTGTGAGTAATTCCTTCAGCGGCTGCAGTGTTGCAGCTGTGTTTCGAATAAATCGGTGGTAAAAGTAGAGGCCCAAAAACTCCCACACTTTGCGTTGAGATGAAGGAAATGGAAAATCATGAATAATCTGAACCTTCTCCTCGAGCAGACGGATGCCTGAGTGGTGAACACAATGGCCGAGGAAAATCAACTCCGGGACACCGAATATGCACTTTGTGGGATTGATGATGATACCAAAATTCAGCAAATGGGTGAAATGGTGACATAGGTGTTCCTGATGTTCTTCTGAGGTTGTCTCGGTGATTGGAATATCATCTATATATACATGTAGCAGAAGTGTCATCCCCAGGGCACCTGATCGATAAAACGTTGAAAAGGTTTGTGCAGCATTGCATAGTCTGAACGGAATCCAAAGGAACTCGAACAGGCTGAAAGGTGTGGTGACTGCTGTCTTTGGGATGTCATCTGGATCCACAGGAATCTGATGGTACGCACAAACGAGGTCGACCTTGGGGAATATTGTCGCACAATGGAATGTAGCGGTAAAATCCTTGATGTGTGGAATGGGGTAATGGTCTGGAACAGTCACATTATTTGAGGACCGGTAATCCCCACAAGGACACCAACCTCCACATGTCTTTTTGGGTACCATGTGTAGCGGTGAAGACCACCTGCTGGACGATGCTCTGATGATTCCCCATTGTAACATGTAGTCAAACATAATTTCTCGGGTGCTAGTCGGTGAGCACGTATGAAAACGGGAGGTCCTGTGGTCTCTGTGATGCGTGATCAAATGTTTGATAGGCTGATATGTTGCCGATGGGCACGTTATGGATGGGAAATCATAAAGTACTTTCTGAAAAGGGCACGTAGGCGTGGATGGAAGAAACATGATATTCAGCGATGAAATGGTGGATGCTGTACCAAAAACACTAGGCTGTGTTGAGGCATCCAATAGACGGCGATGTTTGACATCGAAGAGATTGAAATGATGCAAAAAAATCCATACCAAGGATAGAGTATCTTGTGTCGGCAATAGTAAACACCCGCGGAACAGACCGACATAAACCCAAGTCAAGCTGGAGGAAACGCTTTCCAAATGTAGCAGTAGCACTGTTGTTAGTGGCATGTAATGAATATTCCTGTCGATTTTTCCATTCAGCAGCAGATGATGGCACAATGCTCACCTCTGCTCCTATATCCACAAGGAAAGGAAACCCGCTATTACGATCCATGGGGAAGAAAAGGCGACTGACGTATGGCCCAGGTGAACTCGTCGGCATTAGTTGTGGACCTCGTCGTTTCCCTGTAGCCGAATATGAGCACGATGCTCTACACTGACGAACATAAGCACCGAAGGTCATGTGGTACGAACACCCATCTAGAGTATTCACACAAGGTGAAGGTGAATGGTAGATCAAGGTACGGTGTTCCTCGCTTTTCCAACAAGGGGTACACTAAAATGAACACGACTGGCATTGCAGAGCATGAGGCTCCAGGATGAGCTTAAGTTCCACCATCTTTGATTGCAGTTGTGTGGCGTGCTGTGCTGGAGGTGTCACCTTAGCCACGGTCAGTGTAACGGTGTCAATGAGATGATCAGCCAGAGAAGATGCGGCGGGTAGTACCAGCTCTGCATTAGCTGCAAGTATCATGCAAATGTGGAGTGGTAACCATTGCAAAAAACAACTCAGGAAGGAGCGACCTGGTCGAGGGTTGCATGTCGGTTACTGAGAAGCTGCTGCATATGACGCAGTAGCTGTGTGGGTCTTCAATCACCTAAATCTTCGGTTGTAAGGAGTTGTTGAAGGTGGCGGTGCTCAGAGAGGGTTATACGTTTAGAAGTACTGCCTTCAAAATCGTGTTCGGGTTGTTCGTCGGAAGTTGCAGCAAAATGTCTCTCACCTCTGTCAAATATTTTGGCGATAAGGATCCAACAATGTAGTTGAACAACGTCGCCTCAATAGTAATGCTCCAGGTGTTGATTTGTGCTTAGACCTGTGTAAACCACAGCTACAGGTCATTAGGCCAAAATGGTGGCGGTTTTAATGAAACCGCTGCCACGGATAAAGCTGGTTGAGCGATCGGCAAAAGCGCACCTACCTGGCTGTTCCCGGCGAATGGTTGGTCGTTTGTACCTCCTTGTCTGTCCATTGTATCACGTCGGGGTCACCAATTCAACATACAAGGAAAAGACGTCCGAGGCCTTCGTAATCCATGTCAATCCTTTATTTCCCACACCGTGAACACCTTTTCTCTCCACTCGTCATTTGCAATTGCAACCGGGACCGGAAACTCGAGATCCAACATATTTACATAATTGCACAAGAAAGGCAAAATGATGCCTCCACATCTCGAGATCCTTTTCTCAAGAACAATCCCTCCCTATGCATTAATGTCTGTGAAATAGTCTTGCCTGAATACATCTTAACTTGCATCTTATTTACCCTCAAGCTATACCCCTGGTCAGACAGGAAACCTGCAAGGTTTTGTGCCTACAAAATCAAGGCTCAAGGAAGAGAGAGGGAACAGAGGGTATAAAGACAATGTACCAACAATCGGGCTACAGTTGGACACATCAAGGAACGGAATAAATTTCGAGGATGAGGAGAGAAGAGGGGATAAAGCACAGAAAGCTGCAAGTAAGGGGGTTATTGGGGATATAAAGGATTGTGGGTAGGCATCGACAATGATATAACATGAGATGGTAGTGCACCACTTGCTTGAAGCCTTAGAGCAGTATTTCTCAAGGTGGGGCGTGGCAATATTTTGGTGGGGCATGAGGATTCAGAATTAATGAATCAATATATGATCGCTTTCATAGTTTTGCTACGAGTTCCCTTCTTGGTTGACTCAGCCATTTCTGGTGGATTTATCTGAAGTACCAGAGCAATACCAAGAGGAGTTATGCGAGTTGCAACAAGACGAGTCTGTGAAAACTCTTTTCAAGATCAAAGGAACCATGATGTGGCTGTCTGGGGAGAGCGAAAAGAAATACCCAAACTCGACTACTTTGGGAAGGGAAGTGTTGATAAATTTTCCATCATCTTATTTAGTCGAATGTGGATTTAGTGTTGTTACCGATTTGCTGCAAGCTAAGAGAAATCGACTGGAAATCATGAAACGTGCTGATTTAAGGCTGAAACTGACAAAATTGGTTCCTCGAATCAAACAAATCTGCAGCCAGCGTCAAGGGCAGGGCTCCCATTGAAGTGAGTAGCAATTGAATAAAATTTGCAATAAAGTTTTAATAAAGCCTTTTGAATACATATGTAGTATATACTGTAGCATCTCCAATCATGGTGGGGCGTACGATTTTTTTGAAAATCAAAGTGGGGCGTGGGACAAAAAAAGGTTGAGAAACACTGGTCTCGAGGGAAGAATGCAATTGAACCATCTCCTAAAGGCAGTTCTGCAAACAGCAGAAAAGAGGAACAAAAGAGTGGAGGTGAGCAGAAAGCCGAGATTGTTGGATGTTAATCAGGAGGAGGGTTCAGGAAGAGTGCATGTGTCCTGGAGGACCTGGGGATGGTTGGACAACTGAGAGAGCCGAGGAGCTCAAAGAGATGCGGTTAAATATTTTGTTTATATACTGCCATGTCCTCAAACTATCATATACCTCTATTTCCCAACATGGATCAAATTCGTAACCATCCATTCCAAATCTCTGTTCCTCATTTGTGGGAATTTCAACTGCCACAATGCTAGCTGGGTATCAGTTCTGCAACAACCAACCATGGCATTGCAGCTAAGGCTTTTAGCGACTCTGTGGATATGACCCAATCTGTTAACCTCCAAACCCGGATTTACTGAAACTGACACATCCCGCCTACTGGACCTGGTAATGACTAACATTCCATCCAATTTCTTATTTTACTCCTCCAGCCTCTTTTAATCTCTTACCATAATATTGTCAAAGCCTATATCGCTTTGGTTATTCAAAGGGAGCAATTTCAATGATGCAGAATATGGTTGTTCACACAGCTAACTGTTCACACAGTTCACCAACTGGTAGGGACTGCAACGTGCCCTCTCACAAAAAGGATTGGGCTGCCATCTTCACATAATATGATGTTGATTCTGCCTGGGCGTCTACAGACATCCTATCCTATCATATCAACAGATACAAGAATCAGAAAACGAACCTGTAGTTCAGCAGTACTTTGGTTCTGAATTCATCCCGATTGCACATGTGCAGAGGAGTGAGAGAATTTTTAAGCGGTGTAGCCACTTCAACATTTAGTATGTCCTTTCTTCCATCCATCTGTCAAAAAATAAAAGAAGAACCACATTTGTAACCCTTCGTACAGGGATAACCGGAGTTGCAAGTTGGTGTTTGTAGTTTTGCCACGTGTGCCCATGTACCCATGCACACAAACAGACCTTTATTAGTCCCTGTTGGACTTTGTCCGAAATGGGGGCTTATGGATTTGGTTTCGATTTTCGTGTCGGTGCGTCCGCAACCATATCTCGGACATGTATGGATTGACTATATTCATACTCGGCACAAAGACAACACACAATGGAATACATATGCACATCATTTTGTTTCATGATGCGATCAAAGATGGCCGACTGACAGCCATTTTAGTCATAAAAAATAAAAACCCCAGTGTTGAACACATCCTCAACCATTCCTCGAACATGCATTTACCTACCTTGCTCAAACTGGGCACACAGATAATGAATGATGTCTTATATATGCACGTCATTGCTTTTCAAGATAAGATCCAAGATGGTCGACTGGAGGCCATTTTGTTACTTAAAAGTGTCCCCAACCATTTTTCAGACAGGCATGGTCCGATTTTGTTCAAACTTGGCAAATGTCACAAATGTTCTTGTATGTCCCATGACCACTGAAGTCAGTTGTGCATACACATAAATCTTGTAAATATGCACTGGCCCTTTAACTCCGTACAGCAAAATTACTAAAACTATGGGGGATATGACATTTTATGTCTTTTTCTCCTTATTTATTTTTTGATTTTAAACTGAACCACTTCCTTCAGACATGCATTGGAATTTTTTTTCACTATGTCTGCCTGTCTTTGTATGCATACACATAGATATGTATGTATTTGAATCGCCCCTCTTCAAATCTGATGCTTCACTCACGAGAGGATGGATGGGGATAGGATCATGCACAGGGGAGAGGAGGGAGGTGGGGTGAGGGGCGGGAGAGGATATGGAGTGACTTACTTCTTCCTTGATTTGATTGACTTGGAAGAATTGACTTGATTGATTTGACTTGAGAAGGGGGGAGGGGGAGGGGGGGAGAACCTGCCTTGACTGACTTACTTGTGTCATTCATTCTTAAACTTCAAAGCATCGAATACACTTTACTTCGCAAAT
>NC_140963.1:109312473-109347473 GCF_056783735.1 Eptatretus burgeri
CAACATAGAACAAGAAAAAGAGCAATCAGAGATTGCAAACCCTCGCCAGGACTTCTTTTGAGTGGTGTATTTTTATAGGTTTTCAGGTAAATCCAATATGGCTGCCAAACCATGTGACTGATGACGTTATTAATTTTTTTTTTCTGTGGACTATTTTATCCCTAAGATTACCCTCAACAATTTTCATACTGACCGGATGTGGTGTTCTGCATATGCAATAATGACGTCATAATGAGGGAACCTATGATATCATTAAAAAAAAACATCACACTCATTCCCCATGAGGGGGACTTGCTATGTGCCAAGTTTCAATTTTTTTTCTTGGTGCGGTTACAGAGATACAGAGGTCCAAAGTTTTCCCATTTTTCCAATATGGCTGCCATACCACGTGACCTATGACATCATAATTATCATTGCAAAATTCTACATGAGTAGTCACACAAACAGACAGACAAACAAACAAACGGACCCAAATGCAATACCCTCTCCGAATCCTTCGGCGAGGGTATCAATAGAATACACCAGACCCTCGAGTTCCAGGACAACACCCCGACGTAAGGTATTCACGACCCCCTAACGCTTACAGTATTCCCCATGCCAGTGCACAACATGAAACAGCATATGACACGCGTGTCATGGAAGAGCAACACAGACGTTGGTACACCACCAATGACGTTGCATCACAGTTTGATTTCTTGGTTTTCGACTCGATTAATACACCTGGTCAATGTAACGAGGCTTACACTACACTTCATGTCAGTCTATGCAACAGGCCAGGTGTTCATTATCATAAACTGAAGGTGGACACAGGTGCCCAAGGAAACACTTTTCGACACATGTTTCCTGAAATGTTGCATTCAAATGATGAACCCTGCATTGGCTCTCTTCGTGCAGCAGAGAGCATTTTATCCACGTCCAATGGAACTCACATCAAGTGTTTTGGCACTGTAGACATTGCCTACAGTTACAAGGGATCACGGTGGACCAGCAGACATTTCTTTGTTATGGATGTCAGTGGTCCTGTGGTTGTTGGCGTTCCATCGTGTGAGACTCTTCACTTTGTTACATTGCATTGTTCAGTGAACAGTAACCAACCAATGGTTTACAACAGCGTGAAAGAACTCATGGATGCATACCCACAACAATTTGACCGCATCAGTGAATTTCATACAATGCACAGGCTTGTTGTGGACCCAAATGTCCCACCACATGTTGATCCACCACATAGAACCCCTCTTGCTCTCAAGGACAAAATTCAATCAGAACTTGATGAGACGGTTTTTCAGAGAGTTATATGGCATATTAAGGAACCAACTGAGTGGGTCAGCTCTCTCACGTATGGAACAAAAAAAAAGAGACAGCAATATTCGGATTTGTTTGGACCCAAGGCATCTTATTCAAGTCCTGATTCGCCCATATCACAAAATACCTACAACTGAAGAGATCAATCACAAATTTGCAGGAGCGAAGTACTTCTCAAAACTTGACGCCAAGTCAGGGTATTGGTCTGTGAGACTCGATGGAGATAGCCAACAACTTCTTACATTTCAGAGCCCTGCGGGCCGGTATTGTTTCCAATGATTGCCTTTTGGACTGTGTGCAAGCCAGGACATTCTCCAGATGGAAATGGACCGTATTCTTGAGGATTGTAAAGGTGCAGTTGGCATAGCAGATGACATCCCTGTCTTTGGCGCCACTGAGGAGCATGACCGGCATCTCAAGGAGCTGATGGAAACAGCATGACGCGAAGGGCCTCGTTTTCAATTCAAACAAATGCTACACCAAGAAGACCAGCATCACCTTCCTCGGTAATACTTATGGCAGACAAGGAATACGGCATGACCAGCAGAAGGTTCAGGATCTGAGAGCTATTTCAAAACCCGAGAACAAAGCCAAGCTTCAACATTTCATCGGCTTCATCACATATTTGTCGCACTTCATCAAGGACTTCAGTATGATGCAAACGAATGCTTGTCAGACTCCAAGGGTATAATTTTACAATGGAGTACCACCCTGGGGCAGATCATCATCTTGCCGATGGCCTATCCCACCTGCCTAGTCCACTCAATACAACTACAATTGACTTGGACTTGCATGTGGATTTTGTCCACTTCTCGTCTGAGAAGTTTTCTCAGCTACAACAGGAAGCACTTCGTGATTCTGACCTGAGTCAACTTCGAGACTTTATTATCAGTGGATGGCCAGACCATCTGAAGGACCTCCCAGAGGCTCAGGACATGCTGGAGTTTTCGGGATGAGTTGTCAATTAAAAATGGTTTAATTATCAAAGGTGAGAGAGTCAATATGCCTAAGAGTATGAGAAACAACATGCTGCAGAAACTCCATTCAGGCCATTTTGGGCACGAGAAAACCAAACTGCTGGCTAAGGACACTGTACTGGGATAACATCAATAAGGACATTGGTCGGCTTGTGGACTGCTGTCCTACCTGCCAGCGATACCGGAAATCTCAGTTACCTGAACCACTACAGCAACATGACATTCCACTCAGACCATGGAGTAAAGTCAGATGTGACCTGTTCTACTCCGATGCAGCTCAGTGGCGTGTCATTGCAGATTATTATTCAAAATTTCCTGTTGTCCGCAAAGTACCTGAGACCGCCGCCAGCCGCATGATTATTGCGACCTTCCTTGTATTATTTTATTTTATTTTAGGTGGAGGCCATTCAGCCCATCATGGGACAGATATTTTCTGAGTTTGGAATTCCTGATACGTTTATGAGTGATTATGGTCCTCATTTCTCCAGCGTGGAATTTCGTTTATTTGCTGGGAAATGGAATTTTGACCACATCACGTCATCCTCAAAATATAATGGATTCATTGAGAGCCAGGTCGAGACTGAAGAAATCCATCCTCCGCAAATCAAAAAGTGCGGGAAACGATTTTCATCTTGCACTGCAAGCTTGGCATTCCACCCCAATGAGCTACAACTTGGCGAGTCCTGCTCAACTGCTAATGGGCAGAAAAGTCAAATCGCTAGCACCAACCAGAATCGCCAACACGCATGACGATGACAATCTCATCCAAGACGAGCTGGAGAAGCGCTGCCACTCACAAAAACTCTACCACGATAGGCATGCTTGGGCACACAAAATGTCCTGCCTATACCCTGGACAACGAGTTTGTGTTCAGAACCACAACACTCATTCTTGGGAGCCAGCCATGATTATGTCCATGTGTGAAAAGCCAGGGTCATATTTGCTTGCATCACCAAATGGTCAAACACTCCGATGCAACTGAATTCACATTCAGGAGCTCCCAGCGTGTGTTGCGGTGCCCCATCAATCGACGAGCCAAAACAAGATTTCTGAACCCACAGTGAGCAGGAACAGTGAACCATCTGCAAGGTATGGTGTTGAACCTGTGAACCATGACCGTGACATAATTCACACTACCAGAGCAGAGATAGTTCGTCAATCTCCCCAGCGCTCTGCCAGTTCAAGTGACATGTTGCCTCCTTCACAGAACCTGACAACAGTCCATACGAGGCCTGGCTGAGCTGTGAAAACACCATGCCATCTTGATCTATCTATCTATATATTACTAAAACTCTCATCTTGTATGTATGTTCCTGCAATACAGCCAAAACGGTACATGATAGCACAAAATATTTAGGGCCACCTTACTCACCATTTACCTGCGGTGTGCAGTATCAAGTTTCGTTCAAATTGGGCAATGGGAAAAAAATTATTTAAAAAATCAATTCCCGATTCAGTCAAGTACTCTTTCGGAGTATTTGATCAATGCAAACAACCTCAGCGGTATAGTTCGCTGGAGCTATCTCTTTTTTTTCTTGAAATGATTTTTTTCATCAACCGCTGTCACAACGGGAACCCAACGGGTTCACTGGTCGTCGAGTAAACACTAAATCTGATGTTTGCATTTCTACACTTTGGTTATCTGGTGTTAACTGATTTGGATGACTGCATTCGTGTTATAATTGCAGATAGACATCATGGTATTACATTAATTGCCGTTTTTACTTTATTACTTTTCTTCTTGTGGGAAAGGGAGATGTAATGGTATTACATTGGTTTGCGTTTGCCTTTGGATATGAAGCGGGAGTTCCGGGGGAGCGGGGCATCAAGGGTATGCAGTGGTGGGCGCACGATGCCATGATGATTCGGGTGCCTGAGTAAACGATCATTCTCTTATATAAAACATTCCCTCTTTATATATCTTCCAAATCATAACTGATCGCCTCATTTGCATATGGGCACCATTAACCAACCGACGCCTCACCTCAGATCCTGAACATGCTCACCACGACACGACAATGCTCACCATGATCACAACAAACACCTCCTAAAAATCCCCACAACAACCTACGCCCAACCTCTTCACAAATGCCACAACCGCTAGCAACCACTTTAACTTCCTCACCACAATCGCCTCAACCGCTTACAACACTTCAAATACTTCAGCGCAGACGTCACAGCACTTCCCCCACCAGCACTTCCCTTTCCGCCACAGCACAAAGGGTGCGATAGGAAAAAAAAACATAAAAATATGACCACTGGACCTGTAGCTTGTCTGGGCCCTGGCCTAATACTGTACCCCAAATCTGGGAGCATTCTGATTGGTGGGTCTGGAGAAGAAGATTTTTGAAGGAATTTACTAAGCCTGCCATTTTGACCTACTTATACTCATGTGACGGACTGAGCTTTGCAATCCCTGTTACCAGTCAGAAGCTGAACCTTGCTGCCAAATTTTAGCCGGATCAGCCCAGCTGTTTGGCCGGAGAAGTCAAAATACGGGACAGACGGAGCACAATGACAATACCTTATCTGGAATTCCAATTCCAAATAAACTAACCATTAACACATCAAAAATACATAAAGCAAAACATTCATCGAAAATGGGAAAATGACAGAAACAAAAGGAATTCCTTTCAAAAAAAGTATTGTTTTTTTTTTTGAAAACGTCAAGTTATTAATTCCCTTAATCTATTCATCGGGACCACACTCTGTGCAGAGCGTTGATGCTACTTCAGCAGTCTCCTTGGCTATTGGGCACAGGACTGGATGGGTCGCCACTCCGACACAGGATACCAGCAAGCTGGCACTCATTTTGCCGACCTCGGAAGGATGACAGGCAGAGTCAACCCCACCTGCTATTAACTCAACAGCCAAGTTGGATTTGAACTCAGGCTCCTTGGATCCCAAGCCCACCACCCTAACCATTAAGCCACCACTAGGCATAATTCCCTTAATGAGGGAAGGTTAAGCATCCCATTCTTTCATTGTTGAAGCAAAGAAAGTACGAGGAATACCAGTGCATAAGATATTGGATCCAATTAAATTGGAGCAATAATATTTAATTCACTTTAACCATTCCTATCAGTTTCAGTCGATGCATTGAAATCCCCCAAGACTAGAACAGTATCTCGCCTGGGATATTGATGAACCACAGACTCGAGCGTGGCAGAGAATACGTCCTTCACCGTGAGATCACTCGCCTCAGTCGGGGCATATACAGAGAGCAGAGAAACGACACCCAAGGAGTGACGAATCCTTAGTCTCTTAATACGCTCGTATTTGAAGGTCAATGGTGTCACTTTGTCACTTGAGAGACTTCGCCCTACGGTGAGTTCCAGATATCCACCGGCAACATCAAGGACGGTAGTCTTGAAGGCACTCCAAACCTCTTCAGGATTCCCCAAAGCACCCAGACCCCCCAAATCCCCTCTCAGCCTGTTCAGAAAACTTCTCATCCACCCTCTCATCCTTGAGCTTGCCAACAACCAGCCGAGGCAGGGATGGTACCATTCTCCTGGATTTAAGCTGCAATTTCGGAGTTGCTACAACAAGCCTGTGGTCAGTATTGAGGAAATGAGCACTCTGGTAGACCCTGTAGTTCTGTATCATCCTCCAGTGACCATCAACGAGCACATGGTCAATCTCCTTTGTCACACCACCAGCGTTGGAATACTAAGTCCATTGATGAGCCTGTGAGTGCTGAAACCATGAACCAGCCACCCTAAGTCCATGACTTCTTGCAAAGTCAAGGAACTTCATGCTATTCTGGTTCATAGTTCCTGACCCATGGGGACCAACACACGTCTCATAACCATCCCTATCAGTTCCAGTCGATGCATTGAAATCCTCCAGGAAGCGGAGTATCTGACCAACCACAGATTTGAGTGCAGCATAGAATGTGACCTTCACGGTGAGATCCCTCACCTCAGTCGGAGCATATACAGAGACCAGGGAAACGACATCCAAGGTGTGATGAATACTTCGTTTCATAATACGCTCATTGACTGGTGTTACCTCAATTATCATTGGAGTCGGCTTATTGGACAGCCACAGAAACTTCTCGAGCTTGGTAACCATCAGAGCGACCAGACCAATAGTAGGTGTAACAACCCACCATGATCTCACCACGATCTGGTCTCCGAACCTCACAGAGTGCTGTAATACCGATGTCCAATCGCTTGAGCTCAAATGATAACAGAGACAGGTGATCATCCTCTCTTAGGGATAGGACATTCCAGGCACCCACCCGGAGGGACCGCCTCAGGTTAACCCAAGGAGACCGCCGTCTGATGGATGACACCTCAGCACCACCCAGACACACACGACCGCAATCGGACCCGGGAAGGTTACCCTGTGGTTTTCCTACCATCATGAAAGAATGGGGGACCTAAAGGATTTCCCCCAATTCCGTCATCCAGTGAGCTGCCCTGCGGAGGGCAGCTGCACAGGAGGTACTCCCACGGAGTGGGTTTTCAATTTTCTTTGGGGTTTTCTTGTGTTTTGCGGAATTTAGGTTTTTACAGTGGCTGGAGTGCAAATCCTGCCACCAACCTCCTTCAAAAAATAAGTAACCCAACAGTTGGGCACTCGATATGGAGGGTCGTTGGCTCACAAGGAGCTCCTCCGCCCTTTGACAGGTTTTATTTTTAATCCTGCTGGGTGTCCATATCATACACCCTCCTCACCAGAAAACCTGGCGGGGGAGACGGTTTAGTCACCAATAACCCGACCATGGAACAGTTTAGTACAGGTTTACATGATACCCGTAGCAAGTCCCATATCTGATCTAGCCTGACTTAACAATAGGCACCAATAATTGGTCATCTAGGAAGACCCCTTCCCCACGACTAAACATACATGCCCACGAAACGAACACAAAAACGGGATCCTTAATTATCTATTTTAAGGCCTCAGTCATTCCATGAGAGATTGACAAGATAGAGGCGAACAAGGCAGGGATACCCGAGCTGTGCCGGCATGACACGGCAGGAACCAATGCAGGGTGATAAGCCAGTCACATCCATCAGCAGATGGCTTGTGGGTGTGGGCGCGGCAGCCTTGCAGACATGATATAGCCTTTGCACAGGTTCAGTCTGGGCAACTCCTGAATTCTGCCTGATGCATGCACCTTTATTATGTCTGCCCCCCACCTCGAGCTGTGGCATGCTTCACACCCTCCCCTCTCACTTGCTATTGTAAGAGCACTCCTCTGTTTGATGAGGAGGGCCACCCTCTCACTCCTACTTGCCACTCAAACGGTCCTCCCCCTTGCCCTCGATAGGACTGGCATGCTTTTTCCCCGTCTAAACTAGCACTTGAGGGCCTGTCAGAATGCTTAAAAGAACAAAAAGACAGATTCCAGAGGGTAGAACATTAAGGTTTTAAAGGGGTGGCGGTTTTTAGACACGTACATTAGGGAGGATGGATATAATCTGTTTCGACAAAGCGACACATATCTAATATCACGATTAATTACCTTATGCTTACTCTTACATTTAGTAGGGAGATAACTAAAAACTATGCTTTGCAATGTTAACCCCAAGATGTCATTTCCACAACAATATATATTGTTACGGTTTTGGCTCTTTGGGGGTAAAAGAGAGAATACAATCATAATTTAAACCTACTTATTTTGCAGTCTACTTTCTAATTAAGTGTTTGAAGTCTATGTAAACAAATGTGTGTTGCAAGTGTATAGATAGATATCCGATACATTATTTTCAGCTTCTACACTCTGGTCTGCATCCATTTCTGACACCACAAAGTGCACAGAACATGCTCTGCAGCAGTCATCTACTCCCTGCATTCAGCACAACAGCTTCGCCTTTCATCCCGAAACTTGTAAGTGAGCTCCCAAAATGGCTTCAAACCTGCCTTGGGCCATGCAGTTCATACCAGGCGGTAACTCCATCAAATTAGTGGTGATATCCCGCCAAAACGATTTCCCGGCACCATTCCATGCCCAAATCCACAAAAAGCCAGTCTGGAGTTGCCGCAGGGATTGTGATGGGAATTCGACAATCATGGGCAGAGGAGAAGGTCCCCCAGAGATGAGCCTCCACCAATGAGGAGGTTGGGGTCACGAGTGGAGGGGTTGAGGTGAGTATAAACGTGGAAGCAGAGGAGCATGCTGAGAGTCTCTGTCAGGGTTCGTGAGTCTGTCTCTGCGAGTCTCTCTGAGTCATTGAATCTGAGAACTCGCACAATCCATACTCTTGTCCATCCGGTTTTGTCTTTTTTCTTGAGTGTTTTCCTTTCTTTTATCTTTTCACTTTCGCTCTTGCTCTCTCACCTCTTTCACCTTAACACTTTGCACACCTTTCACCTCCTGCCCTTGCACACCTTCACCTTGAGACCCAATCGCTGAACTCCCACCAGCTGGGTGCATTCGCCTCACACAACTCCAGCATTTTCCACCAAAACTTGCACAGAGTTCGCACCGCGGATATTTCATCACCGGGAGCACGGAGAGGCACGGTGCATTGGCAGCATGGAGGGAGGAACGAGAGCAGAGCGTGAAGGGGTCCAGGCTGAAGGACCATCTTATATAAAACATTGAGAGGCGCTCACCCAACTGGGCTAGTGCAAGGTGTGCAGAGGCTCGATGCATCTCCATTTTCTTGTTTCTTTCCTCATCTCCATTTTGCCCCCTGACCCATATCTTTCTTCAGCATTGGATGCATGTTTGGTGCCAAGTAGCAGAGTGCCAAGTAACAGTGTAAGGGTCCAATGCTGCGGGTGTTGCTTAGGAGATAAAGGGAATTGTACACGTGCCTGTACGTGTATGACTGCAAACTGCCTCATTTCTAAATAGGTGCCTTGCTTAAGTAAAGCTTTATTTAGTAAGAATTAGTGGCCTGACTCAGGGTTCGCACAGCCATGGAAGATCAAATTATCAGGAATTTTCCAGGAGTTTTTCAGGCCAAAAAGTTGTTTTACAGAACCTTTAACACAAATGTTTTATATAACAAGTAACATTGGAATGAACCACAAAATAAGAATGAAAACTTGTTCGTTTGCTGTTTTTCCGTATTCCATTGAATATTTTAGTAACTAGAAACACTCACCGTCTTCGGGAACAGCCTGGGGGAGGTTAGTGGATAGTGGGGCAAATATATTTTGTGCCGTGGTGAATAAAATAATCCCCCCCCAGCCCCTCCCCATCTGCAGCAGGGGTTCGAGTAAGCGACCTGAACTGTGGCACGTGTGCATGCAAAAATTTGTGAGTAGTATCCCTTCCCCCCCCCCCCACCAAGAGGGTGGTTTTGCGCCCACGACCTGATGCTGGGGAATATGAACACGTATGCAAAATTTGGTGGAGATTGCCAAGCCCTGTATTTTTTTCTATGATATTCAGACATACACGCACACACACATACATGCATACAGTGTCTAAAGAAACTCCACATCCCCTTTCAAAATTTTCACCTTTTGTTGCCTTTAGCCTGGAATTAAATTACATAAAATCAGACTTTTTCCACCTTTATTTACACATCACAACCCACAACTTCCAAGTGAAAAATAAATTCCACAAATTTCAGAAAATTAATGAAAAATACAAAACGAGAATATCTTGGTTGGATAAGTGTCCACCCTCCTGAGTTAATACTTGGCGGAAGCACCTTTGACAGCAATTACAGCTGTGAGTCTGTTGGGATAGGTCTCTGCCAACTTTGCACACCTTGATTGGGTAATATTTCCCATTCTTCTGTACATAACCATCCAAGCTCAGTCAAGTTGTGTGGGGAGCGTTGATGGACAGCAATCTTCAAGTCATGCCACAGATTTTCACTTGAATTTAGGTCGAGACTTTGACTGGGCCACTCAAGGACATTTATCTTTTTGTTCCTTCGCCGCTCCAGTGTAGTTTTGGCTGTGTGCTTCGGGTCATTGTCATGCTAAAAGGTGAATTTCCATCCCAATTTCAGTTTTCCTGCAGAGGGCAGCAGGTTTTCCTCGAGGATTTTTCTGTATTTTGCTCCATCCATTTTCCCTTCTCTCCTGACAAGTGCACAGTCCCTGCTGATGAGAAACATTCCCATAACATGATGCTGCCTCCACCATGCTTCACAGTAGGGATGGTATTCTTTGGGTGATGTGCTGTGTTGAGTTTTTCCAAATGCATCATTTTGCATTAAGGGCAAAAATTTACATCTTGGTTTTGTCAGACCACAAAACTTTTTGCCACATGGCTTCAGAATCTCTGGAGTGTTTTTTTGCATTCCTCAAACAGGACTTATGGTGGGCTATTTTGAGTAATGATTTCCTACTTGCCACCTTATTTATTGCACAGGCAAGACTTGTAGTGCTTGGGATTTTGTGACATGCACACAGTGACCAGTCTTTGCCATAAAGGCCTGTCACTCTTTCAAAGATGTCACTGGCCTCTTGGTGGCCTCTCTGATCAGTCTCCTCCTTGCTTAGTCATCCAGTTTGGAGGGAGGGCCTGATCTAGGAAGGGTCTTGATGGTACCATACGCTTTCCACTTCTTAATGATTGTCTTTACTGTGCTGCAAGGGATATCCCTGGCCTTTGAAACATTTTTATACCCATCCCCTGATCTGTGCCTTTCAACAACTTTATCTTGGAGGTCTTTTGAAAGCTCCTTGGTTCTCATAGGCCTGGTGTTGGCTTAATGGTTAGGGTGGCGGGCTTTGGATCCTAAGGTCCTGAGTTCAAATCCGGCTCAGCAGTTGAATTAATACCAGGTGGGGTTAACTCGGCCTGTCATCCTTCCGAGGTGGACAAAATGAGTGCCAGCATGCTGGTATACTGTGTTGGAGTGGCGACCCGTCCAGGATTGTGCCCAATAGCCAAGGAGACTGCTGAAGTAGCATCAACGCTGTGCACAGAGTATGGTCCCAATCTCCTCCTCCTCCTCCCCCTCCTTGGTTTCCATGGTTGAGTCTTTGCTGTGAAATACACTATCCATCAGAGGAATCCCACAGGAACAGCTGATTTTATTCTGAAATAATCAGAATTACTACAATTTAACAAAGGTGGAGGCCAATTAACTTGGTGTGTGATTTTGAATGTGACTGGTTATACCTGAGCGACTTTAGAATTGCGACTATAAGGGGGCGGGGGGGGGGGAGGGGACACTTATTCTAGATATTCAACAAAGATATTCTAGCTTTGTATTTTTAATTAATTTTCTGAAATATGTAAAATTTGCTTTTCACTTGGAAGTTGTGGGTTACGATGTGTAAATAAAGGTGGAAAAAGTCTGGTTTAATGTAATTTAATTCCAGGCCACAAGGCAACAAAAGTTGAAAATTTTGAAAGGGGGGTGTAGACTTAAGGAAAGCCTTCTTTTGTAGGAATTAGTGTCCTGACTCAGGGTTCGCACAGCCATGGAAGACCAAATTACCAGGAATTTTCCAAGAGTTTTCCAGGTCAAAAAGTTGTTTCGCAGGACCTTTAACACATGTTTTATGTAACAAGTGACATTGGAATAAACCACATAGGCTCTGTGTAGCAAATGATCCTAATGATGGGTGCAGATCCAGTGAAGTGCTGGCACTGTCGCAGGGCAGGTTGCAAAGCAGCTCCAGCGCCTTCGGACCCGGTGTAAATCAGCCAGGGGAGAAGATCCCCAGGCACCAATCCTCTGGATCCTTGAGTGCCTTCGCAGCCTCGAGGCTCATGTGGTGGTATGGGCCAGGTCTGAACTAGATGCCAGTGTATTGAGGGAGGGGAGGAGGGGGGAGTTCCCCAACCCATTCCTCTGTGGGAATGGGACGGGGGTGGGGTGGAGTGGCAACACTGGGTTGGACCTGATGGTCCAGAGTCCAGCATAAATCCCTTCACCTCGATTAGTTCCATTTGCTGCGGTGGGTAGTTTTTTGCAGAATCACTGTCTGCCGACACTGCTTCCCTGACTAATTTTACATGGAGGCCAAATCCTCTTTTGAATTTCTCAAACCAGCCCTTGGAGCCTTCGGCTTGGTTGCTAAGTTTCATGAAGCACCTCTTTTTTCCGATTTGACTGGGATTCTGGACGACAAAGAACCACGATCATTAGAACGCTAATGTGGCAATTATTTGGTCGAAATACTGTCGAGGTGATGTGGTTTGAGAATGTTAGTATGAGAACGGTGGTTCAAGTCCGGGTTGTCAGAAAATAAGGGTTTGAGAATGGTGGTTCGAGCACAAGTGTCAGAAAGTGAGGGTTTGGGATGAGGTTTGAATGTGAAGATTGAAAATTAAGGCTTGGGAATGAGGTTTGAAGGACAATTAAGGTTTGGGAATGAGGTTTGAAGGAAAATGAAGGTTTGGGAATGAGGCTTGAAGGAAAATGAAGGTTTGGGAATGGGGCTTGAAGGAAATTGAAGGTTTACGAATGAGGTTTGAAGGAAAATGAAGGTTTGGGAATGAGGCTTGAAGGAAATTGAAGGTTTACGAATGAGGTTTGAAGGAAAATGAAGGTTTGGGAATGAGGCTGGAAGGAAATTGAAGGTTTAGGAATGAGGTTTGAAGGAAAATGAAGGTTTAGGAATGAGGTTTGAAGGAAAATGAAGGTTTGGGAATGAGGCTTGAAGGAAAATGAAGGTTTGAGAATGAGGTTTGAAGGAAAATGAAGGTTTGGGAATGAGACTTGAAGGAAAATGA
This sequence comes from Eptatretus burgeri, assembly GCF_056783735.1. Classification (NCBI taxonomy): domain Eukaryota; kingdom Metazoa; phylum Chordata; class Myxini; order Myxiniformes; family Myxinidae; genus Eptatretus; species Eptatretus burgeri. The sequence goes on from NC_140963.1 coordinate 109,325,365, forward strand.
AGGTTTGGGAATGAGGTTTGAAGGAAAATGAAGGTTTGAGAATGAGGAAGAAAACAATGGGGTGGGTTCTACCTCCAATCATTGATCCCGTAATTGTGGCCCACAGATGCCGCATCTTCACCTCAAGCCAAACAATCGAACAACTTGATATTTTCACCCAACTTCATAACCTTTCTCTGCCTTTTGGCACAACTAACTTTGTCCATCGCTTTGTCTTTGGGCTCATTAAAAACGGTGCGAGAGAAACAAAAGGTTCATCATGGGAGATAATCGTACACGCACGGGACGCAAACAATGACTCATCTCAGCTTAAAAACCACGATTGGTCAAAATGAAATCCCGCGTTAACGACATCGGAACACAATGAGTTGCCTACGATTGGTCAAAACCCATGATATTTGAGGGTTCACCATGTATACAGGAGAACCTTCATTAGAAACTCAGGCCAAACTAGCATGGTCTAATCCCACAAGATAGGATTAGTTGAAGGCAGTTGGGTAGTTTGTGTGTGTGTGTGTGTGTGTGTGTGTTTGTTTTTTGTGTGTGTGATAGAATTGTTAGGAACAGGTGTGTGTGTGTGTGTGTGTGTGTGTGTGTGATAGAATTGTTAGGAACAGGTGTGTGTGTGTGTGTGTGTGTGTGTGTGTGTGTGTGTGTGTGTGTGTGTGTGTGTGTGTGAGTGATAGAATTGTTAGGAACAGGTGTGTGTGTGTGTGTGTGTGTGATAGAATTGTTAGGAACAGGTGTGTGTGTGTGTGTGTGTGTGATAGAATTGTTAGGAACAGGTGTGTGTGTGTGTGTGTGTGTGTGTGTGTGTGTGTGTGTGTGTGTGTGTGTGTGTGTGTGTGTGTGTGTGTGTGTGTGTGTGAAAAAAAAACGAGATGTGTGTGATGATTAACATTTCTTTTAGTGAAGCTTCTCCCACTGATTTGTCATAATCTTTTGGTGGAAAATCCACTGTACTGTTTCTTAGATATTTATTATGTTTCTTATGTATTTATTTGATTCTTGTATATTTGTGAAAACTTTGGGTTGACTGACTGCCTGGATGCAACTGAGGTTGTGGATCCACTGATGTAGGTAATACACTGATATGGATCCGTGACCGAGGTTGTGGATCCTCCGTTTGGAGAGGTTCTGGGCTGAAAGGATTGAAACCTTGAGGAAGAACGGTGCCCAGCTGATGAGCCGTGTGGTTGGAAAAGTGTGTGTGTGCACTACTCCATGAGTCTTAGAGCACAGTTAAAATTTAAACAAGTGGTGCCAGGCACAACAAATCCGGCCCATTTAAGGCATAAAGTTATTTTGGGGATCAAATTTAAATTTGATTTGATGTTGAAATTTGATGATTTAAACTTAACCTGAATGTTAATTATAAGGAATAGAATAAGGAATATTTTAGTCTTAGTTTGAAGTCAATTAAACCATTTTTGAGGAAGTTATGAGCGAAAAACGATTTTGACTTTTCGTGACCTGACCTTGACCTTTGACCTAATTGGACCCAAAAGTTAATGGGGTTGTCCGAGGTTCATTACCCACCTGTGGATACAATTTGACAGTGTTTGAGCCAGCCATTTTCCCGTAAAGTTGCATTTTCGTAACCATGTTTTAGTTTTAATGGAAAATTTGTAATTTTTACCAATGACCATGACCCCCAAAACTTCGGACCCTACCGATCTTCACAAGTATGCATTTTTCACTATGGGAATGGGTAGGATTGTAAGTGACAAATAGAATAAAGTTCACTATAAGCTTAGTTTGAAGTAAATCAGATCATTTTTGACGAAGTTATGAGCGAAAAACGATTTTGATCTTTTCGTGACCTTGACCTTTGATCCAATTGGACCCAAAAGTTAATGGGGTCGTCCAAGGCTCATTGCCCACCTGTGGATTAAATTTGATAGTGTTTGCAAAAGCCGTTTTGCCGTAAAGTTGCTAACAGACAGACAGACAAACAAACAAACAGACAAATAAAAATGGCCCATAGGGCCAGGACTTGACGAAATTCATAAGTGATCATGACGATTATGAAAAACCGTAGATAGCACTTACCATGTTAAATTAAAATACCTGTCACCTCTGTAATCCGTAACGGATGTGACCAATTTTTAATCCAGTCAAGGATACTTGCCTCCTACATCCGTGTTTCAAATTTGAAAGGAATCCGTTAAGATTTGGTGGAGACATGAATTTTTGAAAATCGGCCCATGCTAAAAGATACGGATTTTCGCGATTTTCAGGAATTTTTCCTGACCTTGACCTTTGACCTTGACATGCCAAAAGTTATAGGGTTCTATTCTGGTGGCCAATAAGTCCATTGAAGTTCCATGACATTCCGACTCGAAATGCGACCTGTAGAGCGAGATGTACACACAAACAAACAAACAAACAAACAAACTGAACCGACCAACATACTTGACAAAATCGTAGATTTCGTCAAGTAACAAACCGGACGATTACAATATCCTGCTCCCTCCCTCCGGGGGGTGGGATAAAAAGTCATCCCAGGATTTGAAAACTCTGTGTGAAGCTTGTATTTAAATCCTCATATTAAAACACAAGCATAAAAAGCTTGTATTTAAACCCATGTCAACTGGGAGAAGTGTACATTATGTAATTGGATTGTAACATAAGGGACAGAACATGTTTGGTTTTCATGTCTGTAGCTTGACAATGGGGACTTTCCAAAGGAAACTCCGGAAAGTGAGTGGGTGCATTTGGAGAGGAAAAACAGAAAAGAAAGATCGTTCACAACTGTTAAAACTGAAACGGGCAGAGACGAGCGAATGCAAATGCATAATTGGAACTCAAGTATATAATTGCAACCACTAAAAGAAGAACACTTTTCACTTTAAACTCAAAACATCTCCTGCATTGCATGAGCTAAGCTGTAAACAAATGTAACTGGACCACTAATGCTTTTGTGAAAACGAAACAAATATTCCTGCGTTATAAATATCAAAAGGGCATTTGCTTGGACCATGGGATAAGGATTAAGCTGTTAGGGTTAGCTTTACAGTTAAGGTGCCTGGCTTAAGATGTTCAGTTCTTGAATTTGAGCACCTGTCGTTCCGTTGAAAGAACACCATGTTGGTCGACTCAGCCTATAATCCTTCCAGGGTCGGCAAAATGAGTAGCAGCTTACTGGAAACAGGGTCACTGCATCAGTGTCACAACCACACTTCCAGAAAATGATGCAACCAGCAGGCACAGGTTGCGTACGAAACAACAAGCACAAGGATGCATCACTGAGGTCTGTTGAGAGTGGTTGGATCGGAGAGGAAGGGTAATCCCCATGACACCGCCTTTGAGATGCATCGATATAAGTATGAAGTACAGTAGAGTAGAGTAGAACCCTTCCTTCTCCCTTTGTCTGTGGAAATAGTCGTATAAAGTAACTCCAAACTAGGTATGCAAAAAACGCTGGAATTGTGGACTCCCCCGCTCCCCCCACAACGAAATCACTTTTTCATGTTGGTACGTAATATTGCTCAGTCCAGCGGCGTTCACTTATTTCTTCTATAAATATACGAGTTACATATACTTTACATTGTAGAAACTATGAACGAAATACGAGTCAACTGAGGTCTGCGGTCAGACCAAACTCATGGGCCATGCATATGTTTGAGGTTGAGCCAACCCCTTTCTTGCGGTAAATTCGATGCAAACCAGTTTTACTTCGTCTGCACAAATTCATTTGAGTCCTGAGCCACCTGCATGAAGCCACACCTCACCAACCGTCTGGTATGTAGCTCGTGTGTTTTTTCACTGAATCGACCTGAGGCTTTGCAGCAACACTTATTACAAGTTGTTTCCAGGAATAATAATTCACAACCTTTGATGTAATTAACAGGAAGCCAGGGGAGAGGACACACATTCACAAAGTACACCCAAAACACCTGAGATTTTGGCACATTAGACTTGGCTCGCATACATGTTTGTTGTCAAATCTCATTTTCGCATGCATTAAAAGTACAATATGTTTGTGCGTTTGTAAAATTCCATTTCATGTCTCTGGCTGGCAAAGTAGCTTCAGTGGTAGTGCACTGACCTTTGAGCCGTCTAGGCTAGGTTTGGTGCCCAATCCAATGACAAATTTTCACTCTGGTGTTTCACAGACAGGGCTGTGAAGCTGGTGTCCCATTTTCCAACATCAGTTGGTGGGGGCGTTAAAGATCCCATGACGTCTTTCGACAAAGAGGAGATGAGTTTCAAACAGCTTGGTTATCGCTGGCCTCCTGACCGAGTTTCAGAATCCTGCAGGGAACACGTGACACTGCCGCAGCCTCCAAAAATGATACAACCAGCAGGTAGGTGATGCACCTGCTTCGATCGCATTTCGTTCACTTCATTATAATCGTTATAAAATGTTGTATTTATGTTTTATTTTTTATTTTTAGGAAGACCATGTACAATAGGTTAGGTTGCTGGGAAACGAGTAAACTTGCAATTCACAAACTTCATTAAAATAAGTCTTTTTGGGGAGGAAATTGGTTCGGCTGAAATAACCCCGAAGTGGACAAAAAACTTCAGGAATAATAGTTAGAGAACCAGGCTGGATAAAAATATAACCACCCCGACGCTATTTTGTTAGGGCTTTTGGAAGATTTCTTGTTTCTTGAAGGATGAACGAGCTTCGTTTCTGTGAAGTTTAACTTCCTCTGGACATCTTCATCAACTGCTACGACATGTTTTCGAAAAACACTGCACTATTCCATATGAGACACGTCAGTATCATACTGCTGCATCCCCATCTGTATCATGAAGATGTTTGATGATACCTCTGAAGTCCTGTGCTGACATCTGCAGCATAGCTAATTCACTTGATGTTGAAAGCTGCTCCTGATCATCAACCTCCTTCCAGAAGCAATAAAGTTTTATACCATACTCGGTCGCGTAATGGTTGTGTTGTCCACTCCGAATCTTGGTGGTCAGCTGTTCAAACCCTGGCCGAGTCATTCCAAAGACTTTAAAAAGTCTGTGTGCGTTGTTTCCCTGCTTAACATTCAGTGTTTAAAAGGAGAAGAGCACTGACAATCCTCATCGGTTGGCATCCATGGGAAAGCCCACTGAGTCTTTACGAAATGCCCCACTGAGTGTGGTGAGAAAGGTGGAGTCATTGTGGTGTTACTGGTACTCAGAGTGCCCAGGAAGTGATGGCACTTCCTCCAAGCTCAGTGGTCGTGTTTGTCTCATCTAACAGTCCTGTGTTGCGTCTTGCATATTCATCTGCATGTCCATGTGAGAGAGATGTGTGTGGCAGCTCCACCCCAAGCCTTACATCCTGCAAAAACAAAAACCTCGTCTGGGACTGGAGGCTGTATCGTCTGCTGGAAGTTCTTCCCTGTTCGTCGTCCATGTCACCTTCAGTGGTCACCAAAACCTTCACCAGGGATGCCATGTGCAAAGCTGACAATTTCCTCGACTTCATTTTGAATATCAGAGAAACCTGTAAAAGCATTGACAACATCTGATCGTTAATTTGAGAATTAAGGCACAAACCTGTGATTTATGGTCTTTTTATTACCTGTTCGCCAGTTTAGGATTTCACCAACTACACATTCGTTGCCTTGTGGTGCTTCACTGTATAGCTCTTGCACTTTAATTTTGGATATCAGGAGTGGTTTCGGTAGCAGGGGGTATGGATCAGCCTTCAAAAATGTCTGTATCTGCCTCTGTTTTTAAGTCTATAAACCATTCAACATTGAATGACTAAGAGGGTTACTGAAAGCCAGGGAAATCCCACCGACCACCACCTCATCATAGACAGCACCGAGTAGTTTGAGGAAGGTCTTTGGAACCTCTGCTCTACAGTGAACATCGTGGGAGTCAAGCATCCACCCAAATGCCACACTCCCACTGTTGCAGATATCACATGTGATAAAACTTCTTCGCAATGTCAACATAAGCAGCAGCAATAGTAGTGCAGATTATATGGCGTGCGGTTGCCATTTAGCGTTGTCTCAAAAACAATCCGATTTCAATACAGAATGATCCTCTAGATATGCTGTGTTTGTTCGCTGCATTGCAATGCTGAGTACAACAGCAATGGCAAGAAGATCCAATTCTGTGCTATTGTGCAAGAAAAACCATGGAAAAATAAACTTTTCCTCATAGTGATCATTAATCTCACCCTGAATGGGATGCAAGACTATTGTAACGTGTGTGTGTGTGTGTGTGTGTGTGTGTGTGTGTGTGTGTGTGTGTGTGTGTGTGTGTGTGTGTGTGTGTGTGTGTGTGTTTAAAAATGCTATATCTATATATGTGTGTATATATTTTCACTCTAAAAATGCTTTTCTCTGCAATCGCTTGTCCGATCGATGCAGAATTTTAAACAGAGATAGAACTCCCAATGAAGAATATTTTACTGATAAATCTGACGTCACAAATCACATGGTATGGCAGCCATATTGAATTAAATGGGAAAATTGGACATCTTTTTCTCCGAAACCACTCAACAAAAAAAATTGAATCTTGGCTAGGCTTGGGCGATTCTCAAAATTGAGAATAGATTCAGATTCTGAATTGCTGTCTCGATTGGAATCAATTCTGTGGTGGGGGGAGGGGGAAAGCTTAACAGGAGTGACTTGAGCAGGCTTCGTGTTATCCTGAATCGGTGCTGGTGAATGGCCGTTTCCGATTTGCCGATGGATGGCGACTGATCTCGGTCATGTTTCGCATGACTTTCCATTCCACAACCACAACTTGGATATATATATATATATATATATATATATATATATATATATATATATATATATATATATATATATATATATATATATATTTTGTATACATTGTTGAGGCTCATAAGAGAGCTAACACACAACACACAGCAAGGGAGGCATGAGACAAGAGGGGCAGGAGAGGGAAGGCCAAAACAGTGGGGAACAGACACATTAGATCTGTGGAAGGGAGTGTGATGGGGCAGGGAACACAGGGTAAACAAGATGTTCATTACAGGGACTTTCAGGAAGGAAATCAGGGAATTTGAAGGAGGAAGGTTTGGGGTGGATTAACGGGGGTAGAAAAGATCGAGGTTTTGGATGGGGGAAGATAAGAGGTGGTGGTGAACAGCTGTTTTGAAGACCTGGAAGGAAGAATGGGATTGAACAGAATGAGGGAGTTTATGCCAAAGGCAGGGAAAAAAGAGGAATGAAAGAGTGAAGGTGAGCTGTGATTCATGATTTTGGTAGTTTTACCAGAAGGCGGTTGTTGACGAACCTTGAGCGCCCTGCGGAAATATGGGGGGAGGGGGGGGGGAAACGACATATCACAGACAGAGAGGGGGTGCGAGGCCAGAGAGGGGATGGTAGAAGACAGAAAAACCACTGACCTGCCTGCGGTGAGAGAGTGAGAGTCCCAAAGACTCAGTCTCCATTGCAGGAGATACCAATGACCTTAAATGCCTTGGTTTCCACAGCGTGAAGCCGAGAAAAGTGAGAGGCAGGAGCACCAGCCCAGAGGGGAGAGCAGTACTCCATCAGGCTGTGGCCAAAAACTTTGTATGTGGTCAGGAGCTCAGGTGGGCTGAGGAAGGACTTTGCACGATGGAGGATTCCCAGTCGGCGACTGGCTTTGGAGGTCAGATTGGAAATGTGGCTTTCCCAGGAAAGATCATGGCAGATAGTGAGACCCAGAAGCTTGAATGAAAGGACTTCTTCCAGAGGATTGTTGAGAAAGTAGATGTGGGGGTTTTTCGAAACGGTCCCTTTGGAGAGACATAGTGAGAGTGTGAGATTTGTCAGGGTTGAAAGACATGTTCCACGTGTTGGACCAGTTTGTGATTTTATCCAGATCTGCAGTGAGCGAAGAAGTTGCGGCATGCCGGTCTGAGGGATGACAGATGGTACGACAGAGGGTGGAGTGATGACTCAAAGAGTCAATAATAAAGTCAGACAATAAAGTAAAGAGATAATGAGGATTTTCCAGAGTCGGAGAGATGGAATGACTTCAGATGCTTATGCATCACAGAGGTACTCGACATGTAAAACGTCTTGCTGCAGAGCACGCATCGAACTTGCTTCGGATTTAAAACCTCACTCGGTTTTTCCAGATCCTTTTCAAATCTAAAGAAGCCCCAGATCATGTTCGATGATATACCAGCTTTTTAAAGCAGATGTTTCTTTCCGAGGAGGTCCTCAATGTCTATTCCTAGTTTTGCCACACACAGAAAAAGCTAATGCCGTTATCTGTCCCTGTCCAACCCTGAAACAGGAAATGCTCCTGGGAGAGAAAAAACAAAGAGAAGTAAAAGTTGCTTAAAATTATTCCAAACCTCGGGTAAAATTGCAATTTTTTTAATTACAACAAAAAACAAACAAACAAACAAAAACTTCAACCTGGTTTACCCGGGCAGTGTACAAGGCAACAGACTACTCCTGACTCTTTTTGTTTTGTGGTTAAAAATGTTCTGCGATATCTTTGTTGTTAAGAAACAATGATGATTTTCGAATTTCACAACACTCTATACAGACATAATAGCCTAATGCTGTCTGTCAGATCCCGGAAAGAGAAGACCAACACACATGCACATAGTTTGTGAGTACACATCTGTTCATTTTCTTCACAACTTGAACAAACTAGATGCAGAAAAAGGGACTTGTCTTTGTCTGTTTTGTAAAGAATGACACGAGAAGCTTTTAATATAACTTACTGAACTAACGAATGGATTATTTATCGATGGACAAAGTGAGATAAGGCATCATAGGAATCGACTCCGGAGACGTGGAACGGTTACAGGCGGGTAATCGGCTCTGTCGAATTTAGGGTTTGACTCCTGGTTTAGATGGAGGGAATCGATTCTCTCCGGTAATCAATTCTTTCACCCAAGCCCAATCTTGGCACGTCATCAACTCCCCATGCGGTATTTAGGGTGGGAATGATGATGTCATCTGTGAAGTGGTATTCCAGCCATAATTGGTTGAATCGAAATCCTTATCCGAAAATTCTGAAACTTCATATATGTGATCTACGACCCAATGTGAGTGAAGAATTAAATTTATGATGTCAGCGGTCAGGTGGTATTGGTGGCAATATTGGATTGAGAGAATATTAAAACGTAAAAAATATATATATAAATCTTCTCCTCCTGATCGGCTTCACAGATCGATGCAAATCTTGACTAGTCATGAGGAATATAGTTTGAAATCTTTGTTCATATTCCCATCTTCATCGATGCAATTTAGCCTTAATGTGCACAAAAGTGGTCATTACATATCCTACTAATCAATAAAGCTATGGATAATGGCAATGTATATGACAGAATAAGATGCATGGAGATTTGGGTATATGGGCCATAATAGTAGCGTGTTCAGTTAATGATGGTATTTTTGTTCAGAATGAGCGCACGAGGCGAGCCTGTGCACTCGACAAGAGCCATTCTAGTTTCTCAAATGCACATTACAGAAATGTGAATTTGAGAGGAAAAAAAAATAGTATGTTTATTCCATTTTTTATTATTATTTAAAATACAGTTGCAAAAATATTACACTAATGGACTTCTCTTCAAGGTGGTAAAGGTGTAAGCCCATAATTTTGATAAAGCATGGGAGAGTTCAAAAGCCATAAACATTTCCCTGGCCAAGAACCAATCAGGCTCATCAGCTCACTACTCTTGCAGGGTGTGGAAATTTCTACTGAGCAGCCATGGAAATCAAACTTTTACCAATGAGGGCAATGTAACAAGGATTTACCCACTCTATCCCAAAGTCGCTCAGGAAACAGCTCATGGGGGTCAGTGAAGAATGGCTGGAAACACAACTCAGTTGAGTTCACACTTTGTTACGATAGTCGTCCCTCAGGAAATAAGTGAAAATCCGAGAGACAATCCACACTCACAGACATGTAACATGACACTTATAGTACATGTACTGTACACACGAGTCTCAAAAGCTACCGAATGCTGTTCCAGTGGCAGGCAGGTTGGGTGGAAAAGGTGAAGGCGAACCAGTCGGAAGCAAACTGCAGTCTTGCTCAAACTTCCCAGAGTTTGGAATGAAATCGAGAGGGATGAAACACAGGACAGATTTGCTGCTCATCAAGCTTATTACCGACCTATTTGTTGGTAACAATTACAATTCGTCATAATGAAGACAATCTATAAATTACTCTCTCAGCCTATATTGTGAAACAGAAAATAAAGCAAACATTTAAATCTCTGATAGAAAGTAAAGCCGATCGGGCTCAAACAAACAACTTCACAAAGGAGGTTTTTAAATCACTATTCATAAGGTTTTAAATGTTAAACAAATGAAAAGTGACCGAGTGTGGACTCAATACGTGTAAAGCTTCAAGATGTTAACCATTGGGTTTCACTTGTTAGCAAGGGTATGAGTTTATTAAAAGTGACGAACACTTGTTGCGGGGGAGGGAATGGGTGGAGAGACAGGGGGAAGAATAATCACAAATCCTTTGTCATTGTGCCTTCAAAATGGCGGTAACGCACCCAGGCCTTCCGATTAGTCTTTCGCAGAGCCATCCCCAGTTGACCTCCAGGTCCAACTTCCAAAGATATGGGAAAGTTGGTTTGTTGTGGACGCTGGTACAATGCTGTCATTGTCTGCTCCCATAGAACTGGCTGAATCAGCTGAGGGACCAGGAAGAGTGAAAATGAGGCAAGGGAAGAAAATAATAGGAAGGAGAATTTATTTTTCTTTTACATCAATCTAATGCTCATGGTAGAACTTGTGCATAAACCACAAGCCTGACAAAGACGTGAAGATACGTCACTGTACTTTTACATGAATTATAAGTACAATGATAGAGAGTATGCCTGGTGTTGGCTTAATGGTTAGGGTGGTGGGCTTGGGATCCTAGGATCCTGAGTTCAAATCCCACTTGGCTGTTGGATCAAAACCAGGTGGGGTTTACTCGGCGTGGTGACCTGTCCAGGATTGTGCCCAAGAGCCAAGGAGACCGCTTTGGCAGCACCAACACTCTGAAAAGAGTATGGTCCGAATGGATGGATGGATGGATGGATAGATATATAGTGGATAAACATTTTATGAAGGTGAAAAGAAAAGTAAGAGATCAGTTAAGGCCCACATCACATCACAGGCCACCACCCAAAAAGTTGCATGAGCTTGTTAAAAAAAGAAAAAGAAGCTGATATTCACAACCAGGAGAAAGTAATCAGCAGTGGAAAGATGTCTACTTAGGTTGATGGTTTGAAATAGGGAGACTATTCCGTTTGATTGTTTGAAAGTCTCAGGGGAGCACCGTGACAAAACCATTCAAACAGTATCAACGATTATGCAGCCGAAGGATTGGTCATGCAGGCTCATAGTCAATCCATCAGAGATGGCCTAAATGTGCCTGCTCCTCCCCACAAAAAGGGGCATTTGTTGGCACCCTAGAGCCACGGTGTTTGTTTTCCTCATTCATGATATACAGACAAGCTTGCTTGTTTTCTCGGACTATTGTATCTCGTTCCTAAAACATTTTGTACGGCCCTCACAAGTGGTATAAATCGGGTAATGTATTAAAGTAATCGACAATGTGACAACATATTAAAATCTAGGAAAATAATAACATTGGATGATCATGGTGTTTGCATTCGGTTGAATGGATGCGGTGGTGGTTAAAAATAAATAAATAAATGTGTCATTGCAAGCCTGTGCAAAGTGCAGAAGTTCAGAAAGCTTCTTATTACACTCACTCATCAGGTCCATTGTGCCCAATTATGTCTCTCCAGCTGTTGTCAACCCAGAAGTTGAAATCTCCAAAACATCTATCTGGTCTGCACAATGATGTCAAAAAGATGGGAATAGAAAGAATGGTTCTCTGTTGCCTTCTTCTGGTCATGCCATGAATGTTTGTTATCTGTGGATCCGTATATGACAAGTACCGCCATCTTCTTTAAAGGTGGATGGAAAATGTTTTGTGTGCACCATCTGACTACATACATTAATTACATTTAACATGTATCTATAGTGACGATTCTCGCATTGAGTAGCTTTGGAAATTTTGGAAATGCAGGTTTAGAGCATAAATAAAACTGCTCTGCTTGAGCTGCATCATCCGCTAAAAGGTTACAAATTTAGTTGGAGGCGTGACATCAATCGAGTCGCATGGTTTTCGGAGAGCGAGATGTAAATGGAGTCATCACTGTTTGGTGGACGGTACAGTACACATATAAACATGAGGTGGAGTGGCGGGGAAGCCGTAGCCAGAGGTATTCGTGGGAGTGTGGGGGAGTGAGGGCAGTGCATGGAGAGTGAGGAATAGTTTTTGATGAAGAGAGCAATTCCACCGCCAGGACGAGCCTCAGGTCTGTCATACTGGAGGAGAGAGATACTTGGGAGTCAGAGACGTCTTGAAGGAGGAAAGTTTCTCTTAAGCAGATTATGTCTGGTTTGTCAGTGGCAACCTGTATGGAAAGGTCTGTCAGGTTTGAGTGAAGGCCCCAAATGTTTGAGGTCCACAATGTTAAGGAAGAGGGAGGGGAGGAGGTTTTGGTTGCAGGGGAGAGGAGGGGGAGGGTAGGACAAGGGAGGAGGGGGGGGAGGTAAGGAGAATTGTTGAAAGAGTGTACCAGTACCAGGTTGAGGTACAGTGGGGAGTAATAAGAAAGGGGGCAGAGGGCAGTTGAAGATTGAAGGAGGTGGAGCAATGAGGTAGAAGAAAGAGGGATGGGAAGGAGGCACCTTTGTGGATGTGATGGGGGGCAACTTTGGGAAGGGGGAGTGAGGGGGAAGATTGGAGTGAGAAGGATGAGAGTTGAGGGAGAAGGGTGAGGGGGGAAAGTTGAGGGAGAAGGGTGAGGGGGGAAAGTTGAGGGAGAAGGGTGAGGGGGAGAGTTGAGGGAGAAGGGTGAGGAGGGAGAGTTGAGAGAGAAGGGTGAGGAGGGAGAGTTGAGGGAGAAGGGTGAGGAGGGAGAGTTGAGAGAGAAGGGTGAGGAGGGAGAGTTGAAGGAGAAGGGTGAGGAGGGAGAGTTGAAGGATAAGAGTGAGGGGCAGTTTTTGAGAAAGGTGAGAGGGAAGCTTGGAAGGGGAAGAGTGTGAAGGTTGCTTTGAGAGGGAGGGTTGAGACGGAAGCTTTTATAGGGAGGGGAGACAATGAGAGCAGGCACAGTCAAGGTGCAGGAGGGCGATAGGAGAGGTGGGGAGAGAGAAGAATGAATCTTGGTGGAAGAAGGGAGCAGGCAGGGGGAGGTACAAGATTTGAGGGGTTGGGAAGAAGGTGAGGTGTGCTGAAAGGAAGGAAGGAGCATGTTTGTGGTGCTGAGTGTACTGATTGAGAGTGAGATATCTGTTAGGTTAGACTGGAGCCCACAGATGTTGGAACACCACACACTTTGGGACAACAGAGGAGCTAAAACTGAAGCAGAAGACAGGGAAGAGGGGGCAAGAGTAGAGGTAGGATGAGGGGAAAGATGAGAGGGGTAAGAAGAGAGGATAACAGGTGAGAGGTTAGGAAGAGGTAGATTTAAGGAGGTGGGGTGAATTGGCACTGAAGTTGGAAAAAAAAAAGGACAATTAATGGAACACGAACATCCATTGCAAACTGGGATGGAACAGCCGTTCTGACATGAGTGTTTTACATCCCGATATGAGGTGGCTCGTGCTTTTTGTTTCTAGCTTCCAGAACCTACATTTGTTTGATTGGCTCAGTCCTGACATTTTACAAAAGCCATTGGTGTGGTGTCCCTGGTCTTGGGCATTTATAATGATTTGTTCTCCGTCCCAATTGAGCCGACCTCTTCTTAGCCATTCCAGTGATCCTTCTTTGTCTATGCCCATATATTTAAGTGAAAATCTATACATTTAGGTTCTTCCCAACATATTTGTTTTTTTTTTCTCCTTTCACACTTATTTCTATTTTTTCCACAGTTCTCTTTATTCATTCTAATTCTTGGTTTTTCTTCTCTTTCTTTATCTATCTCTTTAAGAAAAAGACGGGAATTTTTGCAGAAAGTTTTCTGTAAGGTTCACTTGGCTGCGCCTGGATGGGTTTGAGAGTTGTGGAGTAGCGGCTGACACCTGAATCCTATCCAGGTTCCTTCTGACGACTCCATCTTTGCTCTTTACTTCCTTCGGTTCCTTCTTGGTCTTCGTTTGATTAAATAGTCATTTTCTCACAATATATGACTTATAAACACATGAGTCACCACCTGCTGCGGGGAAGGGGTGGGAGTCCGCAGGGAGGGGTGGGATGGGAGGAGGTGGGGGGGGGGTGGTAGGGTGGGAGGAGGGAGGGGAAGCAGTGGGTTGGGAGGGAGGGGGTAGGGTAGGAGGAGTTTGAAGGAGAAGGGGTAGGGTAGGGTTGGAGTCTGGAGGGAGGGGTGGGCAACCCAGTTGACGTCACCTCCAGTCTGCACTTAAAACAGCCGAGCTATTTGAATTGACAGTGGGTCACAGAGTTTATGGGTGCGTTACTCCCCTTTGTTTGGGGGGTGGGGTTTCATGTTTGTTTGTTTTTTAACCTGTGGTTTTGTAATGGCATTCTGATTTTTGTCTAAATTATGAACATTAAAATAATAATAAAAAAAATCGGTTTCATCCACTTTTAAAACCACCGATGGAAATGTGGACTCAGCGTCTTCCGATTGATGGCTTCACAATCTTCACCCATCTTGTCCCATGCCTTTCATGCTTTCTTTCCAAGAACTAGTACCACTCCCTGCAAACTCAGTTTGTCATGGCCAGAAGGATTCTCAGCTAATCTTTTTGCTGACTGCAACCAGCACTTTGTGAATCGACTTCCTGGTGGCTTTGTAGCTCCTTACAGAGGATGTCACCAGTTTTCCCTCCTGTGCCAGTGTCCTAATATGCCATGTGTCTGCTCATAAGATGAAGTACAGGGAACCATGCTTAGTGTTGTGTTTGTTCAGGATAAGTCACATACAGTACACTTTAATTGTGGAAGAAATGGTGTCACAAATCGTACCGGTGTCCGAAGGAAGTGGTGTAGTTTGGCATTTTTAAGTTGTGAAGCCGCTTCAATATTTGGTATGTCCTTCCCTCCATCCATCGAAAATGAAGAAGAAGAACCTAACCCACCATGTTGATTTTTAAAATGAAACAGGTAAAGCCTAGAAACGAACGAAACACGGTACGTTAGAAAGATTCTACTTCATTTTTGACAGAAGGACATACCAAATATTGAAGCGGTTTCAGCGCTTAAAAAACAACGTTAGCTCCAGTCAGGTTCACACACACACACCATTCATTTTGTCGAGGGGGATTACCGTGTCATGTAGCATATGGATGATTACAACAATGAATACAAACAAATACTGTATCTGCGGGGCTTAATAATGAAAGTCACGTGATTTAATGCCATCCATGATAGCAAAATCTCGTTCTCAGCCTATGCAACCTGTATAAAAACATACATCATGAAGCAAAAATACAAAATAACCGAGTCCAAAGGAAGCTTCTTGCTTTCCAAGCACCTATCTGTTGGTGAATAACAAGAGAAGAGAAAGTTGCATTAATGTGGTTTTTCAAGGTGAGGTATATTCCCAACCACAACTACTGCAGAAAGTCAGAAGGAGAAGACACAAAAATGTGAGAAAATAAATTGTAAAGAAAATGAAAAAGGACTACAAAGATGGATACAACAGTGGAAAGAATCCAAGTTGTGGAACAGAACAAGGTCCAGAATAAAACAATGATGAAAATAGGGAAACGATACGGAGAACAACAACAACAAAAGGTCAGAGAACGACGCAGCCAAATAAAGCACAACAAATAGCAAAACTCTAACCTGCTTTAGGAGGTTTTTACGGATGCTGGGCCCATGTCCATAACGCTTTGCTGTGACATTCGCGATGACGGGTATCCGAGGATGAACGAGGGAGATAGTTTCCAGTGTCCGGTCCAGTGCTCCTACGGCCGATGCCATCATGTCGGTGTGGAATGCACCGGAAACCGGCAGGCGGATTGGACGAGTTAGTCCAAAGGAGGCCGCATTGGATTGGATGTACTTTAGAGCCTGGAGAGGAGAAAGCACAGAAGAAAAGATGGGCAGAGGAAGGATGCGTGTTGAAAAGCAATTTGAGACTAGAGGGGAAGCACTCGGTAGAGTGCAAAACCTCCGCCGCTAATACTGCGAGGTCACTCAAGTGAACGTGATATCCTATTCATTCAATTTGACGTCAACAGTGCTCACAGAGTTATAGTTTGCAACTTTCCCTTTTACATACTCAATTAATTCGTCATAACTAGATTCCTCGAGACAGAAATTGATTTTACGTGGGTATATCCACCTGAAGTTCCAAAATCAGCCGCAATTATAATTAACCTCCGCCATCTTCGAAGATGGATGCAGGTTACTGTTTTCACCCCTTTCTGTTTGTTTGTTATCTTGCCAAAACCTCATGTCAGGTCAGGTTCGATCTGTGACCTGCTACAGGTACCATGTAAACCTGTACTAACCTGTTCCATGGTCGGGTTGTCGGCGACTAAACCGTCTCCCCCACCAGGTTTTCTGGTGAGGGGGGTGTTTGGATATGGACACCCAGCAGGATTAAAAACAAAACCTGTCAAAGGGCGGAGGAGCTCCTTGTTAGCCAACGGCCATCCATATCTAGTGCCCAACTGTGTCTGCGGACGTCCTCCTGCAGTTAGGTTACTTCTTATTAGGAGGTTGGTGGCAGGATTTGCACTCCGGCCACCGTAAAACCCCTCATTCTGCAAAACGCAAAAACGCAAAAAAAATCTGAAAACCCACTCCGTGGGAGTACCTCCTCTGCAGCTTCCCTTCGCAGGGCAGCTCACCGGATGATGGGATTGGGGCAAAGCCTTCGGGACCCCCAATCTTTGATAGGAGGGAAACCACGGGGTAACATCCCTGGGTCTGATTGCGGGAGAGTGTGTCGGAGTGGTGCTGAGGTGTCGTCCACCAGACGGCGGTCTCCTTGGGTTACCTGAGGCGGTCCCTTCGGGTGGGTGCCTGGAATGTCCTATCCCTAAGAGAGGATGATCACCTGTCTCTGTTATCATCTGAGCTCAAGCGTTTGGACATCGGGATTGCAGCTCTCTCTGAGGTTCAGAGACCGGATTGCGGCGAGATAATGGTGGGTGGTTACACCTACTATTGGTCTGGTCGCTCTGATGGTTACCATACCCAAGGAGTTGCTGTAGCTGTGTCCAATAAGCTGACCCCAATGATAATTGAGGTAACACCGGTCAACGAGCGTATTATGAGATTAAGGATTCGTCACTCCTTAGGTGTCATTTACCTGGTCTCTGTTTATGCTCCGACTGAGGCGAGTGATCTCACCGTGAAGGATGCATTCTACGCCACACTCGAGTCTGTGGTTGATCAGTGCCCCAGACGAGATACACTTCTAGTCTTGGGGGATTTCAATGCATCGACTGGAACTGATAGGGATGGTTATGAGGTGTGTGTTGGTCCCCATGGGTCAGGAACTATGAACCAGAATAGCACTAAGTTCCTTGACTTTGCAAGAAGTCATGGACTTAGGGTGGCTGGTTCATTGTTTCAGCACCCACAAGCTCATCACTGGACTTGGTATTCCAACGCTGGGGGTGTGGCAAAGGAGATTGACCATGTCCTCATTCACGGTCGTTGGAGGATGATCCAGAACTGCAGGGTCTACCGGAGTGCTCAGTTCCTCAATACTGACCACAGGCTTGTTGTAGCAACTCTAAAGCTGCACCTTAAATCCTGGAGAATGGTACCATCCCAGCCTAGGCTGGATGTTGCCAAGCTCAGGGATGAGAGAGTAGCTGAGGAGTTTGCGAACAGGCTGAGTGGACACCTGGGGGGTCTGGGTGCTTTGGGGGGTCCTGAAGAGTTGTGGAGCGCCTTCAAGACCACCGTCCTTGATGTTGCCGGTGGATGTCTTGGAACTCACCGCAGGGCAAAGAAGAATTTTGTCTCTCAAGGAACACTGGATACCATTGATCAGAGTCGCAGGGCCAGGCTGAATGGCAGAGCTGAGCTGTTCAGGGAGCTGAGGCGTAAAACTGTACGTGCACTGAGGGTGGACAAGGAGGCCGATGTGCGAGGAATCTGTGAGGGGGTAGAGCATCACCTGTGGACAGGTGATTCTCGTCCCGCTTACAGGGGAATTCGCGCATTACGTTCATCCAAGCCCATCCCTCGGAGCACTGCAGTTCGAGCAGAGAGTGGTAGGCTCTTGACAGAGGAGTCTGAAGTGAAGGCCCGCTGGGCCGGTTACTTTAAGCGGTTGTACCAGGCTGATCCCCCAGCTGTCAAATTGGACGTCAAGGGTGTTACAATCCCTGTTGCTGACCCTCGAATCAACTGTGGTCCACCTTCACTTGTGGAAACACGGGCTGCGGTGAACCAGTTGAAACGGGGCAAAGCTCCAGGGATCTGTGGCATCCATGCCGAACTTCTCAAGGCTGGTGGAAATGCTGCACTCGTGTCGTTGCATGCAGTTTTGTGCTCTGCCTGGAACACAGGCATCATCCCAACTGATTGGAAGAGGGGCCTTGTTGTCCCTCTCTGGAAAGGGAAGGGTGATCGCCAAGACTGCAACAACGACCGAGGGGTGACGCTGCTCTCAGTGCCAGGCAAGGTCTTTGCTCGGATAATTCTTGATAGGGTTCGCCACCATCTGCTTGAGTACCAGCGTCCAGAGCAGTCAGGCTTTACACCAAAGAGGTCAACGATTGACCGTATCCTTGCCCTTCGTGTCCTCACCGAACGCAGACGAGAGTTTCGGCAGGGGCTGCTCGCAGCCTATGTTGATCTCTGTAAAGCGTTCGATTCAGTGAATCGGGATGTCCTCTGGAGGATTTTTGGTCTTCGTGGGGTGCCACCAAAACTGATCGATCTGATGTCTGAACTCTACTCTGGTACTGAGAGTGCTGTGAAGTGTGGTGGTACCACCTCTGACTTATTTCCAGTTGTTACTGGAGTTCGTCAGGGATGTGTACTTGCCCCCACACTTTTCAGCACTTGTATGGACTGGATTTTAGGGAGGATGTCGGAGAGATCAAGTTGCGGTGCATCGTTTGGGAATGTCAAGATCTCGGACCTTGATTTCGCAGACGATGCAGTCATCTTTGCGGACACTTTAGACATCCTTTTGGGGGCCCTCGAGGTGCTGAATGAGGAGTCGGAGCCGCTGGGATTACGGGTTTCTTGGGTCAAAACTAAGATCCAGGCTTTCGGTGACATCTTGGATGCTGCTGTCCTGTCTGTGTCTGTTTGTGGTGAGGATGTTGAGGTCGTGGAGAGATTCACTTACCTTGGCAGTGATATTCATGTCTCTGCTGGCTGCGAGTCAGAGGTCAATAGACGTCTGGGTCGGGCCTGGGGAGTCATGGATTCACTGGATCATGGGGTGTGGCGCTGCCGGTACCTGTGCGGGAGGACGAAAGTCCGAGTCTTCAGGTCCTTGGTACTTCCAGTCTTGCTCTATGGGTGCGAGACTTGGACTCTGACCAAGGATCTGAGACAGAGACTTAATTCCTTCGGTACCAGGTGTCTTCGGAGAATCCTTGGCTATAGCTGGTCGGATTTTGTGTCCAACGAGCGGTTGCTGAGAGAGACTCGGATGAGATTTGTTACCTGCATAGTCCGTGAGCGTCAGTTGCGGCTGTATGGACATGTGGCTCGTTTTCCTGATGCTGATCCTGCTCACCAGATTCTCTCAGCGAGGGAGTCTCATGAGTGGAGGAGGCCAGTGGGCCGACCACGTGCCTCATGGTTGCAGCAGGTTGACCATCATCTCAAAGAGATGGGGATGGGCCTGGCATATGCCTGGGGGATGGCCAGACGGAGGCCCCTGGAGTACCGGCGGAAAGTGGACGCAGCGACGCGCTGTTCTGGCACATGCTCCCATACCTGACCTGTTATCTTGCCAAAACGACGTTTTTGCAAGATATGTTAGTCAGCTTGTATGTTTTTTTTTTTTTGTTTCTTTGTTTGTTTGTTTGTTTGTTTGTAATCACGTATAAAAAATTCTGCAGAGCACAGTTATCATCGGAAATTTTTGTAACTTCACATATCAGAGGCCTCTCGAGGTCCCTTTCAGTGCACAAAATTTCGAAGGTCAAGGTCAAAGGTCAAGGTCACTTTGGCGCAAATCAAGGGAGTCGACGAAACCCTTATTTTTTGAGTAATTTTGATCGGATCATCTTCAAACTTCATGGGAATATAGTTCATGGTCTGGCGCTCAGCTGATTAATTTTTGGTGGCGATTGGCCTTGACCTTCATATGTTTTTTGTTTTTTTTTGGTCTGTAATCACGTATAAATCACTCTGCAGAGCACAGTTATCATTGGAAATTTTTGTAACTTCGCACATCAGAGGCCTATAGAGGTCCTTTTCAGCGCATAAAATTTTGAAGGTCAAGGTCACTTTGTCGCAAATCAGGGGAGTCGACGAAACCCTTATTTTTTGAGTAATTTTGATCGGATCGTCTTCAAACTTCATGGGAATATTGTTCATGGTCTGGCGCTCCGCTGATTAATTTTTGGTGGTGATTGGCCTTGACCTTCATGGTTAGCACCTCAGGTCAAACATATTTGACCCCAAGGTCAAATTTTCAAGTTTTAGGAACCATATCGTGTAGTACCTCAAATTGAACACCTCGATGAGTGCTTTCTAGATATGTCAAGCTTGAGACATTATGACGTCATTTGGTGACGTTATGAGGCAAAAGCATATTTTTCATGGTTACTCTGTAGAACGATTCTCATCGGAATCTCTCGTAGGCAGATATTCCTCAAGGAGTCGCTCCTGGTGGATAGCAGCTCTGTTCACCTCAGTGTCACCTTAAAGAAGTCACACGTGGTCACCTTTTGGCAAGATACGGGTCACCCGCAGGGTGACGTTGGTTTATTTGTTTGTTTGTGAACAGTATTATGGAAAAACTCGACGGATTTCGACGAAACTTGGTGGAGGGGGGGGGTGAGTTATCGTCCAAGGATCATGCCATTAAATTTTGGACTTGGTCCCCCCCCCAAAAAAAAATAGTTAGAGAATTTTTTTTTCCATGTTTTAAGTGATTTCCAACCCCCCCCCCAAAAAAAATTGTTACCCCCCCCTAAATTTTTTTTTGCATTTCTACATATTTTAAGTGATTTCTAACCCCCCCCCCAAAAAAAAAAATTGTTAGAGAAAAAAGAAAATTTTTGCAACTTTTTTTTCAACAAAATTTCGATTTTTTTATTTTTTGCATTTTTACATGTTTTAAGTGATTTTCAACCCCCCCCCCCCCCCCCCAAAATGGAGAAAAGAACTATAACTCTCAGCACTGTTGACATCATATTCAATGAATAAGATATAAGGTTCACTTGGGTGACCCAGCAGTATTGGCGGCGGAGGTTTTGCACTCTCCCGAGTGCTCCCCCTCTAGTTTTGGCATGTTTTTTGTTGGAAATCACTTATAACATGTAGAAATGCAAAAACAAAAATTCAAATATTTTTTCAAAATGGCCGCCATAGCGGCCATATTGGACTTTGGACCAAGTCCAAAATCTAATGGCATGATCCTTGGACCATACCTAATCCCCCCACCAAGTTTCGTCGAAATCCGTCCAGGAGCTTTTCCGTAATACTGTTCACAAACAAACAAACAAACAAACAAATAGAAAGGGGTGAAAACAGTAACCTCTGATCTTCGATGGCGGAGGTTAATATAGGAGGCTGCATCACTAAGGTAATGAGGATATGTCATAAACTAACCATTGTTGGACCATGGTAAATGTAGAAAGGAAATATCAATTATTTTTCTGAATCTCCTCTTTCTCCTGTTGAGACAGATCATTTTTGCTGCCTGTTATAGCTTTGGGAATCAACTTTTAACTTCATTGGAACCAGTAGTCCAGGATGCCATTCTGATCCAGTCCAGCGCTCCAGGAAGTTGCACAATCAGTCTGCTTTTTTACACACCTAATAAATAATTTTGTATATCACATTTTGTTTTTACTCACCTTATAACAGCAGTCGAGGGAAAGAAATGAAATCAACTCGGGGAAAAGCCCGTCAAATTGATGACAGCACAAAACTCAACACAACACCGAGGATTACCATACACACAAAGTTATGAATTACGTGTGTTGAATTATTTACAATGTATAATACAGTCCAAGATGAGACTTTCCCTGGGAGGAATTAGTGGTGAGGAGAGCAATTTGTCAAAAAAAAAACAAACACAC
>NC_140963.1:109352473-109389973 GCF_056783735.1 Eptatretus burgeri
GACACTACAGGGACTTTCAGGAAGGGAAACAGGGAATTTGAAGGAGGTGGGTTTGGGGAGGATTAACGGAAGTAGAAAAGATCGAGGTTTTGGATGGGTGAAGATGTTAGATGGTAGTGAACAGCTGTTTTAAAGACCTGGAGGGAAGAGTGGGATGATTTCAGAGAGTGTGGAAGTTTGTTCCAGAGGCAAGAAAAAAAAAGAGAAATGAAACACTGAAGGTGAGCAGTGATTCTTGATGTTGGCAGTTTCACCAGAAGTGGGTTTCTGGCATATCTTGAACACCCTGTGAAAATATAGGAGGGACAGATGACAGGCAGAGCGGGGGGGGGGCAAGGCCAGAGAGGTGTTGGTAGAAGACAGAAAGACCACCAACCTGCATGCGGTGAGAGAGTGAAAGACACAAAGACTCGGCACCATCGCGGGAGATACCAATGATCCGAAAAGCCTTTTCAACAACGTGAAGCTGAGAAAGGTGCAAGGTGGGAGCACCAGCCCAGAAGGGAGAGCAGTACTCCATCAGGCTGTAGACGAAAGCTTTGTATGTGGTCAGGAGCTCAGGTTTGCCAAGGAAGGACTTTGCACAACAGAGAATGCCCAGTCGGCAACTGGCTTTGGAGGCCAGGTTGGAAATGTGGCTTTGCCGGGAAAGATCATGGCAGATAGTGAGACCCAAAAGCTGGAGTGAAAGAATCTCTTCAAGCGGATTGTTGAGTGAAGATGGGGGGAATGGGGTTTTCCAGACAGTTCTTTTGGAGAGACATGTTCCAAATGTTTGACCAGCTCATGATTTTATCCAGGTCTGCAGAGAGTGAAGAGGCTGTTGCCTGCCAATCTGAGGGATGTGAGATGGTATGGTAGAGGGTGGAGTCATCAGAAAAAAAAGATAAAAAGGATTTCCAGAGAGTCGGAGAGATCATTGATGAAGATTAAGAAAAGCACAGGGCCCAGAGCACTGCCTTGAGGAACTCCAGCCTTGACAGGAAGAGGGGAGAAGAGAATTACATAAGAGCCATGTGTTGACTGTGACAGGAGAGGAAGTCCGTAAACAATGAAAGGAGATTGCCTTGGATACTATAAGAAGCGTTTGATGAGCAGTGCGGGATGCCAGACCGTATCGAAAGCTCGCAATATGTCGAGGGAAATGGCTCCGATTTCATGTCTGGCATTGAGGACATCCATCCCTTTTTAGGAAAGCAGAAGCAGCACGTCCAAGGTAGAATGACCAGGTCTGAACGCAAATTGATCAGAAATCAAGCCATTGGAAAAGAGGAAAGATTTAATGTGGGAAGCGATGATGGATTCCATAACCTTGCTGATGATTGGGAGAAGGCCGATAGGTCTGTAGTTGCAGGGGTCTGTTTTTTCACCTTTTTCTGTGAAGTGAAAATGTTTGCTGATTTCCAAACAGATGGCAGATGCTGATTTCAAGCAAATGAGAGGGTGAATAGAAAAGAGAGAGGGTTAGCAAGAGCAACAGAGCAGGTTTTTAGGACACGTGGGTTGATGCCGTCTGGTCCGGTTGCATAATCAGAGTTGAGGTTTGACAGCAAAATCTACACCTTGTCAGGAGAAAAAGGACACAGAGTCCAGGAACAGCTGGGTGCGACTGGGTAAGGTGAGTACAGAAAGCAATGAGTGTGGGACACAAGATTTCGAAACAAACACAGAGTTGAGCCATTCAGCCTTTTCACAGGTAGTCAGATGTGCAGCCATTTTGAGGTAAGGGTGGGGATTGAGGGGGAACAAACACCAGAGACAGACTTAACCAGACACCACCAGGATTTGGAGGAGGGAGACAGGTTTGAGCATTCAGTCTTAAGACGAGAAAGATGTTGTTTTCTGGCTCTCCTGAGGGTAGACACACACTTGTTCTGAGCTTTGTTGAAGGAACTGAGATTGGCTTCAGTTGGCTTTGCCTTCCATGAGGCAAAAGCACATTGTTTCAGGGCAACTGCCTCACCACCATCTTCAGCGTACCATTGGCAGGATAAAGGGGATGACAACTGAAGACAAGCTGAGATAAATCTGTGCATGAGAGAGAGAGCAAATTTCTTTGAAAGAATTCCCAGGATGAGTTGATGTCAGAGACAGGAGAAATGGGAGACCAATCTAGAAGTTTGATGGCTGCTTGAAGTCCCTGCCAGTCGGACTGAGTGAAATGCCAGACAGGTCGGCACTGAGGTGGCTCTGAGAATGGCCAGAGAGATGTCCACTTTAACAAGCATATGGTCAGAAGAAGAACAGCAGACATTTGCAGGGAAATTGGTCATAACCAAATTCAGAAGAGATGATGTACCGTTGACTGAGATCCAGTTCGGGAAGGTTGCACAAGTCTCAATGATTGCAGAAGTCCTTTGTTGAAGTGCCATGGCAGGTGAGAGGTACCCACACCCAGCCAACTCGCATGGTGACAATGGAAGCCACCACATATGAGGAAAGAGGGAGTTTGGATGAGAGGATAGGAGTTGGTCCACTGTCAGCGAGCGAGATTTAAATGGAGTCATTACTGTTTGGTGGGCAGTACAACACACATATAAACATGAGGTGGGAGTGTCGGGGAAGTTGTAGCCAGAGGTATTCCTGGGGGTGTGGTGGAGTGGGAGTAGTACACGGAGAATAAGGAATAGAGTTTTTGGTAAAGAGAGCAACTCCACCGGCAGGACGAGGCTCAGGTCGATCATACCAGAGAAACCAGGGAGAGATACAAAGGAGACAGAGACATCTTAAAGGAGGAAAGCTTCTGTTAAGTGGATTATGTCTGGTTTGTCAGGAGCAACCTGTATGGAGAGATGTCAGGTTCGAGCGAAGGCCTCGGATGTTTGAGGTCCACACTGTTAAGGAAGAGGGAGGGGAGGGGGCTTTGGTGACACAAGAGGGGAGGGCAGAGGGAGTGTAAGATGAGGGATGAGAGGAGGAGGCAGTGAGAGCTGTGGACAGCATGTAGGAAATTGCAGAAGAGCTAGGGGAGAGGGCAGGATGAGGAGAAGGAGGACAAAAGGTTAGGTTGTGATGGGATAAGGCACAGTGGGGAGTAATAAGAGAGGGGGTAGAGGGAAGTAGAAGATTGGAGGAGGTGGAGGAATGAGTTGGAAGAGAGGAGACAGCTTTGTGGATGTGATGGGGGGGCAATACTTGAGAAGGGGGAGTGAGGGGGAAACTTGAGGAAGAAGGGTGAGGGGAGATTTGAGGGAGAAGGGTGAGGGGGGAAAGTTGGAGGGGAAGAGAGTGAAGTTTGCTTTCACGAGGGAAGAGGCGGCTGATTTGAGAGGGAGGGGAGATGATGAGAGAAGGCACGGCCATGGGGGAGGAGGGAGAGTGTGGGTAGAGGGGAAGGATGAGACTGGGTAGTGGTATGGTGAAGATGGGAGCATGTGGGGGGAAGGAACAAGATTCAGGGGGGTGGGAAGAGGAAAGAAAGCACATGAGGGAGGTGTTGAGGAATGTACCGATTCCATCCATCCATCCATTGGGACCATACTCTGTGCAGAGCGTCGGTGCTGCCGAAGCAGTCTCCTGGGCTATTGGGCACAATCCTGGATGGGTCGCCACTCCGACACAGGATACCAGCAAGCTGGCACTCATTTTGCCAACCTCGGAAGGATGACAGGTCGAGTTAACCCCACCTGGTATTAATTCAACAGCCGAGTAGGATTTGAACCCAGGATCCTTGGATCCCAAACCCACCACCACCACAACCATTAAGCCAACCCCAGGCTTGTACTGATTGAGAGAGAGTGAGATATCTATTTGGATGGAATGGAGCCCACAGATGTTTGAAAACCACACAGTTTGGGAGAGCAGAGGAGGAGCTGTTAGTAGAGCGGAGGACAGCGGAGAGGTACTGAAGGAGGAGGAAGGATGAGGGGCAAGATGGAAGGGGTCATGAGGTGTATAATAGGTCCAAATAATACTAACAAATTGGCGCAAGTTTTAAAACAAAACCAAACTAGAAACACCCAGTAAACAGAGACAACAAAATAACAGTAAAAACATGACAAAAAAAATGACCAGGAAAACTTATCTTTTGAGAAAGCCAGCAGAGACCATGAAGACACGACTCAAGCTCAAACACCAGAACCGGAAGTCAGTACAAAAGTAAAAAGACAAAAGAGCAGAGTTATACACAGATTCTATCTAACTTATACAGACTTACTTATTTAACATTACAGGGCCCATCAGATTCACACCGTGGAAGTGTAGATATGGAGAAAGATTCAGAGCAGAGCGAGGTGTTAACGGCCTCGAGTTTGTTTTACCCCACGCAGACTGGTGAGTCTGCGCTGCCCGTCGCTGGGGGAAAAGGGGAAGAGAAAAATAATTGGTCTGGCCTCCTGCCTAATACTGCACCTTGGATTGGATCCACTCGCCTGTCTGACTCTCCAACGCTCTTCTCTGTCTCATGGCACCACTTCCTTCCTTCAGCAATCTCTCCAGACATGTTCTCCAGCCAGACTTATTGTTCAGGCACTCCACCTTTCTGCATTGGTCTCGGGAGGGGTGGAGCCTGGCGGGGGTCGGGGTGACACCCCGCCTCTTCCAGGCGTGTTTGCTGGGAGCGAATGTCATGCACCTCCATTTTTAGTCCTACTGCGGCTTGCAAATTGGCCCAGGTGAGCCTCCGAGTGATGTCACCCTGTCCGCGAGATTGCTGGGGGAAAGATGTCTTCATTTTTCTCCATGACGAGCTAGGCAATGGAGCTCTCCGCACCTAATATGGGGCTACATGTAACGCTGCGCATTTGCAGCGTGAACATCTTGGAGGGCCACAGATGGCATGTTGGAAATGTGCAATGGACTTATCGAGTGGGAGATAGCAACAGGAACTCGATCGCACATTTGCGCCATGAGTTACAAGCTTTCCTCAAGGCGGCTCCGGGTTACCATGGTACGTGCATGACATGGCATCCCTCGGCACTGTAAAATGCCGGCTGCTGGTCTTGTGGTGCAGGGAGGAGTCATATGGAGGTGAGCGTAACCGTTGTGGTAGTCTTGTGGTTGAGGTCATCATTGAAATGGACAATGGTTGAAAGCGCGAGTGGAGGGTGGGCAAGCAGAACAAGATGATGGCTGTCGGTCTCGAGGTGCAACGATGGTAACCATTGTGGTGGTTGTGTGGGTGTGTTGGTGCTGGTTTGATAATGGTGAGCAAACGTTTGTTATGGTGAACTTGCATAGTGGATAATAACTGTGTTTTGAAAATTAAAGTTTCTACATCTGCTTTAATGATGGAAGGGTGGCTATCTCTGGTGGTGTCCGAAGTGTGGTCGGGTGCTTCTGTATGTGAACGGCAGCTTGGTTCTGCCACGCAGAGTTGAATGTGTTTTGGTGGCATATGCAAAATCTGATGCAGCACCATGCTTTGCTCCTTGGTGGTCATGGGGTGTGTGCACTTATATGTGTTTTTTAGGTGGGTTCATCAAAAGGTAGGGAAATAGGGAGAAAGTTGTAGAAATCCTCACTGATCCCTCAGAATGCATATTCCCTTCGTCACCCATTAGACACAAGGGAGGACCAAATCTGGAGCATGTAATAGGAAATATACTACCTCGGGAACCGCTGTATGTTGATTGCCATTACTGGGGAGTGACAGTTCGCAGAACCATAACAATATCTTGGACCCAACAGAGCAGCAAAATGCCGGAGGTATGATTTATTTTTTCATGAGTGGGGTGGAGTCAGGTCAGCAGTCCAGCCAATGGATGCAAGGAAGACTGCAGTCCTTCGATGGTCTGCCCACCAATTTATTAATACATAGTCTGTCCATTTAGATATCTAGATTTTTTTTTTTAAAGGAAGCAATTCTTTCAGACATCGATTCTCAACATTTCAAGTCGTAGAAAACTTTTAGCTGGTGCCCAAGTGGCCATGTTTGATTCAGCTGAAAACAAATGAGGAATTCAGCTCCATGGGGTTAGCTGTCTCCCATTTACGGTGGCCGCTTCCCGTGCTACGTTTGAAAAGCTCAACATTCACTTTTGGAATGACAGGAGAACAGGCATGAATAATGTTGATGTCAAATTTTATTTCACAAGTAGCATATTTTGCGCTCCATTTTAGAGAAACTGAACCTCTGCCACCCGATCATTACACCACCATTTTGCGGTGGGCAGAAGAAGTAGCTCAGAGCCTTGGCTCTGAATGAAACTAAGAGTGCAACACAATTAACCTTTTTAAAGTCATTGAAATAACTTAAATTGATAGATTAACCTAAACTTTTCCCGTCCGGGTACTTTTGCTTGCTTTGCACGTCACTGGGGATGGGTACCTTTCCGAGTTATTTAACACGAGCAGAGCCTACCTGTTGCTTCACTGACGGACCAATTAGTTGCCTTGTTTGCCAAATGTTTTGGGTGAGGGGGAGAAGGAAAGGAAGACAAATTTACCTGTTCATAGTGTGCTTTAACCCCCTCTCCCCACCCACCTCCCTGTCCTCACGTCCCGTTCCCTCGCCCCCGATTCATCCTGAAGTCTCTTCCTGCTAGAAATCTCACACGAGGACAGGCTTTGACAAACCCCTTTGGTTCGGGGGGGGAGATGGAAGGGGAGAAGGGAAGGAGGACAAATTTACCCATACAAAAAGTGCTTTAACCTCAGCGTTGCCCAGGTCAAAAATGAAATTGTAATAGCCTCTGCCACCGCCACTAGGTGGCGCTACACAGTACACATTAACAGAGAATTTACACTCGCCCCGTCCCCACACACCCTCGTGTGACGCTGCGGCCACATAGCCTATGTTACCCCCCAAAACAAAGTTGTATTTGTAACCCGAGTTTGTAACTTAAAAGATGTGGCTGTGTATGAGAGAGAGGAGAGACGAGAGACGAGAGACGAGAGAGACGAGAGAGACGAGAGAGACGAGAGAGACGAGAGAGACGAGAGAGACGAGAGAGACGAGAGAGACGAGAGAGACGAGAGAGACGAGAGAGACGAGAGAGACGAGAGAGACGAGAGAGACGAGAGAGACGAGAGAGACGAGAGAGACGAGAGAGACGAGAGAGACGAGAGAGACGAGAGAGACGAGAGAGACGAGAGAGACGAGAGAGACGAGAGAGACGAGAGAGACGAGAGAGACGAGAGAGAGAGAGAGAGAGAGAGAGAGAGAGAGAGAGAGAGAGAGAGAGAGAGAGAGAGAGAGAGGAGAGACGAGAGACGAGAGACGAGAGACGAGAGACGAGAGAGAACTGGCGTTGATATATATTGTTGTAGATTTCCGCCCGCCGGCGTGCGAACGACCGCTTCGAGCCAATGGCAGCCGTCTCGCCCACCGAAGACAATCCAGTCGCGGCTTTCCAGATCAACGCCGAAAACCAGCCATGGGTGTGTTTTTGACCACACCACAACCTTGTCTGTACTCTACCCGTGCGCTACAGGGTCCGATCGCCAAATCTTCGATTTACCTAATTATTCGCGTGGGTAGATTACCGAGAGATTGCACCTCAACGGGACCGCTGGGAAACGAGTCGCTTTAGCAGCTCGCTTCCTTTTGGGATAACCGAGCGGGGTATTATTGCGCAGTCCCGGTGGACCCGATCACTTTACTGGCTATTTAAAACCAGCTATATTCCGAGTGCAAGATGGCAGCTCAATTAAGGGAAGAGGACGCAACGAACAGGTTTACATTCACACAAGGACATTTATTGTAATAAAGTACGTAAGCAGGAATGCACGTATGCAATTAAACAAAGCAAAACACGTATGCAATTATACAAGGCCAACACGCATGACAGGAGAACTACAACCGTTCTACACAATCACTTAACAGTTTTTACTACTTAGTAGACACGGGCCCACGGGCACACGTACGCACACACACACACACCCAAGAAATGGTGGCTGAGGCCTTTCATAACGGGCTCCAGCTCGGAGGACAGGTGAGCTGAAACCCAGAGCCTATCTCGAACCTCTCCACCTCGTGTGGTCTTCAAGTTGTTCGGACCTGGGCTCCAGCGAGAGCAAACTGGATCCAATCGCCATGATCCTTCCCGAGCTCCCGCGAATCCTCCCGCGCTTCTCAACACGTGCTGGTGAGACGAGGTGCCGATTCTTCCCGTCGATGCGTCGCTTCCCCGAGGAACCACCTCCAAGAAGAGGCCGACGAGTTGCACCAAGCCGGGAACCAAACGGAGAACAAAGAGCTCCACGAACCAAGAAGAAGAAGCCACCACTCGCAGCTGGAGTTGAGCAACCGGCTCAACTCTCTTCCAAACAAAGCAGCTCTCCAAAAAGTCTCCACCGGAGCCAAGCCCTGGCCGAAGCTCTCCTGAAAGCCCGAACAAAGAAAAAGGATCTCCTCTTTATCCTTCTCTGCCCCCTCCCCCGCGCCAGGCGTGACTCATGCCCTCATGATCCATCCCCCGCTCAATCATGGGTGGGAGGGAGTCGTTGACGTCATGAATCACGGGACGGAAGGGCTCTTCTTCCTCTTCGCAGAAGAGGGGGAGGGATGTCTCCATTGTTCGTTCCCGAACTATTAAATCGATCCGCAGCGCATCTAATCGATTTCTAAACATTTAAACAATGGAAGGTGAGCTATCTAGGGAACAAGCACTTATCGACATAGCTGACTAAAGGAACCTGTATGTTGTGTGCAATCGAATTCCAAATTCGTAACAACATAAAAGATGTCTATGACCCCTTAACAGGAATGATTATAAACGAATCCAGTAAAAAATATTTCACCAGCATACCATTACTGCACGCAATCTGCTCAACAATGCAGTCACATCGAGTACAACCTATCTTTATTGGGTAAGACGACGGAAATGGCCAAATACTTGGACAAAATTTCAGGACACCATTGAGAAGTGATAAGAATGGCTACCTTTGTGTTCTTTGCTGAAAATGGAGGGCCACCGACCATTGGTCACACAATGATCCATAATGGTAGAGTTTAGTTTCAATGTCACCTAACATTGTAGAGCTTTGAGATCTTCACAGAGAAAGCTACCACGGGAGTTGACAGCAGAAGAGACTACAAATTAACGTACCTTGTCATCTCCGGCAATGACTCTCACTCCGGGATACAAATAAGATGCCAATTGGCACACGGGGCGAGTCGTACCCATCTCAGCAATACAATGATCTCGGGCGGCCTGGCAGGCAGCATCAATTGCTGTCGAGCTAGTGCCCATCCGAATGCCAACGGTAAGCATCCCACCGGGCCTCTCCAGAGATGCTTGGCCCATGGCCACACCTCGTTCTGCCACGACACGCAATCCTAAAGACAAAAAGGCAAAGTGTGACGAGAAGGTGCTCACCCGTTGAATTTTGAAATGCAAGCAAATTTTTGTTTTCAAAGAAAGTTACTTCATGTAATAAAACAGGACCTTATTTTTATGAGTTTGATTTTTGCTCTTAAAAAAAAAAAAAGAAGATATAAAATTATTCGAAGAACAGAGATGTGATCGATACGATGGATAAATGGATCATCTCTACAAGAAAGAATTCCGAGCTCAGAAATCGGGAAGGGATCAAAAATCAACACCAGCGAAGACTTGCTTGGTATGCACAATGAAGGTCAGAAGATGAAGCTGAAAATAAAGTCATAAAGCTCGATGTAGAAGGTAAAAGTTGAGAAGACGTCTTAAAAAGACGTACATTGAAAATTTCAAGGAAGATACATTAAATGTTTGTTTGCACAAAACTTCCGCAATGGATAGATCCATATGGAGGAATGCCATCATTCGACCCCAGAAAAAAAATCAAATGAGAAAACAGTTGTCAAATGCATCTTTGTTGGTCATTTCCTTAGTTTTCACCTTCTTTGTGTTTTTTTTTGGAGAGATCACCATACACATAATTATATGAGCGCTGGACATCGTTATAGGTTTCGAACTTCGTGAGCCTTGGAACAGGCATGGCAGTAGCAAAGTCTAAGCTGTAGGCATCATTCTCAGGGAAGAGCCACATCATCGGTCGCTTCTTCCCAACTTCTTATTCCAGATCACTCGCATGACCGAGGTGTCTGTCTGTCAAGTCAGCTGGGAGCAGAGGTTCAAATACGACGAGGTGAAGCAGTCACCATACTTTTCAATCAACGAGCTCACACAGGTTAATGATTTGACAAAGACATACAAGTCCACATTCCAAGATGTTTCTACGATCGACTTGTACGAAACAGTCGACACGAGCGAATTAGTTTCCTCTCCTGTGAAAACGATTCATTTGAGGACAAACATTCATCAGTATTTGCATCACAATTCAACCCATTCATATTATATATTTGGGAGTTAAGCCCTGACGTTACACGACAATGCATCTCCTCTTCTTCTTCACTCTGACAGCACAAATTATTTATTTATTTATTTTTAAACAGCGACATGAGACTCATGGAGTCATGGAGGAGCTTGTACAAAATTTCATTGACGACAAACTCATTAGTAGACGTCGGTGTGCTTTTACATGACAAACAAAGGCATTAGCAGACAATGGACGAATGTATCGTACATGGGATTTGAATGTGGGACGTTGCGCCGCGCTTTTATCAATTTCAATAAAATGATGGTTTACATGTCAATGAATGAAAATACAGTGAGAAGCTTAACAGTCTCTTCCTGCACATTTCCTCAGATAACGCAAACACATTGCAACTGAAGGAGCACTCCGTCGCCTTGCTCATTTACCATCCTCAAAGGTCATGGTCCCAGCAATCACCAATGCCGTGAGCTCTCCCAGGCTGTACCCAGCAACTTCTCGGCATTCATCCACCACCTGCCAATCACAACCATGTCAATGATTTCATTACGAGAGGGTGTCAGCCCATTTCCACTATTAACCGATTGATTATTTATTTATTATGCCTTCACACCAAGGGTGCCGGAGGCATTATGTTTCCGTGTTGTCGTCCGTCCAGATTTTCGTTTATGCGATAACTGAAGAAGAAAATTGTAGAATTTCATCAAGCTTGGTAAAAAGGTAAAGCAAGACGGGGCAATTAAGTGGTTAGATTTTGGGCCAGATGTGATAAAGGTCAAGAGTCAAAGGTCAAGGTCAAACTCTGAAATTTTACTGTTTACGCCCTAACTCAAGAAATATTGGACAGAATTTCATCAAACTTGGTTAAAAAGGTAAAGTTAGACAGGGCAATTGTGTGATTAGATTTTGGGCCAGATGTGATAAAGGTCAAGGGTCAAATATGTCAATACTCAAGTGTTTGTGCGGGAGAGCGGAGGCATACCCGTCGACTGCGCGCAGTCAAATTACTCTGGTTTGTTTTTTCTACAACATCTCGGCTGATGGAATCATGGAGGTGGCAGAGGGTAAACATGGAACCGAGCACACCTT
Source organism: Eptatretus burgeri (assembly GCF_056783735.1). Classification (NCBI taxonomy): domain Eukaryota; kingdom Metazoa; phylum Chordata; class Myxini; order Myxiniformes; family Myxinidae; genus Eptatretus; species Eptatretus burgeri. Next base: position 109,363,760 of record NC_140963.1, read on the forward strand.
GGAGAAAATGCACCGGTGCACCAGGACCTGGAGATAGAGGACTGGACAGATCCGCATCAAAAAAAGGAAACCTTAAATGAACTCGAGAAAACATGATCGCCCGCGTGATGTTACTCCAGTTTTAATAATGGGGGAGGGGGGGGGAACACAGTTGGATGAATCGCACAACGGAATGAACAAACAGGAAAAATAGTAGAGTGGTCGTGGAGGAAACAGTAACCTGCAAGAGGGTTGGGTTCGGTGGAGTTAATGGGGGTAGAAAAGATTGCAGGGATAGGGGGGGGGTCAGAGGGGGTGAAATGGAGATGGTGATGCATCACCCGCTTCAAGCCTTGGTGGGAATGGTAGACCTGAACAACCTCGAGAAGGAAGTTTTCATAAATGGGGGAAAAGGAGGAACCAAAAGAACCATGACATATGAAGTGACGTCACAATACGATGACGTGTACATGCACGTGCCAAGCAAACCACCATGGACCTGGGGGAAGCTCTTTCGCAGCACAGCGAAGGCAGCAAGTGACGCGGTGAACACGACAGGCTGACAGATCTCGGTGTGCACCAGCTTCTCCGCACATCCCCTCTGGCTCAACACCCAAGGATCCCAACCGAGCACCTTCCTCGCCTCGGCAAACACCTGCATCGCTTCGGGGTGTGCTCGCAGAGCGGCGCACATGCCGGGACGCTGCGATCCTTGGCCCGGGAGCAGCAGGATGGTTCCAGGTTCGCTCTGAGGGAATTCATGGGGTTTCGAACGACGACGACGAGGGACGGCTTCCCCGGAGTACGCGTCGTCCAGCACCTTCGATATGGACGAAGAGGGAGGAAAAGGCGGGAACTGCGTCGGACCGGGTGAGGAGGATGAAAAGGTCGACGGGCGTGAACGGCCGAGAAAGAAACGACGACGGAGGGAGCACGACCATGGGTGGAAGCAAAAGCGTGCTGGGTGTAACGTACCCGCCAACACCATGGTAAACGAGGTGAGAACCCTCAGCGCACACCTACTTCCTTTAGGACAGCCATTCAGGACGAGGCTCGAAAAATCGATTTTAAAATCTGCAAGAAACGACGACTTAAAAAAAAAAGAAAAAAAAAAAAGAGACGTTCGACCGTTTCGAGCACGTGCGACGTGCAAAACGACGTCCCCTTGATGACGCGCCACGCACGGATGACGTCAGACGGCGACCCGGAAGAGTCAAACTGGTCGCTCGAACGCGATTTATTAATGTCGCCGCCGCCGCCTCGCCGCTTCTGTACTACTGGAAGGTTCAAATTTTTTTGTCGTGTCTGCTCGATTATTTCACCGTCTTCCTCACATCTTTATCGTTTCGTTCACTTCGTTTTCAACTTTAACCGCTCACGGACGCTCTGCTTCGACCTGTTTGTGCGTGTGACCCGTCCCTGACTCCCTGTTCATGCGTCAGCCGTTGCCTGAGAGTTTACGTGTCTTTCCATCCGTCTGCATGGAAATGATGACCAACACCGACGCTCTGTTGATGTCGGTGAACCGGTGAAGGGATCGACCCGAGTGTTCACGGTGTGTTTACCATGTTCACCTCGGCGCCTTCGATGTACCTTGAGTGAAAGGTTGAAGCGAAAGTTTGATTTCTGCGGGAAATATCCTCGTTTACATCGTCAAGGTAAGTTTATGGTTCAAAGGTCAAGCCGTGAGTTCATATTCTGAATGGTCAAACTTCGGTAATCTCATTCTTTAATAATGATACTGAATGTTTTGGAAGGGGATGGAGAGGGAGACGGGATATAGAGGGGACATTGGTGGGGAGAGGGGGCATTGGTGGGGAGAGGGGGCATTGGTGGGGAGAGGGGGCATTGGTGGGGAGAGGGGGCATTGGTGGGGAGAGGGGGCATTGGTGGGGAGAGGGGACATTGGTGGGGAGAGGGGGCATTGGTGGGGAGAGGGGGCATTGGTGGGGAGAGGGGGCATTGGTGGGGGAGAGGGGGCATTGGTGGGGAGAGGGGGCATTGGTGGGGAGAGGGGCATTGGTGGGGAGAGGGGGCATTGGTGGGGAGAGGGGGCATTGGTGGGGAGAGGGGACATTGGTGGGGAGAGGGGGCATTGGTGGGGAGAGGGGCATTGGTGGGGAGAGGGGGCATTGGTGGGGAGAGGGGGCATTGGTGGGGAGAGGGGGCATTGGTGGGGAGAGGGGGCATTGGTGGGGAGAGGGGGCATTGGTGGGGAGAGGGGGCATTGGTGGGGAGAGGGGGCATTGGTGGGGAGAGGGGGCATTGGTGGGGAGAGGGGGCATTGGTGGGGAGAGGGGGCATTGGTGGGGAGAGGGGACATTGGTGGGGAGAGGGGACATTGGTGGGGAGAGGGGACAATGGGACATTGGTGGGGAGAGGGGATGGACATTGATGGAGAAAGGTAAAAGGACTTTCTCGATAATCGATTGTTGTAACTTTAAAATAGTGCTTTTTATAACTATAAGCAATGGTTGTTGTAAATAATTGTGAATTTAATGGGAAATCTTGGCTGATGTTGATAAGTTTAATTCCTGTTACTTATTCTTTTTCATTCAGGACGAACAACTCACCCTCGCTGGAAATTGGTGGTTCTCACGTTCTAAAGACCCCACCTGGCAAGTAAGAGCATCGGTCGCAATCGATGGGTCTTTATTTTTTCTTGCAATGGCTGATATTCGATCCAACAGGTGATGTGCCGTGTCCGCTGCTGTAATTATACTGATATATTACGACCGTTATTATTACCCCACACACACACAAAGCGAAAAGTGGGGTTAAGCAATTGGTTCATGTCTGTCTGTCTATTTGTCCATCTGTTTTTTCAGCTTATGATCGAGGAACAGCTTATTTAAATTGAATATTACATTTTGAACATGTATAGAAAGACAAGTCTGTCGTTTTACTGTACCTTGGATCTGAATTCGTCCCGATCGCACATGTGCAGAGAGGAGGGAGACAATTTTTTTTACTCTTTCTGTCTGAATTGAAAATCATTCCAAACAGAAAACTTACTGTTTTTAAGGACATTATAAATAACCAAGCTTCTGCCCTGCCTTGACCATGATACTCCTCCACTTCTCCCTATCCTCAGCCAACCCTCTGCACTCTTCAGTCACCCCCACATTCTTGATATCCTTCCTTACACAATCTTCCCAATCTCAACCACAGTCTCTTTCTATCCTACCTTGCTCCCTCAACCTATCCGCTCTCATTGCCATTCTCTCTTGCTCCATCCACACCAAGTGTCCAGTCCACTTCAACCAGATTTTTACCATTCTCCCCATCAAGCTCATCTGCACACCAATCTCCTCCCTCAGTTCATCCATCTTGAAGATCAAAATATCAGCTCGATTATTCTTGCAAAAGAGTTATGGCGAACTTGGTTTTTAAGACTATACTACATGACGGTGTGTAATGTATCCTTTACGTAGACTCGCATTATGCTGTGCCTTTTCACAATCTCATCCTACTATTAATTTGCAATTGGTCAATGGCTTTGACACTAATACAAATTTTTATTATGGATCCTAGGCGTCAAAAAAGCTACATATATCAAACAAACAGTTTCAAATGGAGCACCTCGTCCCAATTAATACCATTCCTTTCGTGCCGCAAAGGCATATGCGGCTGCCGAGGCAGTTTCGGTGGCAACGAGTAGTCCTGGACAGGTCGCTGCTCCGACGCAAGTTCCACCAAATGGTTATTACCCCAGTAAGCCGGTACTCATTTTTTCCGACCACAGAAGGATGACAGGCCGAGTCAACCCGACCGAGTGTTAATTCAACGGAATGACAGGGGCTTGAACTTAAGACCCGAGGATCTTAAGCCAGCCACTTTAACCATCAAGCCAACAACAGGATCTCTTCTCCATTAGAGCATTTAAATTGCATCAGATGTGGCAATAAATAGTGATTGTTGCTCTCAGCTTGCTGGCTCGATGACAGAAGATGGCATTTGCATTTTTGCTGTCTCAATCCATACCTCGTTTGGAATCCTATGCGAGCACGGCCACTTGCTGGTGAAGCACAATTTGCAGTTGGCTCATGGTTATATTTGCTTTAGTCTCGACGGTTTTCCCAGCATATTCCATTTTGAATTGAGTATGCTGTACCTGTCCTTCATGAAGTTTTTAGGGAAGGTTCACAGTGACCTCACCTATTCATTCGGATTCATTGTGTCATGTACATTGGCAGATGAGAGTAAAAGCTCAGCAAGGTGATTGTATTTCTCTACTTTAACCTGATGTTCCAAGGTGGCGACCATTAATTTTATCACCTGTATCTTATAACCCTGCCTTGCACGCAACTGCATTTGCGGGTACAGGGCCTGTTGGGATATTTTTAGTTCATCGTACTTGTTTTCAACACCAACTTCTTGAATTAAATAAAAAACGTTCCGTACATATGACACTTTTAATGTCGACTTGTTAGGCCCCTTATATTAAACAGGCAAGACTAGAAAGCTCGTGCTCAAACTGCTTTATGTTCATTCACCTCCAGTTGGTGAACTACTGCCTGAGTGGACTTTAGGTAGGAGCCATAAATACATCTCGGCCCTGGAAGGTGGAGCTTTCAAATTTTTAAGTTGAAAATAGGAATGTGGAACAAGTGCTGAAAGTTACAAATGTGAGTTTGAAAAGTGTAGAAAGCAACTGTTTTGGACTATTGAGGAAGTATCAGGGTGAATGAGTGATTGACACGGTGGATTATTTTGTGTTCTGTAGATGCGTGGTGATAATGGAAAATGGATCTGTCGTGGTTGTGATGCAAATGTCGAGTGTTCGTCGGTGTGTATACTTTAATTGATACCTAATGCATCTTGTATTATAGGGAGGGGAAAGGCAGGAGGGGTGTGGAGAGGGTGATCGAGGCAGGTTGTGGACTTTAGAATTGCAGTATGAAGTTGAGCTCAGAGAGAGAGAGAGAGCGAGAGAGAAACTAACAGAGACATGGACTCGCAAGCTTATTAAGGTTAATGGATAGAGAGCAAGGATCATTTCAGTGAAGCATTTGGACTAAGTTTGTTCAAGTCTTTGGAGCAATAACTGATGAACTAAAGTGCTAGTTAACCTGCACTCGTTCTCTCAGCTGCCACGTCGACCAGCCATATTCGTGCCTGTGGTTTAAAGGGTCCAAGCTTCATTTCATCCATTTTTGTCTAAAACAATGGTGAGTAGGTACATCTTAATAGACGACCATTACTCACGATGTCTCGACAAGTATTTAATTTAGACGGATTTTATTGTGTAGTGTGGAAGACACATACACATAGTTCTGAGGAGCATGTACAGTCATTGCTATACATAGCCATTGCTCTTTTCTGTACGCTTGCGCCAGCACGTGTTGCTGCCCTTCTTGATGGTACCCGTCCAAACAGAAAGAGAGAGTCAGTAAGCTGATTGACGGCCCTTTCGCTATAACCTTTATCAGTGTTACACAGCCTTGTTTGAACAATTTCCTTTATGGCATCATGATCTTCAAATGTTATCCACAGAATCCATCCTTTAAAGGATCAATTTATTTCATCCCATATAACATTGTGCGAGGGGAACACCAAGTATTTTTCATGGATCTAGGGGAGAGTGGAAGTCCAGGATGCAATATGCGAGGGCTTTGACACAAAATAACAGGACAATGTTAGATAAGTAAGTTCATGACCTAACGGAGATAGAATATCGGTGTTTTTCTGTTAAATGTTTAACGTTGTTGTTAAAAGACTGCACAAGAATAAGTTAAAAAAAAATTTTTTTTTTTAATTTGAATATCAGTCATTAACTTTTTTCTTTTAATTTTAGGCCACAGACTTGCTGTTACTCATACGTGGGATTCAAAGTAAATCATGAGCTCGGTACGTGATTCCATCCATGTGCATCTGCAGTTCATCAGTTTGTTTATTTATTTGCATTTTCCAATACCGAGGTTTGCCATGACCGTTCTCCTTGTAAAAGCAAAATAGTATTATTGCACAAGGGCAACGTTTCCAATTTTTAATGTGTTGCATTGCAAAGCCACCTATCTCATGGAGACTTTTTATTTTGCTTTATACGAAGGATCACTTGACTCAGTTTTGCTGCATGTTTAATGTCTGAAGAGCCAGATAGCCTAGAGGTAAACGCCCTTACCTCCTGAGCTGTCAAGCCTGGGTGAGGATCTCGAGCCAGCTATAAACTGTCACCCTGGTGTTTCGCCCGCTGGGTGAGGAATCGACAATGAGTGTGTGTCGTCCGTCAGAAGGACGTTATGCTGGATGATCCATCTGCCAGCACCGGTTTGTGGATTAAGGATCCCACTGTGTTTTTTTGCGAAGAAGAGTCGAGTTATCACCGGCACCCTGAACAAATTGCAAAATCCTGCCGGCAATGCTAGTTGTAAGTGGTCTGGTCTTCTTGGATACTCCTTGACACCAGGTTACACCACTTGCTATCCATAAATAAATTCACGAGGTAGTTCGCATGTTTCATATGAACAGCAATCTTCAGCTATGAAGGCCAACCATTTCCAATGTATGAAGACTATATGATGATTGTATGTGGACAGGTGGTGAAAAGATGTGGCGAGTGTGAGTCGTAATGGAAAGCCAAGCGAAGCTTCCAGCCTCTACTTTTGGTAAGAGAAGGGTGGGTGAGAGTTTGTGTGCTTCCCTTAGAATTGTACTTATTGCTATCCTTAACATCAGGTACTTAACCATTCGTTAAAGATGTTGCTCTAACAATGATGTACTATCTTTATTGTCCACAACCTAAAAACAAATGAGAAGACAGGGCTTGCATCCCCATCTGAAAATCTGTTTGCTCTTTGCTGCATTTTTAGTTATAAAATACTATACAGAAGACATTTTTGTTACATGCAAGGAATCCAACTCGGACAATACAGCTCCATGGCGGGTGCTCTCCTCTCTGAGTCATAATGTCACGTCACAGGATTCGTAAACACCGACTGCTCTGAGCCGGATGGTCAAAGACCATCTGCGGATCTCGAAATGGTGTTTGTAGATACTGTGTTCAATATTACCACAATTCCCCAAGGATCACCCAAACCAAGCCGGATCTGGTGGTGAAATGCGCATGAGGCAAAAAGGTGGGAAGACACTTCTCATCGTTAAAATGGGGTTTATTAAAAGATAATACGGGGATAAGGGTAGACAAGATGCTATGAATAAATAAATGGGACAGACCATATGCTCAAAGGGCAAACGAGTAGGGAGGTACACACATTTATGCACAATGAAAGGAAATAAATATAACCTAACCCCCAAATGGTGCCAAAATACCAGATTCACACAGTAAAGGGGCAGGTAATGGCTTGAGCAGGCACGAAGCTGATGGCATGCAGGTCGCTGAAGTTGATGAAGTGCAGCTCTGAGCAAAAAAGGAGAGAATGAATGGCGATGGCCAGGACAGGCAAAGGTGGTGGCCAAGCAGAGGGAAGGATTCTCTTGCTCTCAGATCCATCTCCAACTGCCGCGGTTAGCACGGTCACAGCCATCATAATCTCTGGGACCGTCTTCATGCACGGTGGGTCCCTCTCATTGGCTGCCTGCTGCTGTGGGTGTGCCATTGTCTGTGCCATGGCGGCCCCAATAAAAAGTCTTGTGCCCTTCTTGAAGGCTTCGCAGTCGACCAGGCCTCCATGGCTTGCGTTGCACTGACCAAACAGTTCATGAAGCACTGTTGTCCTTTAAAGCATGCCAAGCACTTTCCAGTGTTTTTCTGCCCACAATTCCTCATCCAGCCTCGCCTGATTTTCAGGTTTTACGTAACAAACTTGCTCTATATTGTCTTAAAGCACTCACTTCTTCACATTTTACAATATGACTTACCTCGAGACAAATAGCTATTACAAGAGGAATCAACGCTACATGATCAAACAGTTCACACTATTCTTGACACAATCAAATTATGGACCCACCCCTTTTCACATAACAATATGGGCTGCATTTGCTCAAAACAAAATCACATAACAGCTCACAAATATGATTGGTACAACTTTCTCCTGTCTCAAGAATTCTTCTTTAAAAAGCTTCTTCAAGAAAGCACAATTTAGCACTTCCAAAAGTCATGCATTAAAGTCTAATTTTTCACTTACATTGACTTTAAGTACAATATAAAAGGACAAAGGTAAAAATCGATGTTGTTGCTCATACCTATCAAAAATGCTTGATTCGAGGAAGCTCATGATTTGTGCAGTAATTTATTTTTCAGTTGTTATTTCAGTAATCATTTTAAGTTGTTGTTTAATTCCAATTAGTGGTTTTTTTTTGTATTTCAAATTTGAGGCTCAGGTGACAGAGGGTAAAAAAAAAAAAGCCAATGCCCAAACAGTGGGGCCACAGTTTGCCAAATCAAGAAAGGGAAGAAACACAGTAATGTGCAACTAAAAGGGTTTGTTAGGTAGGGTTGATAGGGTTAGAAAAGATTGTGGATAGAGATGGGGGATGACATGACATGGTGGTACATCCCTTGCTCTAAGCACTGGAGGGAAGAGGGCATGTTAATCCTCTCCAGAGGGCAGTTCTGCAGACGGGATAAAAGTGGAAAAAAGATTGGAGGATTGTGGGAGTTTGAGCAGGAGGCGGTTACTGAAAGACCGCATGTGTCCTGGAGGAGCTGAATATGGATGGTTAGATGAGACAGCAGAGGAAGGGGAATTGGTTAAAAAAAAACCCAGAAGCCACTCATCTGTCTGAAGGACTTGCATTTTGGCCTTATTGTAGGAGATACCAATAATGTTGAGGGCTATAGATTCCACAGAATCCATAAGAGAGAGGTGATTGGAGCACTCACCTATAGGGGAGAGCAGTACTCCATTGAGCTGTGGATAAATGCCTTGTAGGTTGTGAGTAATTTAGATTTTTCAAGGAATGACTTAGACTGACAGCAGATTTGGAGGCCAGCTTTGCAATGTGGTTGGTCCAATATTGGTCACAACTCATGGTGAGGCTTAGAAGTTCAAGATAATGAACCTATTACAAAAGCTGACCATATAAATACATGGATATATCTGTTTGACAGTCCTGTAGCAAGAGGTATTTGCCATTCATGTTGCTGAGAAGGTTTTCACGAAGCCTGTCAGTAAAATTAAGAAGTATTGTTTCAAGAAGTAAGTATTGTAGTTTCAAACTAGAAGAGCACTCGGAAGAGCGGATACCTCCGCCACGCAATGCCTGATCCAGTAGAACATATTCAGCCCAATATATTTTTTTGAAATATCATGCAATATAACGTTTTTAGACCCATCTTCAATGGTAAAGAATTGCTTTTAAAATTAAAAAAATTATTGTATCCAGATCTGAATTCGGATCTTCACCAAAATCGAATCAATTCGTCCTTGCCACACACCCAATCTGTCCACCAAGTTTCGTCCAAATCCGTCTAAAACTTTTTGAGATATCGTGCTATATTTCGGTTTGGCCCTATCTCTCAATGGTGAACAATCACTTAAAAAATTCTTCTATCTGGATCCGGATCTTCACCAAAATCGAATCAGTTCATCATTCTCATACACTCAACCTGTCCACCAAATTTCATCCGAATCCATCCACAACTTTTTGAGATATCCTGCACACACACAAACAAGAAAGACGTCATGCATAGCACGACGATACTTGTGAAATCCATAAAACAAATTTGACATTAAAAATAATCGGTTGTTGAATTCAATGACCAAATATGCAAATCCTCTTCAAATTTCAAGTCAATCGCTTGAAAATTGACAGTTTTTGAAATTTGGCCTATGTTGACCTTTTGGCCTAAGTTTACCTCAAAAATAATTGGTAGTTCAATTCAGTGACCTGCTATGCAAATCCTGTTCAAATTTCAAGTCAATCGGATGAAAATTGAGGTTTTCAGAGATTTGACAGTCATTGACCTTTAGCGTATCTTGACCTTTTGACCTCAAAAACAATACGCTTCTTGTTTATGAAGAACTCTACCAGGTGGTGAAGTTTTTTTTTTTTTGAAGATTGGTTTAAAATTGTGACCTGTAGGCGAAACACACACACACACACACACACACACACACACACACACACACACACACACACACACACACACACACACACACACACACACACACACACACACACACACACACACACGACCACCCAATATACTTGAAAAAATCTTCGATTTTTGCAAGTAACAAATACAAACAAACAAATAAACACAGGGGTGAAAACATAACCTCCTTCCACCTTTGGTGGCGGAAAGAAAAATCTGTATTTTTTTTATTTTTTTTGATGACAAGACTGATGCTTTTACCTTTTACCCTCTCTTCTTCCGCAGATGTAACTGTGCTGGACAATGATGTAAATAAATACAAACTGGAACAGCTCGGGGACTATGGAACTGCACCCGATGAAGATCAGCGAGCTGGGAGCAGTAGTGGACTGGGAGAAGGGGAAATGTTGGCTTCGGAGGTCGTTAGTAGTGAGATTGTGACAAGTAGAGTGGGGGTGGCAGAGGATCAAATTGGTGCACCTGTGCAGATTATCAGCATTCAAAATGGAGTTCTTGAGAACATCCTGGCACCTTCAGAGGCAGGTGAGTTATTATTACACAACAAAAATATGATAGTTTGTTGTGTGCTTTGGAACTTCTTTTTTGGAGCACAATTTTACTTGGCATTGTAAAAACAGCTCAATGCATTATCAAACTTGTGACAAAATTTTGTTTTCGATGTTGTAAATCCCACGAGGAAATGTGTTTTTCTGTTGTTTTTTTTTTTTTAATGTTGTGACATGCTCATCTGTGTAGCTTTATTCCCTACACATGGAAAGATTGTATTCCAGGTGAATGCATGGTGCTGCACTGATTAGGGTGCACAAAGTTTCTGTATGCCTACAGGAGGTTCAGGTTGCATTTGTAAAGGTTTACACTTGAACATACTTCATTGGATTAATGTGACTTCTTAACCTAGTTTATAAATACAGCCATTAAATATATCGTCTATGAATAACTGTATTCTAAATAATTGCTAGAGTTAAGGTAATTGTAGAAAACTGTTTTAATCATAACTCTTACCAGACTCAGTGGCATAATGGTTAGAGCACCTGATCTGAGTCTATGCCTGGTGTTGGCTTAATGGTTGGAGTGGTGGGCTTGGGATCCGAGGGTCCTGAGTTCAAATCTCGCTCAGCTGTTGAATTAATACCAGGTGGGGTTCACTCTGCCTGTCATCCTTCCGAGGTCGGCAAAATGAGTGCCAGCACGCTGGCATCCTGTGTCAGAGTGGCGACCCGTCCAGGATTGTGCCCAATAGCCAAGGAGACTGCTGAAGCAGCATCAATGCTCTGCAGAGTATGGTCCCAATCTCCTCTCCTCCTCTGAGTCTGATAGGTCAGTAGTTTGATTACAACCCTGTTTGAGTCATACCAAAGACTTTAAAAATGCTATGTACTGCTTTCTGGTGGATGTTCAGCATTTAAAGGATGGAGCATGGACAAACCCCATTGGTTGGTATCCATACATAGGGAAGAGGAAATGTCTCCTTAATTGCCCCACTGAGTATGGAAAGAAAAGTAACATCGTTCACTTCGTCCAAGCTCAGTGGTGATTTGTTTGAAGTTGAGTCCGGTGTTGTCATGCATTTGGCTGCATGTGTGCATGATTTGTGTTGCAGCTCCTGCACAAGCTTTTGACTTGGTATAACCAAAAATAAGGCATCACTATATATGCTGACCATCTAAAAAGGTTTCCATAAAGTTAATACGTCCTTGTCAATGTCATCAACATAAGAATAGAGCTACAAAGTTTTAATAGAGAAATTAAGGGGGTAAGTCTGTGAACTTGTTTAGCTATATATATATATATATATATATATATATATATATATATATATATATATATATATATATATATATATATATATATATATATATATATATATATATTATATAGCTGCAAAAGTAGGTATACAGTAAGGATTATACCAGTATTACCAGTATTATAATCGTGGTGTTGGATTCATTGAATAGTAGAATTCATTTAATTTGAACATTTGAGAGATAAATATGTTTATTATTGGTATATTATTGATATGCTTGTATAATCAATAAAATACGTTTTGTGCGCACGTTTTGTTTTTCATTACTGTATACCTACTTTTGCAGCCCCCTGTATATACACACATACATATACATATTTTTGGATCAATAAGTCGGAAAACTTCTTATGTAGGGATGGCCCGGACACTCCATTCAGGTCAGGTCAGGTATGGGAGCATGCGCCGGAGCAGCGCGTCACTGCGTCCACTTTTCTCCGTTGCTCTATGGGCCTCTGTCTGGCCATTCCCCAGGCAGATGCCTGGCCCATCCCCTTCTCCTTGAAATGCTGATCAACCTGCTGCAACCAAGAGGCACGTGGTCAGCTTGTTGGCCTCCTCCACTCACGTGGCTCCCACTCACAGGATCAGCGTCAGAAAAATGAGCCACATGTCCATACAGCCACAGCTGATGCTCCCGGACTATGCAGGTTACAAATCTCATTTGAGTCTCTCTCAGGAACTGCTCATTGGGCACAAAGTCTGACCAGCGATAGCCATGGATTCTCCGAAAAGACCTGGTTCCAAACGAGTTAAGTCTCTGTCTCAGATCCCTGGTCAGAGTCTAAGTCTCATCAATAGAGCAAGGCTGGAAGCACCAAGGATCTGAAGACTTGGACTTTCGTCCTGCACAGGTACTGACAGTGCCACACCCCATGACCTGATGAATCCATGACTCCCCAGGCCCAATCCAGACGTCATTGAATCTTTCATTGAAACGAAACATCATTTCGAATCGCCATTGAAACGAAACATCAATCTTTCAAAGATGCCATTGAAAGCCTGGATCTTAGTTTTGACCCAGGAATCCCATATTCCCAGTGGCTCCGACTCCTCATTCAGCACCTCGAGGACCCCCAAAAGGATATCCACAGTCTCTGCAAAGGTGACTGCATCGTCTGCGAAATCAAGGTCAGAAATCTTGACACTCCCAAACAATGCACCATAGGAGCCTGGTGTTGGCTCAGTGGTTAGGGTGGTGGCTTGGGATCCTGGGGTCCTGCAATCAAACTGCACTCGGAAATGACACCAAAGGGCGGACTTGGTAGACACTACAGTTCTGGATCATCCTCCAGTGACCATTAATGACCACATGGTCAATATCCTTTGACACATCACCAGCGGTGGAATACCAAGTCCAGCGATGCGCTTGTGGGCACTGAAACCATGAACCAGCCACCCTAAGTTCACGACTTCTTGCAAAGTCAAGGAACTTAGTGCTATTCTCATTCACAGTTCCAGACCCATGGGGACCAACATATGTGTCATAATCATCCTTATCAGTGCTTGTTGATGCACTGAAATCCCCCAAGAATAGACTAATATCTCGCCTGGGGCACTGATCAACCACTGACTCGAACACGGCATAGAATGCGTCCTTCACTCGTCATTCACGGTGAGATCACTCGCCTCAGTTGGAGCATAAACAGAGACCAGGGAAATGACACCCAAGGAGTGACGAATCCTTAGTCTCATAATACGCTCGTTGACCGGTCTTACCTCAATTATCATTGAAGTCAGCTTTTTGCACACAGCTACAGCATCTCCTTGGGCATGGTAACCATCAGAGCGACCATTCCAAGAGTAGGTGTAACCACCCACCATGATCTTGTTACGATCCGGTCTCCAAATCTCAGAGAGTGCTGCAATACCAATGTTAAAAGCTGGAGCTTAGATGATTGCAGAGACAAGTGATCATCCTCTCTTTGGGATAGGACATTCCAGTCACTCAACCAAAGGGACTGCCTCAGATTAATCCAAGGAGACTGCCATCTGGTGGACGACACCTCAGCTCCAATTCGCCACATACCACCGCAATCTGACCAAGGAAGTTTACCTTGTGCTTTTTCTCCAATCAAGGAATGGGGGCCCTGAAGGCTTACCCCCAATCCTGTTATCCGGTGAGCTGCCCTGGGAAGGGCAGCGGCGCAGGAGGTACTCCCACGGAATGGGTTTTCAGTTTTCTTTGCTTTTATGGGTTTTGTGGAATGAAATGTTTTATGGTGGCTGGAGTGCAAATTCTGCCACCAATCGCCTTAAAAAAAGAAAGTAACCCAACACAGTTGGGCACTGGATATGTGTGGCCGTTGGCTCACAAAGAGTTCCTATACCCTATGACAGGTTTTGTTTTTAATCCTGCTGGGTGTCCATATCCATACAACCTCCTCACAAGGTAATCTGGCGGGGGAGACGGTTTAGTTGCCGACAACCTGATCATGGAACAGGATAGTACAGGTTTACATGGTACCTGTAGCAAGTCGCAGATCTCATCTGGCCTGACCCCTCAATAATGGTACCTGTAGCAAGTCACAGATCTAATCTGGCCTGACCCCTCAATAATGGTACCTGTAGCAAGTCGCAGATCTCATCTGGCCTGACCCCTCAATAATGGTACCTGTAGCAAGTCGCAGATCTCATCTGGCCTGACCCCTCAATAATGGTACCTGAAGCAAGTCACAGATCTAATCTGGCCTGACCCCCCAATACAATTCTCTTGGCTTTGCTCAATACAATATAAATCCTCAAAAAAATCTACCAAGATAACATTTTTAAAGCTATAAATTGCCTATCAGTCATCTGCGGAGAAGTCCTCATCCAATAATGCTCATTAAACTTTTGCACATCTTTGGTGAACAAGAGAAATGAGAGACCCAAAAATGCACATTTGTCATTCTTCTTATTCTTATTATTCGTTTCTGACAGCCTAACTCAAAATTGATTTCAGCTATGAACTTGGTTTAAACACCAATATACTGCATTTTGTAGTGGGGAGTTGCAAAATGATAAAAATTTTAATAGCTTCAAAGGATTCCATAAAAATATACGCAAAACTGCATTCCTTTGTAAAGCATTAGGAAGGGATCAGAGGGGTTGATGGGACTATGACTGTCAATAAGTCTGATGGGGGGGGGGGGTGCCAGACACATTTGCTCAAGGGCCAATCAGATCAACATGGCTGTGGTTAATGGTGGAATGTTATCAGCCCTGGCTGTGCAGGGCAGTCACAGGGTCAATCGACAGCAACAACACATACATATTTCTATAAAGCATGTACTATTTAGAATGTTAGATCGTCTATAAAGAATGTAGAGTACCAATACAATGTGTGCACGTCGATAAAGTGTGTCCTACAACATTTGTAAATCAGTAGAAGAAGATCTTTATATATAAAATTTGAGAACTGAGATTTGATCTCAGTTCCTGTCTGCGTGTCACAAGATGGTGGGTGACACAAACTCGACCCGTCCACAGGGTGTGTCCTCTGCTAGTAGTTAATAATGGTGCTCTTGTCACAAACTCTTGGCAAAACACTTAAGAACCAGAAATACTGTTGCATCAATTTAGTCACTTAATTAGCTTTAGCAAAGATTGCACTCCATTTCAAATTCCCCTTCTGTACCCATATCATTCCACCTGAAAGGAGGGGAGGGAGGCAGGAGGGACTGCTCATGTTTAATGCAACACAAATCCTGAGAATAAAAAACATTCCATGCAATAAGAATGAAATTCTCCAGCATGTAAACACACTTCCAAAAAAGTAAAGAAACAAGTCATAAAAACATTTTTTGATTGAGAGTGTGAGATATCTGTTAGGTTAGAATGGATCCTACAGATGTTAGAACACCACACAGTTTGGGATATTAGAGGAGGAGCTGATATTAAAGCAGAAGACAGTGAAGAGGTGCTAAGAGCCGAGGTTGGATGACGGGCAAGATGGGAGGGGTAAGGAGGGGATTTAATAATAGAAGAAGGGTTAGGAGGAAGTAGATGTAAAGAGGTGGGGTGAATCGATACTGAAGTTGGAAAAAAGGATGATTGATGGAACACGAACATGCATTGCAAACTGGGATTTAAATTTTTTTATCAAGTCAGAGATGTGATTAAAGACATTACGTGAGGGATGCAATAAAGGAGATTTAAGAGAATTGAGAAAAGAAAATTTGTAACAGTGGGACTTTTTAGACATGGGATGAAGGAAAGGTCAAATTAAAAACCTTTTTGAAGATGATGAAGAGTAGTGAATTGTGATACAATGCAGAGAACTACACACGTGAAAGAGGAAATTGAAACATTTTAAGAGACCATTTTTATTTTGATAAAGCTTAGGTAAGATAGTTAAAGGAAAGGTTGAAGAAAAAATCGTGAAGGTGTGTGGTGAATTTGGATCAGCTAAAGTAGGATGAAGATGGTAGGTCGGTGAAAGGTACAGGAAGAGGAGTTAGAGAAATCATGTTTTTATGGGAGGTGTAAGGTGAGAAGTGAAAAGAATCAAGAAATATATAATTTTTTTAAGATAAGGTAAAATTCGGTAAATGAGAGGTTGAAGAAAAAATCGTGAACATATATGGTGAATGTGGGTCAGCAAAAGTATAAGGAAGATGGTAGATCAGCGGAAGAAGGAAGAAGACTCATTACAGGAGGTTACATGGGGTATAAAATGAGGAGGGAAAAGTTTTTTTTCTTTTTACTTTTTTGAGACATGAAACAGAGGGTATAGTTGGGAGGGATAGAAGGAGGTAGGAGGATGGAGGGAAAAGTGGAGAAAATAAAAACTGATGGTAATAAGGAGAAAACACAAATAAACACGATCACGGGAAGAAGGGTAGGCCTCAGTCTAATGGAAACCCGATATGACAAACTGATGAATATACACCAAATTAGCACTAGTTTTGAAACAAAACCTAACTAAACATGTAAACGTCAGTTTTTTTTACACACAGTAAACATGGAGGCAACAAAATAAACAGTCAAAATGTGACAACCAACGATTGGAAACTTATCTTTGAGAAAGTCGGCAGAGGCCCCTGGAGAGAACCAACCATTGCTGAAAAACCAGAACCGGAAAAAAAGTTTTTCACAAACGTGGGACTTTGTCTTCTGTCATGCAAACTGAAGTCTTTTCTTGGACTTGAATGAAGATTAGTACTTCTATTTTAATTGGCTTGCATTAAATAAAGAATACTGTTACGGATCTGGAAACCATATGCATTCAACATACAGATGTCCCAAAAGTCAGTTATCTCGTTAAGTATGTGTGTCGTCAGATCCCCTTCCTTTTGTCTCGTGGGAGAATCAAAGGCGTGCGTTGCGATTTCTTTTCGTTAGGTTATTACATCTAACAAGCCATCTAACAACCATCCCATCTGCATGACCCCTCGGCCCATCACGATCCACCACCAACCAGCTGCCTTTTCGCACCCTGACGTGCCAGGGCAAGATCTTGCGGTTCCGGTTTCTTGGCTCCCACAAACGTTGTAACTCTTTCACGACGACCTTTGCAACATTGATACTGTTGCTCAACAAGTACGAACCCACGTGGAAGAGTGGGTGGGGTTTCCCTGCAGGGGCCGAAACCCCGCCCAGGAAGGGCGAGTCCATGGGAGCCTGCCCAATCAGGGCGGGGAGTGACGTCTGTTCGAGCGAGCCCTTCCCCGTTGAGGGAGGTCCATAAATTCCCGAGTACTCTCTGAGGCAGAGGTGGTTTTTTGGGGGTTGGTACGAAGGTTGTTCGGAGGTTTTCGACGGGGTTGTTGAGCGCGTAGTTCTTTTGAAACGGAGGGTGGAGCAGAAGGTCGTGAAGGCAGCGAACGTGTCTCTGCTGGCCCTCTACAAGGAAGGAAAGAGCGACCCCGACCCCCCCTCCGTGGACCCCGCTTCTCACCACTCGAGCTCCGCCACGAACCATGAGTCCCACACGTGCAACTGGGGACCAAAGCAGCGACCTTTGTCAGGTGCCGCATCACGGAGCACCCACTTCCTCCGATGGTCAGGTACCCAGCTGGACTCTGACCCCCAGCTCGTCTCTCTCCTCAGCTGCGAGGGTCCAATAAATAACTCTGGGTTTATTTTCATTTGTGTGTGTGTCTGCGTGTGGGCCCGTCTTTAAGTAGAACTGAATAAGTGTTTTTGGATCATTGTAAATATTCCTTGCTTGCATATTCGCGTTAAGTCTTGCTTTGTGTCTTCATTTACTGTAAATAAATCATCACAGAAATGTTCCCAGTCCGTTTCCGTCTTTTCTTGAATTGGTCCAGCATGGTTCGGATCTGAGTTTAGGTGGGGTTTTATCCCCGGTAATCGGACAATTGTAGCCGGGACGTCCTGGGCAGGCCTGCTCGACTGTATCCGAGCCGGAAAGGTGGGTGGCAGAGTGGTCGTCGGTAGGTGTAATTTTACCGCAACCGGTAGGGTGAATCCGGTTCGGCCAGGCGTTCCAAGGGCGTGGAACCCGGTAGCCGAGACCGCGTGGTTACTTAGGTACATTGGATCTCGACAAAATAACCCTATGCCACGCGGTCGAGATATTGGCGTTCCACGGTCGGTTAAACGACCCGCCGACTCGCAGAGTTATCCGAGCGACGGCCTACAATTCCAGGGAGTCTGGTGGAGACGCCGCAACTTTCCCCACCTAGTGGTCATTCTCACCACCGACCCCCGGCCCGCAACAATACCACTAAAAAGCTGATTTGAGAAAAAAAATTTTCCCAGAAGATCACGTGTTGATTTGCATAATATTACATTTCGTAATGCATTCCAAATACCAAATAGTCCATAGTAATTGTGACTATCTATTTGCAGATGGTTTGGTTCTGGGGAAGAGAAAGAAAGGACCAGCTCCGAAACTGCAAGGGGCAGAGCAGTGTCGAGTGTGCGGAGACCGTGCCTCTGGGTTTCATTACAATGCACTCTCATGTGAGGGATGCAAAGGGTTCTTCCGCAGGAGTGTAATCAAAGGTGCACGGTTCTCATGTCGTGCTGGTGGAGAAGGAGCATGCAACATGGATGTGTACATGCGGCGGAAGTGTCAGGCATGCAGAATGAAAAAATGCTGTGATGCGGGCATGCTTGAACATTGTGAGTGGTATTTGGTAGGGATGAGAGGTTATTGAGGGTGAGATGGGGAAGAGCAAGATGGAAAGGAAAAGACGAAATTGCCGCAACAAAATAAAGGCCTTTACAAATGCAGCAATTCTCTGGAAAGTTTTGTTGATTTTGGAATGTACGAAAGTAATACCTCTTATTTTTCACTTTGTAACCTAAGTGTCATGGAAAAGCTGCGCGAGATCACAATGAAAGGTTTGTATCTCCTGCCCATTTTAAATTGAGCGGCACTGTGATCGGTCACACAACATCACACCATGCTTTCAAAATGGTTGCCCCACTATATGTGCATACGAAGCAGAGAACAGTTATTGAATTTATTACTCTGGAAGGGGTGGGAAGCATGGGGATTTGTGATGGGCACCATCAACTTCGCTCTCGTTGTAATTGGAATTATATTTAGTGAGAAATAAAATAATAAGCATTAGTTTTGTATCGACCCTCGTAAAACCATGCAGCCATTTAAAATTTTATACATTATATCAAAAGAATGGTGACTTTTAACCAGCTCAATGAAGATACTTGGGAGGATGCAGAATGGCATGTATAAATTTCTGCTCCCGACAGGTGTACTTTCTGAAGAGCAAATACGAAAGAAGAAAGGGGCACGCCGTGGGATGGATGAAGATGTGGGATCGCAATCAGGGGTCATACTAGTTTCGCCCCCATCCTCTCCCTGTCCTCAAACACTTGCTCGACTGTCTCCCGAACAACAGACGATGATTGATAGCCTGGTCAATGCACAGCTGCAGTGCAACAAGCGGTCATTCAGTGATCAACCTAAGGTCACGGTCAGTATTCACACTTTACACACTGTTGGTGTAACTGTCACGCTGTATTCCACTTTACCTTTATCGTAGTATAAGTGCCAGACTATAAATGTTCACAACAAACTCGTGTAACTATCACTTTCTTGTATTTCACTGTACTACATTATGCAGAAACTTATCATATTGCAGTGCTCTTCTATATATAATATATATATATATATATATATATATATATATATATATATATATATATATATATATATATATAATATATATATATATATATATATATATATATATATATATATATATATATATATATATATGAGATACATCATACTGATGAACCACTGTTATTGTGTTACTGTGTCACGAAAGAACACTCTATTTTGTGTCTTTTTACAATTTAGTGTGTGCCGTTTAAATTTGGTTGTCTTATGTACAATCATGCGACTGTTTGAATTTTCCTCACCAGCTGTGCAGCAAATTAAAACTCTGCTAATAGGACTGACTTTCAACCTCTTGAACCCTTCAATAAGAAATGTACTAAATGCCCCCCCCCCCAAACCAAACCCTCCTCCTCAACTCCCACAAAAAGAAGAGTACAAGGCAACAGTCTGAACACATTGTTTTTCTTTTTTTGTTGCAACACAATTGAAGTTTCACTTCAAACAGATACTTGTGTTGAAGTATAGGATCAGTAAAGTGTTTCTCTTTTCATTGTTTGTTGTGCTTTTGCTGGAGTTTTTTTTTTACTTTTAAACATGCACTTCTCAGGGATGGATCTGAGATGAATGAGATTGGAAAAGCACCTGTCAAATCACTTATAAACAAGACAGAGCATTTAACAATGCAGAGGCTTGTGGGAGTATTTGAATAGGTGACCCCATTCACTCACCAGTGGTGATATCTACGTGTGTGTGTGTGTGTGTGTGTGTGTGTGTGTGTGTGTGTGTGTGTGTGTGTGTGTGTGTGTGTGTGTGTGTGTGTGTGTGTGTGTGTGTGTGTGTGTGTGTGTGTGTGTGTGTGTGTGTGTGTGTGTGTGTGTGTGTGTGTCCATCTTCCATAACTCCAAAACCATGAAACCGAGCTGACAAACTTTGCATGCATACTAAGAAAACTCCAAGGAAGTGCAAGAGTGAAAATTGGATGTTTGGGTTAATCAAAAGACTCCTTTTGAAGATAATTAATGGCCTTATTGAATTATATCCTTTATCAGGCGCATCCTCGGTGACAGCTCTCGATGGGGTCTGAAGGCATTTCCTGAGTTACCTCGCTGGGGTCTGAAGCCGTCATGTTTTTTTGGCCTGCTCAACTATACTTTGACTTGGAACAGGCTGCAATGATTTCTTAACTATAAATTTTTTTTTTTTTTTTTTTTTTTTTTTTTTTCATTTTCCTCACTCATATTCTCAAATGCTTGTTCATCATAGCTACAAATCCCTGACAACATTGAAATGCTTATAAACACTCGGAGATGCCAGCGTTCGTGGCTTTATTTCATTTCCGCATATGCCATAACCTCGAGAATCTCTTAAACTTCACTGAATTACAAAATCTAAGCTCCAGAATTTTACTTGGCTGCAGTTCCGAATGCTAAAAATAAGTGTTCATTTGTCCGATTTGGACATTGCTTGGGCATTTCTAGGTGCATGGGTTTATCGATGGCAATTGGTAATTGCTTGCCAAGCCAGGCGTTCCGTTGAAGTGCTTGCTTAAGTGCATAAGCCACTTGCCAAGCACCCTACTGTCGATAGCGGTACAGTTCGTGTCCCAATCGGGATGTACAGTCGGTAGTTGTTGTACAAGGTAGAGGTCCCTAAACAGCACACACGGACGTGGTACATATGGGTAGATTTGGATTGAAAGGGACTCTCTGCGGGTGTGTGGGCATCTCATACCTGTTATGGGCGCCGTGGTGGCAAAGTGTCATCCCATATCTTATGGAGGCTTTATCAGGTTTTCCATTGTCCTCATGACTGTTTCTAAAGCAATTGGTTATATTGGATTTGCTTTATAAAGGTTATATGATTTCTGGTTGTGAGTTTAAAGCAAAACATTGTTGCTGTTCTCAGAACCACATGCATACAACAGATAGTTGTCCCGAGTCAGTTATGCCATTAATATACGTGCAGATACACCCCTTCCTTTTTTGCAGTGGGAGGACACGGGAATGTGTTGCGATGGGCTATTAGTTAGGTTTAATAAATAATTTTCCCCTCCATTCTACTTCCCACTCTTCCTCTTTTCACTCCTGAGCTAAATCTGCCTGCTTGCCCCTCGTCTCGTCCACCACAGCATGTAGCACAACGATCCACCGTGCCCTCTGCCTCGCTTGCCCCTCATCTCGTTTACCACAGCGTGACGATCTACGGTGCCTTCTGCCTCGCTTGCCCCCTCGTCTCGTCTCGTCTACCCGAAACCAGACGTGTGCAGTGAGTCACGCAGTAAGGTGGGCGGGCTGCACCAGCGTCTACCTTAGGCTCAACCCAGGCTGGCAGACCACGTGATGGATCGGAGCCAGTCGGAGCGCTCCACTCGGGCGATGACGTCGGATTCAGCATGGCCCCCTCCTCCGAGCTTCGGGCCCTATAAAAGACTGAGAGGTCCCTCTGTTGTGTGTGTGTTTCATGTTGTGTCTCCTGTCCTCGACTCCACCCACGTCTCGCCTCGACGGCCCGTCTCCTGTTCCTCGGCTCCGCCCACACGACGTCGAACCGCCTCCTGCCTCTCGACTCCACCTACCTGGTCCTGCCTACTGCTCCACCCTCGCCCTCTGGACTCCTCCCTTCTCCACTCAAGCTCCTCCTGTTCGGAACACGATCTCCACACGTCCGGCTGTGGCCAGAAAAATGCGGCTATTGTCGGGTGCCGCACCATGGAGCATCCCTCCCCCCGAAACACCCAGGTACTGAAAACTATAATAACCTCAACCCCCTCCCTCCCTGGCTGCAAAAGTCCTTTTTTTCATTGGGGTTTCTTCTTTTTCTGTGTGTGTCTGAGTGTGCTGGCGCCTGTCTGTTAAGTAAGCCTGTAGAAGATCTTTTATTGTTGTTACTGTGAATAATCTCACATCAAGTCTGCACTGTCTGCTTTAGTAAGTTGCTTGTATAATTGTCGCACCCCCCACAACCCTCTCCTCTTTCCTTGTGTTATATACCCAATAAACCTTTGTTAAACATGCTTTTCATACATAAACATGCTTTTCCTCGCTTGCTGTAAATAAATAAGTGTTGGAGAAATGTTCCCAGCTCGCCTTTGTCTTTTCCCTCATTGGTCCAGCATGGCTCGAATCCAGGTTTAGCCGGGTCTTTATTCCCAACGGTCCGTTCCTTCCAACCGGTACCTTCCTTGGCAGTGTCGCTTGGCTGCATCCAATCCGGAAAGGTGATCCGATCCGGTAGAGTGATCCGGTTCGGACAAGGCGTATTGAGGGCATGGTTCCCCGGTGGTTAAACCGTGAGGTTAATTAGGTAACCCGATTCCATAGGTGGGAGGACCCTAGGTTACGCGGTTGAGTTATTGGCGTCCACGGTCGGTTAAATGACCCGCTGCGTCACGGAATTATCTGTGAGCAATGGCCTACAATTCCGGGGAGTCTGGTGGGAATCGACGTAGCTTCCCCCACCTTGTGGTCTTCTCACCCGACCCTGCCGGCCCGCAACAATATATTTGATAATGCCAGATTTCTGAGCCATTTGCCGTATTAACGTGTTTTCTAAATTACTGAGCCATTTTCTTCTCCACCCGTCTTTTTCTTTTGCACATTTTTTTGCACATTTCTTTTGCACATTTCCTTGAAACTTCTACATGAATGCAACGTTGTTTTTTTAAAATTGGTTTTTTACATTCCCCAAAAACAATGGTGAAATCTACTCAACTCAAGGTTTTTGGGTTTTATACAGTAAGTACTGTAGTCGGTAACCACACTGACTCCAATCTGCCAATTCCAGAAAAAATTGCCGTTATCGGCCAAGTGTGTGTGTGTGTGTGTGTGTGTGTGTGTGTGTGTGTGTGTGTGTGTGTGTGTGTGTGTGTGTGTGTGTGTGTGTGTGTGTGTGTGTGTTTTGTTCATGAAGCATAACATTTTTCTCTCTGTTAATAGCCCCTCCCTTCACCTCTCTCTCTCTCTCTGCCCATCCTCGCTCTGCCTCCCTTCTAATACAGTGCAGCACCCTCTCACCTCTCTCTCGCCCTCTCTTGGGACGTGTCCTGACGGTGTTTGTCTCTGGACGGAGTTTGTATCCAGGTGTTGTTTGTCTCCAGACCTGTCCGGGCCATGTCTGTTTGTCTCGGGAAATGTCTGGGTGGTGTTTATGTCTGGACGGGAGTTTGTCTCCGGACGCGTCCAGTGGATTCTGTCTCCGGACGTGTCTGGGCGGGGTTTGTCTGCATATGTGTCCGGGCAGTGTTTGTCTCCAGGCGGTATTTGTAGTATGACTGGTAGGAAATGGATTTCAGACATTATTTTCTTTTCATCTTCACTGTTATTCTCTGCAGAATCATTTTGATGAGACGGTATTAATCATAATTAACACTCCACCGCACGTCTGCCTTCCTTCCCCCTTCCCTCCTCACTCTCCCTTCCTCCTCGCTCCCACACCTCTCCTCACTCTACCTCCCTCCTCTCTCTTTTTCCCCTCAACCTCCAAACTTTACACCCTCCCTCTCTCTCCCCCTCCCCTCTCTTTCTTTTCCCTTTAGTGTCCCCATCAGCAAAGCGACGGGTGGTGTTTGCCTGTATCTAATATATCACCACTGGTGTGTGAAAGATATAAAAGCTCTTTCTTGCAAATGATTGACTCATTGATATGTGTATATATATATATATATATATATACATATATATATATATATATATATATATATATATATATATATATATATATATATAATGTTTAGTGCTTTCTCTGTGGGAAAGAAAGCTGAAATTTCAGTTGCTGAAAGCTAATATCCGAGAAAAAAAATTTTCAAATGAAAGTCAGCTGATGCATCCTCTCTGGTCACGACAGGTCACGTGTCTAAGCCAATGGAGATAACATTCAAACTGGTGGTTTGGCAACACTGAAACGTGCCTCATAATAACTTTTGCCGTGTTTCATTTTTTTTATTTTTTTTTACATGATATAAGGCTTGTGGTGGACCTGTCCCTCACATACATGGATATAAAGACAAACATACATGACACGACACAAGACCGCTAGAAAAGAAAAACTCAGCAGAATAATAATAATAATATTTTTTTAATGCCATGAACAAACTTTGGTGCATCACAGGTGATGAAGATTGTGGTGAAGTTTCATCGGAATTGCATGTGTAGTTTCTCAGAAGAAAGGAAATACCCTTCCTAGGGTCAAACACATATATATTTTTTTTAATGCCATGAACAAACTTTGGTGCATGCAGGGCGATGAAGGTTGTGGTAAAATTTAATCAAAATTGTATGTGTAGTTTCAGAGAAGAAGTTGCAAGTATTTGTAGACGGATGGACAGACAGACGGACGGACGATGCACCATCCCATAAGCTCCCTGGAACTAAGTTCTTGGTGAGCTAAAATGAGGGGTATTAATTGTAGAAACAAACCCAACAACAGTCATCAGCCTTCCCCTTTGCTCTAGGGGAGGCTTAATAATGATAATAAGCATTAATTGTAAACCAGGTGTTGCTTCCTGACTATGTCGTGTGTATAATTAAGTTATCTGTATTTCATCACTGTTCAGCCATTTGAGCTCGAAATACCCTGAGTTCTGCCCCTATTTACATACTTTGTACATACCTTATCAGCCTGTTGTTTTTGAGGCTCTGTGAGGAGTGGTAATATGGCTAACAAGATGTTTATCTATACAATACAATCATACGAAATGAACACAAAACTTAATGTGCACTTTTTCTTTTTCTACTTGGTTTGCTTGTTCATGATCACATCGTTTGCAACTTTTCTCTGGATTTTCTTTTCTTTCAATATCTTGCGTATACCACTCCACCCTCCTCTCCTCTCCCATGGCACAGCCCTGGCCTCAGGACCATGACCCACAAAATCGGGAGGCAAGGCAGCAGAGATTTGCACACTTCACTGAGCTTGCTATCATCTCTGTGCAGGAGATTGTCGATTTTGCGAAACAGGTCAGTATCATACAACCATCTTCTTGTCACTACACAAAAAGGGGGAAGGGGAGTTGGGGAAGGAAGGGAGGAGGATGGATGGGTGAAGGGTAAGGTTGGGAATGAAGGGGCAACGGAAATTTTTGGAGGAGGGTGGAGAAAAGGGAAAATTGTTTCAAAACAAGATCGAGTTAACGTTTCACCTTTTCAAGCCCATATTACGGTGCAAATGACATCACCAACTGAAATTGTATCAAAAGGCCAAAAGCTAAGGGCCTTCTTATTTAACATGAGTTGCTTCATCAGGTGACTACATAACCATGTGGAAGCATTTCTGATTGATAAGATCATGAAGGGTACAGACAAAATAAGTGCAGGAAAGTTTTTCAGCAGAATAGACAGTAACAGGACCAGAGACCATACCTTGAGAGTGAAGAAG
>NC_140963.1:109394973-109414973 GCF_056783735.1 Eptatretus burgeri
AATAGACACGTCCGGAGACGCACGGAGTTGAGGTGTGTTGTGTATATAGAGCCTCACGGCTCTGAAAATGCCATTAAACACAAAAGAAGAACACCTGGTCTCACATCAAAAGAAGAACTAGAAGGGCACTCGGTAGAGCGCATACCTCTGCCACGTAATGCCTCATCCACAAGAATATATCAGGCCCAATACATTTTTGAAATATAATGCTATACAGTACTATATCGTTTTTGGCCCCATCTCTCAATGGTGAAGAATCACATAAACAATTCTAGTAGTCGGATTTGGATCCAGATCTTCACCAAAATCTAATCAGTTCGTCCTTGTCACACACCCAACTTGCCCACTAAATTTCATCCGGATCCGTCCACAACTTTTTGAGATATCCTGCACACAAACAAACAGATAGGGGTGAAAACATAACCTCCTTCACCTTCGGTGGCGGAGGTAATTATTCACCATAGCTGGAGTGTAACAACGGAGCACCCACCTCAAATAAGCTTGCGCGCAAACTTGCATGCATCCGCCAACAAGCTGGGGGTGTTCATGTGACCCTCAAGTAGGGCTGCTTTGTGTTTCGCGAGTGCCTCGGCTTACGTCACCAGATTACATCGCGTATCATCCATTCTATTTATCAAGATATCAAAGCTCTCATTCACCACAGCGTTCAAACTCTCCGTTTGCTGGTCTGCAGAAGAGTTTATTCTGGATAATCTCCGCTGGAGAATAAGCAAGGCATCGATTGAGAAGATGCCAAGGAACAAGAAGGCGCTGACGGGAAAGTCAGCGAAGTGGCCTCAGCACGAGCAGCATCTCGTCATGGGTCTGGGAGAAGAGAGCAGAGGGTTACACCATCTCAACACTTGCTCTCAGGCTGAAGGCGAGGAACTTAGCTAAGGAGAATGACATTGGGGACTTCACGGCCAGCCCGTTGTGGGCCGACAGGTTCATGGCACGCCATCAACTGTCATTTTGATGCTGCACACACATCTCTCAACATCTACCTTGACATCCATATGTCAAGGTGTGGGAGGAGATACCGTCAGATATCATCAAGCGAGCATTTCTGAAATGCTGCATCTCCAACAACATGGATGGCACAGAGGATGACATAATTTGGGAGGAGGAAACTGCAAATGACAGTGACAGCACCATGGACAGCGACAGGAACTTGCTCTACCCTGATTCGGACAAGGAGTTACGTGCCGTCTTTGTCAAGGAAAGCATTGATAAGGATTTCCTCAAGTTTAGCTGAAAAGTTCATTAAACCCAAACAACCCCTTTACAGGGCCACAAATCCACAAGAAATATGTACGATACCGGTATGGATCCCTTTTCTTCCTTTTTATAGTAACAAAAAAAAAAATCCTCTTTATAATATTAAAAAAATAAGAAAGAAAAATAAAAACTTATTGAAAATGCGAACAAGACTGTTAGACAAAATTAAGCGGACATGGGAGTAAGCATGGTGATACCTCCGTCACTTTGTTCCAGACAAAATTAATGTACAAATGTATTTAGATCGAGATCAGACAATAAAAGATCTCAAAAATAATTGGTGGTTGAATTTTGTGACCTGATATGCAAATCATGTTCACGTTTCAAGTCAATTGGATGAAAATTGACACTTTTAGAAATTCTGCCTATGTTGACCTTTTGGCCCATGTTGACCTCAAAAATAATTGGGAGCTGAATTCAATGACCAAATGTGCAAATCCTCTTCAAATTTTAAGTCAATCAGATGAAAATTGAGGATTTCAGAAATTTGGTCTATGTTGACCTCAAAAATAATTGGTGGTTGAATTCCGTGACTTGATATGCAGATCCTCTTGAAATTTCAAGTCAATTGGATGAAAATTGAGGATTTTGGGAAATCGTCCTATGCTGACCTCAAAAGAGTGACCGCAATATCACATGGTCACGTAACATGTGGTGAAGTTTCAATTTCTTCCCTGAACGGTTTTCAATGAACGCTCCTAACAAAATGCAGACACGACGTGCGCCATATGTACGTACGCTTCCGATCGCTTAATCCTACTTTTCTTTTCACAAGCGCAGGGTAAAAAGGACGAAATCTGGATCAGCAGCTCTGCTTTCCTTTATTTGTGACAATAAATTTCTGTCCTCAAAGACCTGAGTGCCACATGAACACCATCCTAGTTTGGAGGTAATGTGTTGGCACAATTTATGTGCATGACATCAGCTTCATGTTGCATTTCTGGTCAGAGTTGCTCCATTTGTTTTTATCTATAGCTATATTATAAAGCAGAAGTGTCTGTCTGTCCTTCTGTCCGTCCCTGAACTACTCCCTCAATTTTGGGGCTGGCTCCGCCAAACCTTCGGTGGAGCATTTTGGGGTCCCAGCCGGTGTCCTGAGGTGGGTGGGAGGTTTCACAAATTCCTCACTACAACTATGATTTTGAGTTTTGATCCGTACAAAACCTCTCCCTACCCGAATGTAACGTCAGAACGGCGTTTATCTTTGTTGACCTCACGAGTGTTTGTAACATTTTATTTCATTATATTTATGGCATCGTATTAATTGGTGATTGGAATGATGCTGTTTGGAATGAAATTATGGAGAGATTGAGTTCAAATGAGAATCAGGAAATGATGTGCGGGTTTCCATTGGTAACATTCGCAGATTCGGCATTTGCAGTTTCGCCATTGATATCATATATATATATATATATATATATATATATATATATATATATATATATATATATATATATATATATATATATATATATATATATATATATATATTGTTACGTTTTAGGGGGGGTATGCATTCAAAGGGTAATTAGGATGTTTAATTAGGTATGCCATGCTGTTCGAGTTTACCAGGATCTCGATGTAATAAGTAGCAATTCAGTGGTGATAAGTTGTCTAGTAAATGTTCATTTCTTCAAGGGGGGAAATGATAATTGTCACGTAATTAGATAGGGACACGGGATAGGGTAAGTGTGTCTGCGTAAACCCCTTTTGGTATTCTCTGGAGACTGGCCGTGACGTCACAGGACAGTGCAGCGGATGGCTCCGCCCCGTGATCACGATTGGCAGAAGGCGACGGCGGTGGGCCAATAAACGGCTCGATTGGAAGTGACGAGGACAGGAGGATAAAAAGGTTCTGTTCTGGGGTCAAAAAAGAAGAGGAAGAAGATCACAACCAAAAGATCGTGTTTTTTTGGTGTGGAGGCTGTTGCGCGGAGAGCATCCTTGTTGTTGTGCTGATTCGATCGTGTTCTTCATCGTGTCTTGGAGCCTTGCTGAGCCTCGTGCCTCACCTTGGTTGGCTCTGGGGTTCTGCTGACTCGGAGTACGGGGTCGAACGGCGGGCGGATCTGCCTCCCTCTCCTACTCGCAACTTGGCGCCAGAACTGGTTCCCTGGCGGCTGTGAGCGGACTTGGGCCAAGACCAGGAGGTCGACAGCACTATGGTCTCCTGCCCCCCTGACGAGAGCAAGGCCAGCTCGTCCGACGCCGATCCAGGGACAGTTGCGTCCACACCACGGTCCAGCCTGACCACCAGAAATAGCTACGTTGTGTGTGTGTGTGTGTGTGTGTGTGTGTGTGTGTGTGTGTGTGTGTGTGTGTGTGTGTGTGTGTGTGTGTGTGTGTGTGTGTGTGTGTGTGTGTGTGTGTGTGTGTGTGTGTGTGTGTGTGTGTGTGTGTGTGTGTGTGTGCTTGGCGCCTTAGAAGGTTTGAGATCTCTGTATTCATTGGAATTGTTTGTGTTTTTCCCCACGCCCGATCCCACACCATCCCGTCGAATCGCCCTGGATCCCTCTTCTTGCCGAGTCTTGTTATTTCTGGTAATAATAAAAACAAATAAACATCATTAACTCAGTGAAAAGTGACTCGTGCCACCTTCCTCGTCCCGTTTGCGGTCGAGCGATTAGAACCGCCATGTTTGGGTTATAAAGAAATAAACCGCCTCCATCGTTTCGGCTCATTCTACGTTGGCGGGACTGTTCAAGTCCCGTGGACGTCACAATATATATATATATATATATATATATATATATATATATATATATATATATATATATATATATATATATATTAATACAATGTCAAGGCTCGTTTGAGAGCTAACACACAGAATGTATAACAAGGGGAGCAGGAGACAAGAGGGGTGGGAGAGGGAAGGAAAAAATGGTGGGGAACAGCCATGAGTTGATCTGTAGAAGGGAGAGGGATGGGGCGGGGTACACAGGGTAAACAAGATGGACGCTTCCGGGAGTTTCAGGAAGGAAAAGCACGGAATTTGAAGGAGGTGGGTTTGGGTTGGATTAACGGGGGTGGAAAAGATCAAGATTTTGGATGGGGGGGGATGAGAGATGGTGGTGAACAGCTGTTATGAAGACTTGGAGGGAAGAGTGGGTTTGAAGACAGTGTGGGAGTTTGTTCCAAAGCTGGGGAAAAAGAGGAATGAAAGAGTGAAGGTGAGCAGTGATTCTTGATTTTGGTAGTTTTACCAGAAGTGGGTTGCTGTCGGACTTTAAGCGCACTGCAGAAATATGGGGTCGGTGGACATATTGCAGACAGCAAGGGGGGGGCAAGCCTGAGATGTGGCAGTAGCAGAAAGACCACCTGCGGTGAGAGCGTGAGAGATCCAAATACTCGGCTCCATTGCGGGAGATATTAATGATCCTAAAAGCCTTTTCTACAGCGTGAAGCTGAGAAAGGTGAGAGGCAGGAGCACCAGCTCAGAATGGAGTGCAGTACTCCATCAGGCTAGGCTGCGGACGAAAGCTTTGTATGTGGTCAGGAACTCAGGTGTGTTGAGGAAGGACTTTGCACGACGGAGGATTCCCAGTCGGCGACTGGCTTTGGATGCCAGCTTGGAAATGTGGCTTTCCCTGGAAAGATCATGGCAGATAGTGAGACCCAGAAGTTCGAATGGAAGGACTTCTTCAAGAGGATTGTTGAGAATGTAGATGCAAGGGGGTGGTTTCCAGACCGTCCTTTTGGAGGTACATAGCGAGAGTCTGAGATTTGTCAGGATTGAATGACATGTTTCATGTGTTGGACCAGCTTGTGATTTTATCCAGTTCTACAGAGAGTGAAGAGGCTGCTGCTGCTGATCTGAGGGACGACAGATGGTACGGCAGAAGGTGGAGTAATCAGCAATGAGATAAAGAGGATTTTTCAGGGTCGTAGAGGTCATTGATGAAAACTAGAAAAAGAACAGGGCCTAGAATGCTGCCTTGAGGAACTCCAGCCTGGAGCATGTCCAGCATATCCAGGGTAGAGTGACCTGGTGTGAATCCAAATTGATGATCGGAAATCAAGCCATTCGAGAAGAGGAAGGATTTAATGTGAGAAGCGATGATGGATTCCATAACTTTGCTGATGATTGGGAGAAGGCTAATTGGTCTGTTATTGCATGTATCTGTTTTTGCACCTTTTTTGTGCAGGGCAGTAATGTTTGCTGATTTTCAAGCAGATGGAAGATGATCTTGAGCAAATGAGAGGGTGAATAGAACAGAAAGAGGGTGAGCAAGAGCAGCATGGCAGGTTTTTTGGACACATGGGCTGATGTCGTCTGGACCGGTTGCAGAATCAGATTCAAGGTTTGATAGCATAATCTCCACCCTGTCGGGAGAAAAGGACACAGAGTCCAGGGACAGCTGAGTGTGACTGGGTAAGGTGGGTACAGAAAGAAATTGGTTTGGGACACAAGATTTAGAAGCAAACACGGAGTTTAGGCATTCAGCCTTTTCACGTGCAGTGTAAGCTGTGCAGCCATTTGAGGTAAGGGAGGGATGGAGGGGAAACATTCACCAGAAACAGACTTAACTAGATGCCACCAGGATTTGGAGGAGGAAGACAGTGTTGTAGATTTCCGCCTGCCGGCGTGCGGACGACCGCTTCTAGCCAATGGCGGCCGCCCTCGCCCACCGAACGGACAATCTAGTCGCAGCTTTCGGAACAACGCTGAAATCCCACTATGGGTGTTTTGGATGCACACCACAGCCTAGTCAACACTACCCGCGCTACAGGGTCAATCGCCGAATTGTCGATATACCTAATTAATCGCGTGGGCAGACTATCGAGAGACTGTACCTCAACGGGGCCCGCTTGGAAACGAGCCGCTTAAGCAGCTCGCTTCGTTTTGGGATAACCGAGCAGGGTATTATCGCGAAAGCCCCGTTGGATCCGATTCTATTATCGGCTATTAAAAAGCCAGCTATTATTATGAACTTAATACGGTAGTTCAATTTGAAGGACAAGGTTAACATTGAACGGGTTAACATTCACACAAGGACATTTATTTGCACACGTATACGGTCAAAGCAGCAATGCAGAGATTTCCAAGCATGCAATGAATGGGGATAGGGACAAGACGCGAGCAAGACAAAGACTACAACCGTATATTTATGATGTACAGTCACTTGCACTTAACAGCAGTTCTACCTCAGGACATTGCGCCACAACGTTCATGCAAAGAAACAAGGAAAAACCTCAGGAAAGACGACGAAGGGGTAGACTGGACCTCTTGGGTCTTTATCTTCACGGAGCTGTGACGACCGCAGAAGCTCTGAGAGGCCGGGCTGGTTACCTTCACCTTCGTGGTGCCTCGCTGGGGCTACCCGCAACATCCCGTCCTCACGGCAGCTGGCGTGACCGCGGTTCGGCCCAGGCCTCGTCGGGCGGCCTGGTGGTTCATGCCTAACTGACAACGCCTCCGAGGAACGAACGGGTCTTTGCTCTTTTAGAGGTGATGCCTTCTGTAAGAGCCCGTCCGTCCCTCAGCGTTGCTCGGACTGTCCCACGACCTGATCACCTCCGACCATTATGCCGCTGGCTGGCGACTCCTCTCCGGCCTCTCCACATCCCGCACACGAACGCGCAGTTCTGCACGGCAGGCTTGGCTGCGCTCCTTGGCTCCTCGGCAAACCCAGACCTCCACTTGACTCGAACCTTGATCTTCACACAACTCCAAACCCAGACCGACTGACTGCGAGCTTGGCGCTCTGCGCGCTTTTTTTTATAGAGCCCGTAAGGCGAGGTTTGATCTTCGATCCCTCACTTCTGACCCCCCACTGGCTCCGCTCCCCTCGATCTCCTGATCCGATTTCGATGTGAAACGCGGATAGAGCGATCGTGGGTGAAATCACCGTCACTGACGCCAACAAAGGAGAGTGGACGTGGGTGAAATCACCGTCCCTGCGCAACGAGGAAACCCCAGCGTCTGTTTGCAGTGATGCTGTTCACTGGGAACTCGCCGTGGCTGGCGCAAAGATGGCGGCGTTTGCGGAGTTGAAGGTGAGGCGATGGTGTTCGTTGTTGGTTATCGGGGGAGATGTGAATTTGGAGATGGTGGCTGTGGTTGGCGTTGTGGAGAAGGTGGTTGTGGTGGTTGAAATGCGGTTGGTGCAAATAACGATAGCAAAAGAAAAATGGCTACCTCAAAGATCACAGCCCGGTAACACGAATAAATGCCTTAGACATCGGTGGGGAAATCTATCTGAACACAGACTTATCGACATAACTGAGCTAAAGACCCAGTCACACCTTGACGTTTTAGCCAGCAATGGCAACGTATTAAAATGTATGTAAAACGCTGGCTTACGTTGAACTCTTGATGTTTTTTTTAAAGATTCGGACGTATTCATAACGACTTGGTCTTATGCATAATGTATTAGTAACGGACACAGAACGTTTCGTTGTGTTATAGATAACTTATACCAACGAATGCTGAACCTGTTGTCGGCCTTCACAACCTATGCCCAACGATAGTCTAACTTATGCATAGCGCTGCACGCATCGCCGACGATCACGTGACGTAGCCTATTAAAAGGTTGCCGCACAACGATTCAAATCATAACCGCCGGAGAAATGGAAGTGTCAACATCGCAGTCACACCTTGGCGATCTTGCCAGCGTATGCCGACCTCTGAAAAATGCGTCTTAAACGCAGCGCACGTCGAATACGGTATGGGTAAGTTTGGTCTGTGTGAATAGAACGCTAAAGTACGCTATCATTCGTCGTATTAAATGGAGTACATCTTGTAATTTTAAACATGTTGAAAATTTTACGACGTACTTGCCGTATGACACACGCTCCGCATGCGATGGGAATAAGTTGTACGCACGATATGCGATCGTTGACACACATCGACACACGTTACTTGAAAGGTACTCATAAGTCGAAACACGTCAAGGTAATGGTTAGCGTCAGTGTTCCAGACTCCCGGTTTGTTTTTTTTTCTTCGGTATGACGGTGTTCAGTGTACAGTGCAGTTATGATTTAAATCGCTGAGCGGCAGCCTATTAATTATATTGTATTATAACCGCACTAGAAATCGAAGTGTCAAAATCACCATCATACCGAAGGAAGGAAGAAAAAAAATAACAAAAAAAAAACCAGGGAGTCTGGAACACTGACGCTAACTATTACCTTGATGTGTTTTGACTTAGGAGCACCTTACAAGTAACGCGAGTCGATGTGTGTCACCGATCGCGTAACGTGAGTACAACACGTAACTCGTAGGTTAGAAATAAGTTTCGGGTACGCTAAACATTACCTCGACGTGTTTCGACTTATGAGTAACTCACAAGTGACGTGTGTCGACGTGTGTCAACGATCGCGTGACGTGCCTACAACTTATGGCCAGCATTATGCGGAACGTGTGAGTCGTACGCCGGCATACGTCTTAAAATTTCAAGCATGGAAAATTTGAGGACAACCGAAAAGTACAATGTTTAAAGCCAGCGTACAACGATGTATGGCAGTGTTTTTCAGCGTGCTCTCAATGTTATCAAAACTTACCCATAACGTATTCGACGTGTACCAGCGTTTTAGACAAATTTTCCAAAAATCGGCATAAGCTGGCTCAAACGTCAAGGTGTGACTGGGCCTTTAGGACCTATATGGTGCTCTGTGAATTTCCACAACCGTAACAACAGGTTTGAAAGTTCAGAGTTGATATTGGAAAGATGTTGTTTCCTGGCTCTCCTCAGGGTAGACACACACTTGTTCCAAGCTTTGTGGAAGCAACTGAGATTGCCTTCAGTTGGATCAACCTTCCACGAGGCGAAGGCAAGTTGTATCAGGACATCTGCCTCACCACAAGCTTCAGTGTACCATGAGTGGGAGGAAGGGTAGGACAACTGAAGATGAGATGGGATAAATCTGTGCATGAGGGAGAGCAAGTTTCTTTGAAAGAATTCCCAGGGTGAGTAGTTGATGACGGAAGAAGTGGAGATGGGAGACCATTCTAGAAGTTTGATGGCTGCTTGAAGTCCCTGCCAGTCGGCCTGAGTGAAAAGTTCTTGATTGTTGCTTGACCTTTTGAGAACACACTTGTTCCCTTCCTCAGAGATGGTAAGTGCAGTGTCAATGTGATGCCACACTAAATTCTCGTGAGAATAACTGCATGTCGTAGATTGGTCCTTCTCCTCGCCAATCACGGTGCTTCTTGTGTTTGAGTGTTTGAATTCTCCTCATTACCTCCACAACCGAAGGTGGATGGTGGTTGTGTTTTCAACTCTGTTTGTCTTTCTGTGAGCAGGATATCTCAAAAAGTTATGGACATATTCGGTCGAAACTCGGTGGGCAGGTTGGTTGTGTGATGAGGACGAATTGATTTGATTTTGGTTAAGATACAGATGCAGATCCAGCCTATCAGTGAGCTACAAAACAAAAACTGTTCAGCCTGGTGGAGATATGCGCTCTGCCGAGTGCTGTTCTAGTATATTGGTTCTGTGTTGTGAGTGTTCTCTTGTGGTGGTGCATCAGTGACGCCATTAACACGTCTCTGTATTGACTTGTTGACGAAGTAGTTGGCTACGCAATGCCTAGTATGTGATTCAGATGTCCGTCCACCCTGGGCACAGGATCAAAAAGGGTGAGCAGTAAAATAAATGAAGCCTGGTGATTGATTAGAAGTGAATAAACCAGTTGTCAGAGATCAGGTTGTTTTCAGAGATCTTTCACAACCAACTTGAACTACTTCAGGATGTACATGTTCTTCCTGTAACATAATGGTTAAAGTACATCGTCTTGCTGCACAATCCCTACCCATATTTTTACCCCAATTAACTCTACGAGCAGAATACCCGCCCTATGGGCGATCTTATTCCAAGCATGCAACACGTTCTTTTGATGCATACGTTTATTTGGGTGGTGTATAGGCAAGTGACAGCTCTCTATAGGCAAAATAAATAAATAACCCGGGTTATGTGTCTGAAGCAAAAACATACCTACTGCTTATAATTCAAAACACCTCACAACAATGGAAAACGTGGGGACAGGAAGACTGTACTGTAAATGGTGGACACTTGTAATACCCTCCCCCACCTGCAGTGGTGCTCCACGATCCACATTTACATAGAGAGTTTGTGTCCCCCTCACCCCCCCACCCCCTTCCAAGGTCACCGGCAAAGATAAAAACACCCTGTACACTAATTGGAGTCATGCATGTAGCAAGTCTGGATGTAATTGGCCCAGAACTGTAGGAGAAGTAGCGTGACAAACACACACCTGTCCTTGAATTATAATAGTAAGGACCCCGACCCATATTTCTTCCACAATTAACTGGACCTTACTCAACCCTTTTACTTGCACATGATTGTTTTGTCACCTATGCTCTCTCTGTCCCCCTTTTCCTTTTGCCTTGCTTGTTCTGTAAATATTTGGCCGCACTGCCTTTTTCATATTTCACCTTGCCCTTCCATGAGCCTAGATCTTTCAGGAAAATGTAAAATACAATGACACACGAATGGCAATATTTTGTGGAAAAAGTACAAATCATTAAAGTGACACTTTTTTTTTCAAAAAAGGATGCATGAAGTTGGCAATTCAGTTGATTTCAGTTGATCTTATTCAACTGTTTATCCCATGAAGTCTTCCATATTCTTGGAGTTTTTTTTTGTTTCACAAGCCATTACATTTGTAATACTGTACATAATCATATCATGGCTTTGTTCCCTTCCACGTCCTTGACTCATATTCTATGTTTTCAACCTATCTTCTCACCAACACAGGTTTACAGGTAGAATTCATAGAACCGATATTTGAATTTTCTCGTGGAATGAAGGAACTTGGACTGGATGATGCAGAGTATGCTCTACTCATCGCTATCAACATCTTTTCAGCTGGTGAATGGATATTGTGGCTCCATTTTGTGTTCTATTGCTTCCACACATCTGACTCCATCTCTGCACGTCCCACCCTCCATCGCCCCGCATCTTGCCCTCCATCGCCGCGAGTCCTGCTCCCCATTGCCGCACGTCCTGCCCTCCATCACCGTGCGTCCCATCCTCCATCGCCACGCGTCCCGCCCTCCATCGCCACGCGTCCCGCCCTCCATCGCCACGCGTCCCGCCCTCCATCGCCACGCGTCCCGCCCTCCATCGCCACGCGTCCCGCCCTCCATCGCCACGCGTCCCGCCCTCCATCGCCACGCGTCCCGCCCTCCATCGCCACGCGTCCCGCCCTCCATCGCCACGCGTCCCGCCCTCCATCGCCACGCGCCCCGCCCTCCATCGCCACGCGTCCCGCCCTCCATCGCCACGCGTCCCGCCCTCCATCGCCACGCGTCCCGCCCTCCATCGCCACGCGTCCCGCCCTCCATCGCCACGCGTCCCGCCCTCCATCGCCACGCGTCCCGCCCTCCATCGCCACGCGTCCCGCCCTCCATCGCCACGCGTCCCGCCCTCCATCGCCACGCGTCCCGCCCTCCATCGCCACGCGTCCCGCCCTCCATCGTCGTGCGACCCGCCCTCCATCGTCACGCGTCCCGCCCTCCATCGTCGTGCGACCCGCCCTCCATCGCCGTGCATCCCGCCCTCCATCGTCGTGCATCGCGCCCTGCATCGTCGTGCATCCCGCCCTCCATCGTGATGCATCCCGCCCTCCATTACAGCACGTCCCACTCTCCATCGCCAAGCATCCCACCCTCCATCGCCGCACGTCCCGCCCTCCATCGCCACGCGTCCCGCCCTCCATCGCCACGCATCTCTTTCCCCACCTCCTCCCACCCCTTCCTCCAATACTTCTTCCTCCAATACTCCCTCAAGTCCCTTTTTTTGCTCTACACTTTTTTTTTCTCTCTTAATTCTGATTTTTGACATCTTAAACAATGTGGATGCTTTTGTTGTGTTCCATTAGTGTTTTGTGATTTGCTGTGAAACATTGTATTTTTATTGTACAGTACTTATTTTGATTGCATTGCGCAAGATATGCTTTTGGCTTTTTTGGTCCAGATCGGCCAAGTGTGCAGAGCCCTGAACTCGTGGAGAAACTACAGCAACCATATGTAGAAGCACTACTCAGCTACACGCGCATTACCCAACCACAGGTAATACTAGCAATCGCTTTTATTTTATTTTGCAAATAAATATCACAAAATTTGGATGTCCACAATACAATACATGTTAATTAAAGCCAACACATTACAGATTTAATTGCTAATTAATGTCATGCACAAATGACAGTGGCACTTTTGACAGTCTTCATGCCAATTTAGTTAGTGTGGGAACCAAACCATGTCCTCCAGAAGATGATTCCACACAGGGATGGTCGCTGTCAGGAAAGATCAGTCATATTGATGGAAGTGGAGGGATCATTTAGCTGACTGCACTGCACTATGCACTATTTAGCTGACTCCTTTCCTTAAATCACTGCACTATGTATGGACACTCTGGATTACCTTCATTGACACTTTTGGAGGAAGTATCATGGATCTAATCAGCTTAGTTTCCTCCCCTGGATACATCTTGTACATTTGACCCAACCCTTCTGGCTGCTGCTATTTTTCTGTGCGATCGAGGGTCAATGCTAAAACTGCTCGGCGGTGCTTTGATAATATTCAGAGTATGATGCTGGATGACATCCAGCTTCCTGAGACCAATCTCGCTCATGTACATCCGGGCAAGAGGAGCATATTCCATCGTGCTTCTGATGTAAGCCTTGTACTGTTTGTCCCATGAAGTTTTCCATATCCCATGAAATCATGCAGCCAGTTAGATCCAGATGGGAGACTAATTTGTGAAGGATGCTGACTCACTTGCTCATCTTCTTTGTGATGCAATTGACATTGGAGCTTAAGTTGAGCATTTTGAAGAACCTGGCCTCAAGGATATTGAACTCATCAACAATTTCTTCCAATTCCATGCTGCCTAGGAAATTAGATTGCTTGACTGGTTTCTTCTTACTCAGGCTTATCACCTTGCACTTCCAAAGGTGACCTTCCATTTGAGGCCTTAAAGGTTGATTTGAGCAATTTTGTGATACAGCTGACTGGAGAGGGTCTCTATCCTCCTTTAAGCATGTTATCATCTGTATGTAATATGATGTGATTCTTCAGGCAATAGCTTAGATCATCAAAGCACACAAAAAAGTGTAGGTCTCAGTCTGAAAATCTGAGTTATTGAGGCACTGAAACTTCTCTTTTCTGATATGTCTTCTCAGAACTATCTGAATGTGCTTATCTTTAAGATAGCTGGTTATACAGGACAGAAATTTTCCTTGGAGTCCTCTAACTTCTATTGAACCACACCCTTTCAAAGACTGTCTTGATGTTGAGCAAAACTTATAGCCCAGGAGCATTAAGTGAAGAACACCTAGAAACATGGAAAAAAATGCAGAAAGCTGATTTTTTCAGGGATGGTTCTCTGACATTTGAGTAAAAGTGCATAAAATCCCGAAAATTCCCGTTTGTGCAAAACGCGTGGGAACGCAAAATCCAAGATGGCCGCCGTTTCGCTAATTCCGTCAACCGGAAATCAGCTAATATCACTTATGGTCATGTAATACATGATTTTAGGGGTTTTAAGGTATGAGGAATTCATTAGTGATGTCCTTTTTTAATCCTAAAGTCATTATAACCCTCTAAATCGAAATTTTGGTAAATTTATTACAAAAAAAGGCATCGGCAATGATCCGTCAGTCATCTTCAACATAGATTAGTCCATCATGACACCAATAGTACTGTAATATATTCTTTTCAATGTTTCTGATGCATTATATATTTACAGATTATACTATATTTCCATTACAACCCACACCAACTGTTCTCATGGTAACTCACAAGCATGAGAATTACATGAGAACTCATGAAAATCTTATGTGAAATGACATTTCCAAATGAGAATTTGATGAGGTCACATGTGAAATGAAAATAGTGTTGGAATTATCATGACTTCTCCCATTATAATCTTATTCAAATACAGTTATACTATTTTAAAAGGAAAATGGAAGGATGCACATACAAGCATATGTACATTAATGATAACTTTGTCAGAGAATTTGAAAAAGTTAAAAATGAAATTGATAGTGCTTTCTTATCGTATCAAATGATTCCATTTAACTTTATTCATTGTCACTGTTGTTACCATCAAGTGGACATGCATTAGTGCAGTTCTGCCCAATGCATGTCGAGCACATGGCTGAACAGTCTCGACCAGCTTTGCGGCATGAACACTGTTTCCCGCAACTGGTTTTACACCCACATGACACCATGCATAATACAGAATCAGATGCAGGTGGTCTGTCTGTGTAGATTGGGATGAGCATGTCATCATTGCATTCCCAACCCCAGTCAATTGCCTGTAAGGAGTTGCCCAACCATTCCTGCACAGCATAGTAGGCCCGACAAGCATGATATCTCATAGCTGCAGATGTGGGAGGTAAGCTCTCAAGTTGAAATGATGCAGAAGATGAGGATTTCTTCTT
Source organism: Eptatretus burgeri (assembly GCF_056783735.1). Classification (NCBI taxonomy): domain Eukaryota; kingdom Metazoa; phylum Chordata; class Myxini; order Myxiniformes; family Myxinidae; genus Eptatretus; species Eptatretus burgeri. The sequence goes on from NC_140963.1 coordinate 109,409,665, forward strand.
TCTTCTTATGATAAAAATCCCCAGTTGTCAAGGGACACACACGTCTCGTTCGCATTATATAACTTTAAGACAAACATTTCCCCAGACCTGGCAATTTGTTCATGAGTAGCGAGCGTCATTTGCCTTGAAAATATCAAGGAATTTGCAGTCCTTATTCTGTAACACATTTAAGGCTGTCTTTTTACCCACTTTGTACATTGCAGAAACAGTATCACACCCTGTGATAGCATGGGAGACAAGCAGATGGTCCCTAACACTCACATGCAAAGCCTCTCTGATACAGTCTGTGCTATAAATGGCATTATTTATATATTGCATGTACAAGTTTGGACAAGATCTGTCGATCAGCATAACCAATAAGTCTGTATCTTTTCTCACCAGCATAACTGGACGATCACATCCCTCAGCAAGCTCGATAGCTAAGTTACAAATGAGGAAATCTGCATCTGCTTGGCTTTGTCGGCATGTTATACCATTACGGGTTAAAGAAGCCATCAGAGCAGAGATAAATCTAGCTTTGTTCTTGTGGTTGCCAAGAAATGAAGGCTGGCTACAAGCCACCGACATTTCAAGTTCAAACACAATATCCGGAGATACATTTTTGCCAGTTATGCGACGGCATTGCTCGGCAAACTTAGTGGACATAGAGCGTTCACCATAGCCATCAAAACACACAATAGCTTCATTTCCATGGTTGTTGACTACATATGAAACACATTTATTGATAACATCATTATATGTACAGTCCTTGGGCCACAGTACACTATGTAACAGATGTCCTCCATCAACAACATGGAGAGCATTTTGAAACTCTCCGGCACACATAGGGTTAACATAGGATTTCAGGGCATCTGCGAGTACACTTTTGGCAGTCTTGCGCATCACAGCACTCTCAAAAAGGGATGGTGGGTGCTTGGTGAACTCATATGTGAGGTGAACTTTCATTTCTTCACGTTTACGTATGACACACGTGACACGAAGGAAGAGGGAAATGGGATCAATCTCCACATGGCACCCACGGACTTCAGCACTATTGGTGGCAGCACCAATGGATATCACTTGGCATCTACATAGTTCTTGCTAGTGAGTTCATTAGCAGCCATCTCCCCCAGTGCAATCGCACGATCTGCATTGGCTGTTGCGGGAGCAACAATGCCTGTGGAAATGCAGACTAACCTGTCCTTGTATTCACCCTTGTAAATGAATGGTGAATTCTGGTCAAGGTAATCTTTAAACCTCGTTAAGTGAAGACCATCACGGGCTGTTGAGGTAGGGCGTAGGTCCTTGTGCTGATCGGTTGTGTTGGAGTGCACACCACTGAAGACCTCCAGAGACTCACAAATTGGAACAGTTTGTGGAATTGAATTATGTGCACCATTTTTGATTCGGTGCTCAGTGTGACACCACGACCATGGGCTAGACCTCCTCGAGACTTAAGCATCCTCATCAGTACTTGTTCGATTGTTTGGTCTGTGAAATTCCCAGACCAGAAGCGGTTACTTCTCCGGACGGTCCAGTATCCTTCTGATGTGTACTTGGCAAATTCTTTCTTGCCCATTTTCATCTTCAACTGCTTCATTTGATCCAGATAAAGTCTGGATGACTTTGCATACGCAGTATGCCCACCAGCATGGAGAACGGGTATCATTTTGGTGATACAATAAAAATGCAGCTCCCAATCTCCACTGCGCTCTGCACGGATGAAAAGCAGTAGGATTCTAACCAATTTTAGGTATTCAATCCATAACTTCCCTGTCCTGCTGCTCAAAGCTTCGTCCTGCTGGAGATCGTCCATTATCTGTGAGAGCTGTGTGACGGCATGTTCTTCGGCAAGAACTTCTGGGAGACGCGTGTGTTTGAGCAGCATGTCGTGTAGGGATTTTACCTTTTTCAAGTTTACTCCACTCAAACAGTTTGGGGTTTCAAGCAAGTGAGCAACAAGGGAAGCTGCTGATAGCATGTGGGCACGCAATGCTCGAGCATATGCATGGCCTGTGATTTACTGAGTTATGTGCATAAACAGTTTCCCACTGGTTTCTCAGTCCACTGTCACTCATAATACGACCCACAGACCCTAAATAGGACATGACTAAATGGAACCCACCTAGCCTAACGAAAATGTTTGTGAGGTCAGGAGATGACATGACTATATCAGCAGCCTTTATATACAGGGGCTGGTCAAAGGTCACTGGAACTGCACCCAGCTTGTACTTCACTGAGCAGTTTTGTACAAAGGAAAGGGCAAAGTACAGTGTATCTGGCTGAGTGGGTTCATGATTAACAAACGGGAGGATGTCAATTCTACTAACTTCAAACTTTCCCTGGCAAACGGTTTGATTAAAGCCACTCCATGATGGACAATAAGCTATATAATCAGTCACAAAATAGCTTGCCAGCCACATGTCATCCAGCTTAATTGCTGCCTTTAGACCAGGGGGATTAGGGTTTGGGGGTAATAGTGGTCCAATCAATACCCGCTTCAGACCAGGAACTGCTGGTTTTCTGTACCGTTTAAGGGCTATTTTTCCAAACTTTCCAACATTGATAGAGCTCCTGGTTCTGGTTGAGCGGGGTACCTCAGGCTCAACGTAGTCGCCAGCTGGAGTTTTGCATGCAATACCGCCCAATGCATGCCAAGTATTGTGCCCAGTCAAAGTACGGATATCAATGTCAGCATTATCGAGAGCAAAGTTAAGAAGCGATCCCTCCCAGTCATACTCCTTCTCTGTTGTCGGAAGTAATGCATCATAAAGTCGCAACACCTCTCGATATTCATCTGCAAAAGATATGTTACTTCGCATATCGACAAGCTCACGAAACTCAAGATTAGTGTTGATGTACACAGCTATCGCCAACAGAATAGGCGATACAAACGATCTTGGGCGAGCAGCAACTGTTATACCATGTGATAAGCTAAGTACACGACGTTCACATTTATTGCCTTTTATCAGGTGTGATAAAAGCCTTAATTAAAGTGGAGATACCATATTATCACTACTCTTTAAATCTGAAAACTTGGGATAATGAGACGTATCATATCGCATTGACCGCATCTGATCCTCTATTAGAATTCCTGCCATGTCTACTATGTTCTCAGCTGTTAATCCCGTTGCTTTGTAACTATTTCTAAGTATTCTACTTGCTTCATCTAAAAACGTGTAAATGGTCTCTTTTCCATGTTCACTGGTTATTATGAGGCGATCACCATAATGTTCCTGGAGTTTCGTTTTCAGATGTTTAGCTGTGTAACACTCTATTGGCAGAGAACTTTTGCAGGAGTTTTTCGAGATCAATGATCGAGTACTGATGGATATCACTAGAATCTATGTCTTCACAAAGTTTTTTGAAAGCTCGCTTTTTTAAATCATCCACAGAACCAGAGGGGCATCCCTTCAGCTTCTTTTCAAAAGCGCAGGTTTTGTGGAATTGAACTTGGCAGTGATGATGATATTTAGCCTCAGCTGCTACAAGATCCCCAACGTTCTGGACTCTGATGTGAACTTCTTTACCCCAAGTATCATCTCGTTCTAGTGCTTTGGCTATGATGGATGAGAGGAGTTCTGTTGTTTCAGCCTTGTGGATATATTCACGTCGATTTATAGCGAGCTTATTATGCTGATCAGTGTCCATGTACTTTCCACAATATATGCAGTGTTTTGATATTAAAAGTGGGAACATGGGAACGGCAAATAACTTTACTTTCTCTATCTCCATCATTATCATCACCTCCCACAGCCATATTCTTGCGTTTTGTAACGTTAGATGGTCTAGTGTAATTAGTTTTACAAGATATATATGGGCTGGGATCGGAGGATGCTCTTGCAGAAGTTTTTTGTCAACCCCATCCTGGAGTTCCGCACTGATTTTTAGGGTGTTGTCGAGTCCTTTTGTGGTAATTACGCTAGCTTCTGAGGTGATGACCTTGTCACAGAGTCGACATGTATCCTGGGCTGCCATCACGCTTTATTCATCTGAAACATCAAGAGAAGTATATGAGGGCAGGATAAAGACATTGTTTGAACCAAAATAAGGAGGCTCAATTGATACCACCAATTTATAGAGTAATAAAATATGCCCATCGGTGTCAACACAGTAATGCTGGAAACCTACAAATCAACAAAAAACAATTTAGTCACATCCAATAAATATGATAATTGACATCCATCATATTCATTTGTCCGGTTAACATTGGTTGGTGTCATATGTATCCCATGCATGTATAATGCATTTGTACAAAGTTAATTTTGTTCAACCGCTCACATGTCATCACCTTTCTTTATTTAAAAAAGGGCCATGATATCAATTTTGATGGTATAAATGATGGTTTATATGGAAAAATAACATTGGGAATGAATTCCTCATACCTTAAAACCCCTAAGATCATGCATTACATGACTATATGTGATATTAGCTGATTTCCGGCTGACGGAATTAGCGAAACGGCGGCCATCTTGGATTTCGCGTTCCCACGCGTTTATCACAAACGGGATTTTTCTCGATTTTATGCACTTTTACTCAGGAGATATCAGAGAACTATCCCTGAAAAAAAATCAGCTTTCTGCATTTTTTTTTCCATCCCTATACTAATGCTCCTGGGCTATTAGTTTCCTTTCTGATGTTGAGGCAGGAAATCCACTCATCTTGCTCAGATAGGTGAATCTGGAAGTGAGTGAGCATGTCTAAAACCAAAGTGGTTGGAGTTGATGACATCTTGGGAAAAGATGCCATAGCTCCAGGTGCACTGCTGTTTCTGGGTTTGGCTTCTTGGGTTTTCGACTCTGTGAAATGCTTATTTACATCACACACATTTCACAGCCAATCAATGTCTCACAAAAGCAAGACAAGGATGTTATTGAGAAATTCACTGAAATTGTAGTTGTTACTTAATTGTGCATTTTTTTTTCATGTAGCGATGAGAATTGGAAAAAAAACAAAACAATTCAAATTATTATCAGAGATCTAAGCCTGGCGTTGTCTTAACGGTCAGGGTAGCTGGCTTAAGATCTTAGGGTCTTGAGTTTAAGCTCCGGTCATTCCATTAAATAACCCCAGGTGGGTTAACGCAGCCTGTCATCCTTCTGAGGTCGGCAAAATGAGTACCAGCTTACTGGAAACGGGAGGCACTGCATCAGCGGCACAACCACACTCCCATCTTTGACGCAGCCAGTGGATATCGGCTGCATACAAAATTTTATACATATATATATATATATATATATATATATATATATATATATATATATATATATATATATATATATATATATTGTGGATTTGGAAAGCTATCGCACTCAACATTCAGGTTCCTA
>NC_140963.1:109419973-109434973 GCF_056783735.1 Eptatretus burgeri
ATGGTGAGGAGATGATGGCGGTTTTGGAGAAGATGGTGAGGTGATGATGGCAGTTTTGGAGATGGTGAGGAGATGATGGCAGTTTGTGGAGAAGATGGTGAGGAGATGTTTGTTTAAAATAAAAGACAGAAAAGAATAACACTACCTCAAAGATTCACAGCCCGGCGCACGAATAAATCCCGTTATACGTTGGTGGGGAAATCTAACCTGGAACACACACTTACTGAAATAACTGACCTCTGGGGAACCTGAATGGTGATCTGTGAATTTCCACAACCGTAACAATATATATATATATATATATATATATATATATATATATATATATATATATATATATATATATATATAATATATATATATATATACACATTTTTTCAAAGATCTATTATCTTTGTTTTTTGAAATTTGAGCTTTGGGTTTCCTATTTGCTCTGATGTTTGACTTTTTATCTCTTATCTCTTCCCTCCTTTCCCAGGATCCACGAAGGTTCCCACGTATGCTGATGAAGTTGGTTGCACTGCGTACCCTCTCAAGTGTACATTCTGAGCAGGTCTTTGCTTTACGACTCCAGGATAAGAAGCTTCCACCACTGCTTTCAGAGATTTGGGATGTTCACGAATGAGGTTGAACAACAATGTTTCCATTGACCATCTCTGGATTCTATGGAATATTTGACCCATTCTTCTGCTCAAGACTCTTCTTTCTTGAAGCTTCTACATATTTCCAGCTTCCAACAAGCATATTTTATTTTGTCTAATTGTTACCTGAGCCCAGGAGGAAAATGACATTATGCTGCTCAGGTTCTGGTCCAAATATCGATGAGTGCCAGAGACACTGATTATCTCCCTTCTTGAATTGGATGCTTCTTCCCCCTTTTGGCTCAACATTTGCTGTCGTTCTATCAACTTTTGACAACTGCAATGCAAAGACTATGGATGAAGAACATGAAGGTTCGAGTGTACAAGAAAGGAAATTGCCCATCCGTCTGTCTTTCTCTCTCCATGTTATTACAAAGGTTATTTATTTAAAAAAAATTTAATTCTGTCGTATTTTCTGTGATAACGATGCAATGTAATACTGTCGAGTATATCTGCTACCGTCTGCTGTAAGCGGCTGTTTGCTTTTTACTCAGTTTGATGTTATCACAAGGATATCTCGGGGGATGTCGAAGGATGCTCACTTCGAGACTGTTTGTTTTCACCTTTGATTGTAGGAAAATATTAATCTGACCAAAACTGCCATGCAGTAAGTCATGTGCTTCCATCAAAGGGGGCTGCATTATAGAGCATCCAGTGGGGCCGTTAAGCACTCTGTCACGTCAGTATTGTCGACGTTAAAGATCCCGCGTTGCCTTTTATAAGAGAAGGCACTAAGGTAGGTATATGGATGGAATCAACAGGACGTTGATTGAAGGAAGCAAGAAGCGGATATGTTGGGCGAATTAAACCTTCATCAGAGTCCGTTTCTTGCTCCTCATGGCACTTAGCATAACAAGATTATAAACAATTTTGTGACATCAATGAATTACGTAACAGTTAGCACACCAAGTTCCACATGTCTGCTGATGCACACCAACATGTCTTCACTATTAAGATTAGTTTTCCATTCTACCTTGGGTTTAGGTACCCAAATCAAATTACATATTTACATCACAAGTTAAGCGAAGGATTAACCACCTATAACAGCTCTGTTCGGATCCTACCTGCTCTCTGTAATTGCCATGAAGTCTGAACATGTGAGCCTCGAGTGAAAGATATGAGATCCATTGTATTTGTGGACAAATTAATTATCTTGCAATTGTATCACGGTTGCTTTCCGTGCTGTTGCTTGTGGTGCCCATCACTGCACATTAATTCAGCTGTAAAACCATTAAATACCATAAAGTTATGCCATGCCACCTTCCAGTCGACCTTCCATAACCTCTGCAATGACATCACCCACTTAATCGATTTTGTCTAAACGTGAAAGTTTCAATAAACAATTATGATGTATAAACAAACAAGTGGTGTAATGTTTTCTAAACGCACCTTGGGGAACACTTCTTCTTTTGTATGCAGCACAAGGCTGCGGGGTAGCATCATTGGCTGATGGTGCAGCCGTGCCGCTGATGCAATGCTCTCTGTAGGTTAGGGCTAGAATCTGTAATTTGTTCTGGGTGCTGGCGATATCTTCCCTACTCTTTGTGAAGGACACGGTGGGATCTTTAACGTCCACCAACTAATGCCGGCAAATTGGATGCCCAGTTCAATGTCCATCCGAGAGACGACACACACTAATGAATAACCCTGCCTGTGAAACACCGAGATGACAGTTTCTTGCTTAGCCGAGATTCAACCCCAGGTTCGCCAGCTACCAGGTGATTGTGCATTCCTCAGTAAACACTAACGTGTGGACTGTTTTAACTTTGTGTAATTACCATGTGAAATGAAAAGTTTTGTTAAGCAATTGGTTCACTTTGTCTGTCTGTCTGTTTACAAACGTCAGTTTGTGATCGAGGAAGAACTTGATTTCAATTGAATGTTATATTTTGAACACTAATCGGAACATGAATCGGAAAACTAACTTGTAGTTTTACAGTACTTTGACTCTGAATCCGGCCCGATCGCGCATGTGCAGAGAGGAGTGAGAAAATATTTGTAGTCTGTCTGCTTGTTTTGCAGTCAAACAGAATCGTAAATAATTTCAAACAGGAAGCTTACTGTTTTTAAGGATGTCACAAAGGACATAACGAACTCATGTAACGTGTTAAAGGAATAAGGTAGTGTAAAAGACACTGCATCAATGGCAGTAAACTTCTGATATTTTTTTCTCTCTCTCTAACCTTTAAAATTTTAATTGTATTTCAATTGAATTATGGACTTTAACACTGTAGAACACAAATTGACTTTTTTGTTGACATAGTTGAGTTTGCTCTCTGTTGGAGAGTTGGAGTTGACAGAGGGAAGTGGAGAAACGTCGTGGTCAAGGCACGGCAGAAGATGGGTGCCATTGGACCGCACCACTTGTGAAGGGAAGAGGAGACGACGACGAAGAAGAAGAGGTATACATAGTCGAGGCTCATGGAGGAGCGAGCACAAAGAACATATCAGGATGTAACGGCCAAAAACAGGACGCAAAACACGCATGCATGGAGAAAGAAACTCCAAGGAGGAAAAAACTAGAACATTGTGAGGAGGGGTTTGGTTGGGTTTAACGAGGGAAGAAAAAGACAATGGTTTTCGACTGAGGATGATCTGAAATTGTGGTGAACAGCTGTCTTGAAGACCTGGACAGAAGAATGAGTTTGAAGAAGATGTGGAAGTTGATTCCACAGGTGAGGAAAAAGAGGAACAAAAGAGTGGAGGTGAGCAGTGATCCTTACTAGAAGAGGGTTGATGGTGGACGGTGTGAGCTCTATAGACACTTGGGGGGGGGGGAGGGAGAAGGGTGTTGTTGTGACAAATTATGGAAAGAGCAGAGGGTCCAATAACAAAAAGAAGGTGGGAGAAGACATAGAGACCACTGACCTGCTGGCAAAGTGCTAAGCCATAGACTCAACTTCAGCGTGGGAGAGTACTCAATCAAGCTGTGGATGAAGGCCTCGTAGGTGGAGATGAGTTCATGTGTGCCTTTATATGATGGAGGATTCCCAGTTGGTGGCTGGCTTTGGAGGCCAACTTTGAAAAGCTTGCCCAAGAAAGATCATGGCTGATAGTGAGACCCAGACGTTTGAATGACTGCACCTTCTCAAGAAGATTGTTAAGAAAGTCGATTGAGGGGTTTGTCAGACGATACTTTCGAAGAGAGATAGTGAGAGTGAGATTTGTCAGGAATGAAAGATCTATTCCAAGTGTTTCACCAGCCTGTGATTTTTTTTTCTCCAAGGTCTGAAGAGAGGGAAGAGGCTGCAGCCTGCCTATCTGCTATGTGAAAGATGAGGGATGTCACGGCAGAGAGTGTAGTGGGGTCAGCAAAGAGATAAAGAGTATTTTCCAGAAAGTCAGAGAGCTCATTGATGAATATCAGGAATATGACTGGGCCCAGAAAACTGCCTTGGGGTACTCCAGCTTTAACAAGGAAAGGAGATGAGTGTGACACATTGGCTCTGAGAGTAGAGGAAGTCCATAAGTCATGTGTGGAGTTAGCCTTGGTTGCCATACACCAGTCTTGACTGGTTGTTGTATTGATATGTACGTTCAGAGGGTGCTCGCGGCTGTCAAGTCTCCATCTTGACTGAGTGCTTTTCATTTTCCGCATTAAACTCGATTGGATCTGAGCCTGACTGTGTTGTTCTGATGTGTTCTACTTCTCAACAAGTACTGACGTGGTGGCAGCGTTTCATCTCACGCCTTTTTATCACGGTTTCTGGATTAAACACGGCAGGTGAACATCAGCAAAAGAACCAACTTTGTGATCCCTTCAATTTAATAGCGATTGAAATGACAATGTCCGAAGATGGCGGCCTCCAGTCGTGTGCCAAAACGGTGGTCTCTCTCCAAAAATGAGACGATGACATCACTCGAATGCTGGTAACGGAACATATTGTACGTGTTATCATTGGATTCGAATTTTGCCCCATTCCTTTTAGATGGTATCAAGTGGGCGAAGAATCTGCTCTTTTCCAACTTTGTGACTTTGCTGACGATGGTACTGAGACTCAGAATGGCCGGACAGCACAACAGAAGGTAACTAATGCTTGGACAAATTTCCAATTTATGTCCCATGAAATCAAGTTCCCTAAATGTAAAGACCTCCGCCTCACTGGCTTCAGTCTGGCGGGCCATTTGTATCCACTTTGGTTTCCTCTACTTTAATTCCATATGATTTGGGAGTGACAAAGGCTCTGAGGATTTGTTCCAGTGACTCACTGCATTCTTCGATGATAGCCTCCTAAGAACAGAAATACCAATAATCCATGATGGTGAGTCAAGATCAATCAATGAAGACTTGCCTCCAATGCTAGAAAACCTTATTGTGTTAAAATGGCTTCGCTTGATTCACCCAGATCTGCTCCAGCTGGTCAAACAATGTTATGGGACTGAGTTGAAGTCTCAAACATTGGACTCAATCAAACCGAAGATATCACAAGCCACAGACACTCCTTTCTGAGATTGCTTCTGCGGCAGATGCCAAAGTCATGAGGTCAGCTGTAACTAAACCACCCTCTCCAAACCCAGCAGTGGTCATATCGATCTTCATCACAGCCATCTAGACCCAGTGGCAAACGATCACCTCCATGCTGCCCCTTGTGCAAAGAGGAAGGTTGCCCTGATGATCATTTCCTAAGTCGTCGTCTGTTTCTCCCACTTCGGAAAAGGTACTCTCCAGCATTCGTCAGATCTGCAGCAGGGACCACTAAGATGACTGTTCTGATAGTGACCTTGACGACCACAATGAGCTTTCGTCACCCATGGACATTGCTACCAGCCACCCACATATTTTCACAAGGTGTGTGTATACCAACCGCTCAACCATTCTGTTCACCTGTTGCAACGACCATGCTGCACCCCTCATGCTGGACACTGGCGCTGAAAATAACTTAATTTGTGTGACTTTGGCCGACCATATCGGCCTCCCAGTCTCACAAAGTTCACTGTGTGCTTACCATGCAAATGGCGTGACCTCCCTCTCACCCCTCCCCCCTCCCCCCACTGGATGTCATCAGTGGAAACCCATGTTGTTCTCAACAGGGCTGATCACATTTTGGCACTTGATGCCTTGATTGTTTCAGATCACGATGTCGAATTCCTTGCCATGGCGTCTCATTTGCATCGGTGATCATGATCAGTGCACATACGGTGACCCGTCTCCTCGGACAAGTGGGGTCTCTTCAGTCCACTGTACACAAGTTGATTGATGTATGCTCCTCAATGACTACAACCATGCATTGGCCCACAAGTTCCTTGAAACCCTTTCAGACACCCCCAGCATGATGTGTGTTCCAACATTGATGTGTTCCAACATTGCCATTGAGCCTGGTCCGAGTTCTCTGTGTACACAAGACTCGTCGCCCATGCAGATGTGGCCTCAATCTAACATCATGCACAGTGTACGCGGCCGTGTCCGCATTCCCAACTGTACTACAAGTCCCATCACTCTCGGGCGATATTCTCATTTTGGCATTGCGCATGGTAGCCAAATCACTGAGGTTGTGAGCCCCCCTCCAGTGTTTCCTCAGTGTGCACACGCCACCTTCAACTCGTGCCTGTGTTGACACTATCTGTGGTGATCCTGGCAACACAACGGATATGGTGAAGTTTGCCTCCCTCCATCGTCAGTTCTCACCTGTGTTTGACCTAAAAGTCATCAGTTATAAGGGCACTGTCAAGAGCATTTGTGCCATTGGCAATATACGTCCAATTCAACACTACAGCACAAGGGTTATCTCCCCCAGTATGACCGATCATGCAGTTGCCCGGAAACCCCCCCCCCTTTCCAACTAAAAAAGATTTACCATTACAGTGGCAAACCCAGGGGTTCCCTGGTCACCTCGAACTCCTTGTCCCACAAAAGTGTGCCACAAAAAAGGCCAGAAGCCTCAGAAAAACTGTATCAATACAGCACCTAATAAACAATAAACCACTAACAGCTCACAGTAATTTATTTGGAAAATTTATAATTTTCTGTTATTTGGAAACCCCCCCTACCCAATTCCTGGATTTGCCCCTGTCATGCCTTGTTGACCTTGTCATGCCTTGTTGACCTTATCATGCCTTGTTGACCTTATCATGCCTTGTTGACCTTGTTGACCTGATCATGCCTTGTTGACCTTATCATGCCTTGTTGACCTTATCATGCCTTGTTGACCTTGTTGACCTGATCATGCCTTGTTGACCTTATCATGCCTTGTTGACCTTATCATGCCTTGTTGACCTGATCATGCCTTGTTGACCTTATCATGCCTTGTTGACCTTGTCATGCCTTGTTGACCTTATCATGCCTTGTTGACCTTATCATGCCTTGTTGACCTTATCATGCCTTGTTGACCTTGTTGACCTGATCATGCCTTGTTGACCTTATCATGCCTTGTTGACCTGATCATGCCTTGTTGACCTTATCATGCCTTGTTGACCTTGTCATGCCTTGTTGACCTTATCATGCCTTGTTGACCTTATCATGCCTTGTTGACCTTATCATGCCTTGTTGACCTTGTTGACCTGATCATGCCTTGTTGACCTTATCATGCCTTGTTGACCTGATCATGCCTTGTTGACCTTATCATGCCTTGTTGACCTGATCATGCCTTGTTGACCTTATCATGCCTTGTTGACCTCATCATGCCTTGTTGACCTTATCATGCCTTGTTGACCTTGTTGACCTTATCATGCCTTGTTGACCTTGTTGACCTGATCATGCCTTGATCTTGTTGACCTGATCATGCCTTGTTGACCTTATCATGCCTTGTTGACCTTGTTGACCTTATCATGCCTTGTTGACTTTATCATGCCTTGTTGACCTTGTTGACCTGATCATGCCTTGTTGACCATGTTGACCTGATCATGCCTTGTTCACCTTATCATGCCTTGTTGACCTTGTTGACCTGATCATGCCTTGTTGACCTTGTTGACCTGATCATGCCTTGTTCACCTTATCATGCCTTGTTGACCTTGTTGACCTGATCATGCCTTGTTGACCTTGTTGACCTGATCATGCCTTGTTGACCATGTTGACCATATCATGCCTTGTTGACCATGTTGACCTGATCATGCCTTGTTGACCTGATCATGCCTTGTTGTATTTTTTTTAATCAATTTTTTTACATTTTAAAGTTTTTGTATCTTTTTCTTCTTCTCCCCCTCCACCCCCCCCCCACTCAGGGGAGGGGGCATGGGCTTGGTTTAAAACACACATCGACCACACAACACCCCTTTACGAGGTCCCCACCAACAAAAAAAGAGAGACGATCCGCAAAAGAAAAAGACGACGGTGTAATGGTTCGTGCAATACTTTGGCTCTGAAGGGTGCCGGCGATAGCTCGCATTTTTTTTTTATTTCGTTTTCCCCTCACTGCAGGAAGTGACGTTTTCATACCAACCACCAGCAGACAACGAAGTATCTTAACCGGTAAAATAGCGTCAGGGTAATTGACCAGTACCGGTTAAATATAACCGTTACAAATACACAATTTTTTTTTAAAGTATAATTCTCACACTTCACTCATCAGGACTAAAGTGCTCGGTGATTGATTCGTCTCCCCTTGTCCTTGCAACACGACACTTCCGGCTGGATTTCAGAACGACTCGCTCGGCGATTGATTCGTCACCCCTTGTCCTTGCAACACGACACTTCCGGGTTGATCCCAGAACGACTCGCTCGGCGATCGATTACAAGATGCATGTCGATTGCACGAACTATCGATGGTGTTCTGAGTGGAATTGTTGATAATGACGACAAGCTCGGGGTTCGTGACCTGCTTCGCGAACTAAAGCCGTTGGGACACGGCTCGGGCTGATGCGGATCGAGTCACGAGTGCAGCGTTGAGTGGTAAACGAATTGGTTAATCTCACAGGTGGTTTATTACACGAATCTTGGCCATTCATTTAATTATTTCCACCTCAGCTTACATCCTCGAATGTCTTCATGATGCTCATTCCTTCACTCCTTGCATCAAACCCTGTGTATTGTCAATTACAATGATTGAATTCTGCGTCACGTGACGTTGTCTGGTTGTTAACGTCAGCTTTTACAATTGTTGCACGTGACTCGAGGTCCACCTGAGAGCCTCTGCCCGTTCGGAGAGGTTTTGCGATTCAGTGGTTGGGCCTTTGATGATATATGGTGCCGAGTTGGATGGCTGAGGAGATTATTCAGGTCTGTCCCTCTCTCTGCTTTCTCTGTCCCTCAGGTATGTTGATCAGAACCACCATGAAGCAGTTTCAGAGAAGAGTTTACAGCTTCCTGTCAAGGACCTTCGCCCTCTCCTGCTGTTTGTTGATATCACTGGCACTCACCTTGGCAATCCTGCTCATCTCTGGGCAGGTGACCCTCGCGTGTCCACAACCTCGTGGCCACACCGATAGATGCCGGGACGGTTGTCATGACTGGAGTTGGCGGACTCGACCCGTTGCAGTAATCGGTCAACCAAAATAAATAATTAATTACAAATAAACTGGCTGCGTTGTTTTTGCATTCAAAGTATTTCGTCATGGAAGAGTGACGTGACGGAGGTCAAAATGGCAACAAGCTCGGGGGATGAGTGGGGTGGAGGAGAGAAAGTCGGGTTTAGCCTGGTGTCGGCTTAAAGGTTAAGGAGGCTAGCTTATGATCTTTAAGGTCTTGAGTTTGAGCCTTTTGTGTCGTTGAAATAACACCAGGTGGGTTGATTCAGCCTGTCATCCTTCTGAGGTCGGAAAAATGACTACCAGCTCACTGGAGTAATTTAAAGCCATTCCGAGTATCGGATGTCGGAGTGGCGACCCGTGCAGGACTGCACTCCTCAGCCAAATGAAATTGCCTCGGCAACTCCATGTGCCTCACGGCGTGGAAGGAATGGTTATTTATTATGCTGGGTTAATGGAGGTTGAAAAGACGGTGAGTAGGTACCCGACGCCGTGGATGGAAGGCTGGGATTGAACTGCTTCTGAAACGCGGTTCCACAAACGGGGGGAGAAGAGGATGAAAATAATGGAATTGTTGGGCCAAGTGGCCTTTTTCAGTCTCGGGTTTCCCTTTGTTTGAGGTACACCACCTTGAAAAGTGTTGCATCATAAATGTGCCACCCTTAAAACATTTTGATCATTAAATTTGGAGACTTTTGTCACATTTGTCACCCCTTGACTTTTGTCACATTTTGTTGT
Source organism: Eptatretus burgeri (assembly GCF_056783735.1). Lineage (NCBI taxonomy): Eukaryota > Metazoa > Chordata > Myxini > Myxiniformes > Myxinidae > Eptatretus > Eptatretus burgeri. The sequence continues at coordinate 109,429,753 of NC_140963.1, forward strand.
GTTACAGCCTGAGTTGAAAATGGATTAAATTGAGATTTTTTTTTTGTCACCGATCTACACAAAATACCCCATAATGACAAAGTGAAAACGTGTTTTTAGAATTTTTTTTTACAAAGTTATTAAAAATGAAAAGCTGAAACGTCCTGCGTCAATAAGTATTCAATCCCCCTGAGTCAATACTTTGTTGAAGTGCCTTTGACAGTGATTACAGCTTCCAGTCTTCTTGGATATATCTGTATCAGCTTTGCACCTCTGGATTTGGGGAGGTTCTCCCAATTCTTCCTTGCAGATTTGCTCAATCTCTGTCAAGCTGGATGGGCAGCACCGGTGAACAGCAATCTTCAAATCTTTCGACAGATTCTCAATGGGATTAAAGTCTGGGCTTTGGTATTTTATGTAGATCAGTGAATTTTTTTTAAAAAATTTAGTCAATTTTAAATTCAGGCTGTAACAACAAAATGTGAAAAAGTCACGGGGTGTGAGCACTTTCTGAAGGCACTGCACATCATAGAAACTCGATTTTTGTTGAGTGTGTCCCCTTGTGACTGTTACATTGACATTCCATCTTGCTTCTTATGACCTTTGGTGTCCACATTTATATGATTCAAATAACCTAAAATGCTTTTACTTTGTCTCCATATTTTATTTACATAAACTTTGCTTTGGTCTTTTTACTTGTGTTTAACCTACATCTTACCCATTCTGTTACTGCACACAATTTGCTGAGTTGCCATGGCTACCACAACAAAACTTTATCTTACTTACATCCTTGTTTACTTACATACACATTGCATCCGGCACCAACACTTTAAATGTCTTCATTGTTTTTAAAATCTTTAGTCTCATCTTCCTTTCTACACCCTCATCTTGCAAACCAAAGTAATTCATATTCCCAACTTTTAGGTTATCTTGTCACTAAGCATCATTGGTGGCGGTTAAACATCATACAGTGTCCTTCGTGAAGAGTATGCGAGCTGTCGTCGCACCCTGAACAAATTACAAATTCCTGTCCTGACTTCCTGTGTTGGAATGGCAACCCATCCAGGATTGTAATCCCAGCCACAGAAACTACTTTGGCAGAACGGACGCTTTGTATAGACTATAGGAGGAGGAGATTGGGACCATACTCTGTGCAGAGCGTTGGTGCTACCGAAGCAGTCTCCTTGGCTATTGGGCACAATCCTGGATGGGTCGCCACTCCGACGCAGTATACCAGCATGCTGGAACTCATTTTGCCGACCTCGGAAGGATGACAGGCCGAGTTAACCCCACCTGATATTAATTCAACAGCTGAGCCGGATTTGAACTCAGGACCCAAGGATCCAAAGCCCGCCACCCTAACCATTAAGCAAACACCAGGCATGGACTACAGAGCATGGTTTATGATCTGATCTGAGCATTCCTGCCCAGATGAGCTGCTTACCACATCAACAACATACAAAGCCAGAACTGTGCCTCTCCTATCGACAATACTGCTGTGGCTCCTTGCGTACATGTCGGCATTTAGTCCTTCCACATTTGTATCCTTAAACAGATGGTCTGTTCAAGATAAATTTAAGGCTAATTTAAAAACTGTAAAGCATTGTTGAAGGATTTAAGGATGCAGGTTAATGCTCACAGCATCTTGGTATGTGACTTCTTGCACAGTATTCCGAGATTTATGACAGGCATAATTTGCTCATGGAGATCGGGCAGAAAAAAACGTTGTCTAACACTAATACAGAATGTCTCTTTACAGGCTTTGCTGCAGTGGAGTCGAGCTTCGCTTGCCAGTAACTCAGACTTGGACAACATTGTTGGCCGTAGTTTCAAAGACAGGTGAGTACCCAGATGTTACAGATGAACGCACAAATCTATTTTAATAAAAGGCAGTGTGTGTATCTCCTCTATAACTGCAAAACCATAAAACCTAGGAGCCTGAAACTTTGCATGCATACGAAGAAAACTCCAAGGAAGTGCAAGAGTGAAAATTGGGTGTTTGGCTTAATTAAAACACTCCTTTTGAAGATAATTAACGGAATTATTTAATTTTATCCTTCATCAGGCGTTCCTCGGCCACCACTCTCTGGGTCTTCAGGCGTTTCCTGTGTAACCTCGCTGGGTTCTGAAGCCGCGATGCTTTTTTGGCCTGCTCAACCACGCTTTGACTCGGAACAGGCCGCAACGATTTCTTAACGATAAAGTGTTTTTTTTCACTTTCCGCACACATCGAATGCCTGTTCATCATAGCCACAAATCGTTGTATACATCGCTTTTGTAAGTAGTATAGTTTTCAAATTAGGAGCTTGGAGCAATTTCACGCATTATATGATACGATTTTTCACAATCTACTCTCACGGATTAATTAAAGTAGATCTTCGAAATATTTTGGTTTTGAGGATCGGATATCGTCTGGACTCAATAAGTGTCAATCTGTTGTGAAATCTGATAATTTAAAGAAATAATGAATCTTATCACGAAGCCAATATACCTATTTACTTTAAGAAAGCAAGGCTATGTTCCCTCCTCCATACATACACAAGAAAAAGTGAAATTTCCTATATGATTTATATCAAAAAGTGAGCGAAATGATTTAATGCATTCACTGCTCGACCTCGTGCCCTGTCTCCCAGCGGGACTGCCGATCTATAGCGTCTGCCAGATCTGTGCCAATATTTTCAGAGATTTCGCGACATGCTCTACGGGGAATCAAAGCCAATCTGGTAAAAAAACGGACGTTTTAAAATAAAGTTATAACGTTTATGCAGACTCTGAACCGATGTAACGTGCACAGACAAGCAGGTAAAATGGCGCATTTTCTACGATGCTTATTTCACAGGCGATTGAACTTTGCGATGTCTCCAGGGTTGTTCTGCATTAAGAGGAAACACTTTTGTGGATAAAATCATTTTATTTAATTGATTCATTTTATTTCATTAACTGCTGCGTGCGCAGAGAAGACGGGCTTTAAAGTTAACGGGATCCTTTGTGGTATGCATTGACAGCCTGGCCAACCTTTCCTTATCAACCATTTAATTGGAGTGCTTGCATGAGTGCTTAAGCCACTTGCCGAGCACCCATTGTCGACAGTGTTGCCGCGCTACGTTGTTCTGAGCGAATTGTTCACTCTGTGGACGCTTTTGCTGCGCCACGTCACCCTGCGCGAGTGGTTGGTGCTCCGTCACCCTGCGCGAGTGGTTGGTGCTCCGTCACCCTGCGAGAGTGGTTGGTGCTCCGTCACCCTGCGCGAGTGGTTGGTGCTCCGTCACCCTGCGCGAGTGGTTGGTGCTCCGTCACCCTGCGCGAGTGGTTGGTGCTCCGTCACCCTGCGCGAGTGGTTGGTGCTCCGTCACCCTGCGCGAGTGGTTGGTGCTCCGTCACCCTGCGCGAGTGGTTGGTGCTCCGTCACCCTGCGCGAGTGGTTGGTGCTCCGTCACCCTGCGCGAGTGGTTGGTGCTCCGTCACCCTGCGCGAGTGGTTGGTGCTCCGTCACCCTGCGCGAGTGGTTGGTGCTCCGTCACCCTGCGCGAGTGGTTGGTGCTCCGTCACCCTGCGCGAGTGGTTGGTGCTCCGTCACCCTGCGCGAGTGGTTGGTGCTCCGTCACCCTGCGCGAGTGGTTGGTGCTCCGTCACCCTGCGCGAGTGGTTGGTGCTCCGTCACCCTGCGCGAGTGGTTGGTGCTCCGTCACCCTGCGCGAGTGGTTGGTGCTCCGTCACCCTGCGCGAGTGGTTGGTGCTCCGTCACCCTGCGCGAGTGGTTGGTGCTCCGTCACCCTGCGCGAGTGGTTGGTGCTCCGTCACCCTGCGCGAGTGGTTGGTGCTCCGTCACCCTGCGCGAGTGGTTGGTGCTCCGTCACCCTGCGCGAGTGGTTGGTGCTCCGTCACCCTGCGCGAGTGGTTGGTGCTCCGTCACCCTGCGCGAGTGGTTGGTGCTCCGTCACCCTGCGCGAGTGGTTGGTGCTCCGTCACCCTGCGCGAGTGGTTGGTGCTCCGTCACCCTGCGCGAGTGGTTGGTGCTCCGTCACCCTGCGCGAGTGGTTGGTGCTCCGTCACCCTGCGCGAGTGGTTGGTGCTCCGTCACCCTGCGCGAGTGGTTGGTGCTCCGTCACCCTGCGCGAGTGGTTGGTGCTCCGTCACCCTGCGCGAGTGGTTGGTGCTCCGTCACCCTGCGCGAGTGGTTGGTGCTCCGTCACCCTGCGCGAGTGGTTGGTGCTCCGTCACCCTGCGCGAGTGGTTGGTGCTCCGTCACCCTGCGCGAGTGGTTGGTGCTCCGTCACCCTGCGCGAGTGGTTGGTGCTCCGTCACCCTGCGCGAGTGGTTGGTGCTCCGTCACCCTGCGCGAGTGGTTGGTGCTCCGTCACCCTGCGCGAGTGGTTGGTGCTCCGTCACCCTGCGCGAGTGGTTGGTGCTCCGTCACCCTGCGCGAGTGGTTGGTGCTCCGTCACCCTGCGCGAGTGGTTGGTGCTCCGTCACCCTGCGCGAGTGGTTGGTGCTCCGTCACCCTGCGCGAGTGGTTGGTGCTCCGTCACCCTGCGCGAGTGGTTGGTGCTCCGTCACCCTGCGCGAGTGGTTGGTGCTCCGTCACCCTGCGCGAGTGGTTGGTGCTCCGTCACCCTGCGCGAGTGGTTGGTGCTCCGTCACCCTGCGCGAGTGGTTGGTGCTCCGTCACCCTGCGCGAGTGGTTGGTGCTCCGTCACCCTGCGCGAGTGGTTGGTGCTCCGTCACCCTGCGCGAGTGGTTGGTGCTCCGTCACCCTGCGCGAGTGGTTGGTGCTCCGTCACCCTGCGCGAGTGGTTGGTGCTCCGTCACCCTGCGCGAGTGGTTGGTGCTCCGTCACCCTGCGCGAGTGGTTGGTGCTCCGTCACCCTGCGCGAGTGGTTGGTGCTCCGTCACCCTGCGCGAGTGGTTGGTGCTCCGTCACCCTGCGCGAGTGGTTGGTGCTCCGTCACCCTGCGCGAGTGGTTGGTGCTCCGTCACCCTGCGCGAGTGGTTGGTGCTCCGTCACCCTGCGCGAGTGGTTGGTGCTCCGTCACCCTGCGCGAGTGGTTGGTGCTCCGTCACCCTGCGCGAGTGGTTGGTGCTCCGTCACCCTGCGCGAGTGGTTGGTGCTCCGTCACCCTGCGCGAGTGGTTGGTGCTCCGTCACCCTGCGCGAGTGGTTGGTGCTCCGTCACCCTGCGCGAGTGGTTGGTGCTCCGTCACCCTGCGCGAGTGGTTGGTGCTCCGTCACCCTGCGCGAGTGG
>NC_140963.1:109442473-109449973 GCF_056783735.1 Eptatretus burgeri
TCTCTCTATCTCTCTCTCTCTCTCTCTCTCTCTCTCTCCTCTCTCTCTCTCTCTCTCTCTCTCCATTTCCCCCCCCCCTCTTTTTCTCCCTCCTCCCTTTAGTATTACCGTCAGCGAAGCGATGGGTGGTATTTGCTAGTGCAGAATAAAATTGCGACTTTCGCATAAAAATGTTGACACCTTTATTTTTCACTTGTACATGAATTGAAACATAAAATTAAAATCTCAAATAAAAGAGCTTGTTTGTTTAATTTTGGCTTTTTTAAAGATCGGGACAGCAAGAATGGATCAACAGACCAAATGGGGCAAAGAGAAAACAGTGAAATAAAATGAATGCACCATAGCACAAGAAGAGCAATTTTAAATGGGGTCATTGAAGGTGTAGTTGAGTTCAATAGTGGAAATGACCATGATGTGGGCAGCAGACTTGAAATCCTGCAGGGAAGAGCGTGAGACAGCAGATTCAGGAAGACAATTTCACAGGTGAGACTAGAAGGCACTCGGTGGAGCGTATACCTCCGCCAGGCTGAACATGTTCTGTTTTGTATCCCACTGATAGATTAGATCTGCATCCAGACCTCAACCAAAATATAATCTGCTTGATCTCGTCACTTACCCAACTCATCCACCAAGTTTTGTCAGAATCCATCAATAATGTTTTGATGTATCCTGCTCCCAAACAGACAGACAATCAAACAGGGGTGAAAACATAACCTCCGTCCACCTTCGGTGGCGGAGACAACAATGGATATTTAAAAAATGGCAGTGAGGGTTGAGCTTGGACTTTGGGAGAATAACAAGGAAAAGGTTTCTGGAGAGGTGAGAGGGCAGAAGAACCAAGCCCAGAGTAGAGCCTGTAAAAAGCTGCAAAGCCACCGAAGGCTTTAGATATACTCGTATGCTTTTGAAATACTGGTATTGATGCCCAGCAGCCCCAGAGACTGTCTTTTTCCTAGAGGCTAACCACTGAATGAAACTGGTGGATTGCCTGTTGGTCCATATGCGATAATGCAAACTTTTTTTGTCTACAAAATTTAGGCTCGAGGAACAGTGAGGAGACAGCGGGCACCAAGGCCATGTATTGATTGTGGGGTAATTGGACAGTAGGTTGACACAACAAGCAAAGGAATGAGATAGGAGTTGAGTATACATGCAAGTAAGAGGGTTTGGTTACCTTTGGTTAATAGGGGTAGAGAAGATTCTGGGATGGGTTGGGGGAATGATATGAGATTCTTTACTGCCAACTTTAATCCCTAGAGGGAAGAGCAGGAATGAAGAGCCTCAGCAATGCAGTTAGAGAAAAGGACGAAAGAGTGGAGGTGCACAGGAAGCCTGAATTTTGTGAGTTTAACTTGGAGGACACATGATGCATCCTCGAGAAGATGGAGAGGGTCACGAGATGAAAGAGCACCTCGATGGTTCGAGGGATTTTGATGATTTTGAATGGTTTGAGGGATTTTTGGGTATTGTGCTCGCATTTAAGGGGCCTTCCCAGGTTGCTCTGAGGGCATTAAAATATACCACGAAGAACGGACTGGCACCAGATATGCACCACAGCAGGCAGATTGCCTTTTTCCTGCAGGGCATTAGTGAAGCAGCTTGATTTATATTGACAGACCAAGAGTGAGATGGTAATTCTCCTCAAGCTAGCTCAGGTTGTAGAAGTTTAGAATCCAAATCCACAGTACTTCTGCCACAATCTCTGAATCTGAGTTTGATAACCTAATGTCCTCAACATTTGGCAACCACCATATGTTCGGTGTCTTTTTTTGCTAGGCTTTTTCCACCATTGCCTATTGATGCTGTGTATACGTGGGTGAACGGGAGCGACCAAGATCTGATTCAGGCCTTGGAATCTTTACGGGAACAACTGATCATTGAAAGAGAGTAAGGAATTTGTCCACCTACTCACGATGGTTCGTCACATTTTCCTGCTCATTCTTGGATATAATAAATTATTGAATTATTGGATACAATAACAAAATAAGGGGCATTGATTTCTTCTTTATGTGGGGTGGGGTCTAAAATGATATAACTAAAGAGAGACGTGGAGGAGTATAGGATATTATGTGAGTGTGGGAGGAGTGGGGACGGAAGCTAAAAGTTTGGGAGGAGATAGGAGTGAGGAGATGGAAGTTTAAGGGGCATGGATGGGAGCATATGGATAGGAAACATACCATATTTGTGGATGTGATTAATATATGGACTCTTTGAACAATACACTCGATTTAAAGTTAATTGCCCAGGAAAAAGCAAATGCATGTCCGTAAAATCTGGACTCCTTGCTCCTTATGAGATAAATATTTCTGCACAGTTTGAAGGTTATGTACTAATGGCATACACATGTGTAATGATGAGGTTTTTGTTTTTTTGATGTACGTGTGTTGAACAGGCAAAAAATGGGACATAATGCAACAGAAGCACCTCAAAGGTCAGCTAACAGCAATCTTCATTTTGAAAAGCATGGTGATTCATTCCAAAATGTAAACCCTAATGGCTTTTTTGTTTTTCCTCCTTCTGCTCCACCCTTCCACTTGTTCATTGTATTCCCACAGTAATACAGAACCAGAGTGTCCTGACTCCCCATGTTTCCGGGCACCCCTGCTTCTACTCTCTCCACCCTATCCCACCACCCATGCCCTCCCCCAGCCTCTTTCTGCAGCTTTCCAGGTTCTGCCACTGCCGAGCCCTGCACACAATCTCTCTGTCCTCTACTTCCGTAACCTCAATGATGGTACATGTATTCCTTTCTCATAGACATCTTGATAACTATATCTGTTTGCAGAACTGTTTTCTAACACCCTTGTGATTCCAGAATTGTAAAAAAAAATGAAGGAGGAAGAAGTTTTTTTCAGTGGGACAGGAGGAAGTCAAAATGCTGTAAAATCAAAGAAAAATGGTAAATCTCCAGAACCAAACAAGGTTACAGTAAAGATGCTTAGATGTGCAGACTAATAATTTAATAAATAATTGCAAAATTATCCACGAAATGCTTGAATACTTGCACGTACCACCAAGCTTGGAAAATGTAAACATGATAATTCTACATAAAGAGATGGTGGTACAAAATCTTCCAAACTATCGACCTATAAGTTTAAGCCACGTCAACGAGTTTTTCACAAACGTGATCACGAATAGATTTACGAAGAACCAAGAAGAAAAGCAACCATCAGAACAATCAGGATTCAGGAGAAGATTCTCAACCAACTACAGGCAACAGATCGAGTCATCGAAAAATCAAGGGAATTCCGGCTCCCGCCGTGTCCAGCATTTTAAACTACAATGAAGCGTTTGATTTCAATGGAAAGAAATGGAGTTATTTAAGCACTGAAAAGCTGAGGGATTGAAACACAATACGGAGTCATCAAAGAAATGTACACATATGTCATCACAAGCTAGCTTTGTGTCGCCAATATACCCATCAATATGAATATAGGAGTTAGACAAGGAGACACTATTTCTCGAAATCTTTTCAAAGGAGCCATCGAATAATCTTTACAACGAGATGAATTGGGAAGAAAATGGAATAAATATCGATGGAAAAAGTGAAATCACTTGAGATTACCAGATGCAATCTTGATCTATGATAATGAAATATAAATAAAGGGAGAATTGAATTAATTGAACAACTAAAGCAGAAAAGTCAGCCTGAAACAGAGTGTCTCAAATGGAGGTTACGTACTGTATAAAAACTGCACAGGAACATGTGTAAACAAAAAAATTTCCCAGTAAAGCATTCCAAAATACATACAGAGTACTATATATATATTGTTGCGGATTCGCGCCCACCGGCGTGCGAACGGCCACGTAACTCGAATCGCGGCACGTCGCCCACCGGACGGACAATCCAGTCGTGACCCTCTCGGACTCACGCCGGGAACTAGTCACGGGTGGACCTTTCGGTCTCACCACGATCGTGCCAATCGGCCCCCACGTGGGATAGGGTTGCTCGCCAAATTCGACCTACCTAAGTACCCACACGGAGGGTAGACCGGGCGATCGCACCTCGCCGCAGGTCGACTTCGGACACGGGCCACTTTAAGCAACCCGTTCCGTACTATCGGGATAACCGAGCGGTGTTATTCGTCGGCCTCGACGGTTCGATTAATTATCGGGCGTTTTAGCCCACGACCAACCCTTTACGTGAAGCAAGATGGAGATTCAATGAAAGAAAAGACGAAGCGAAGCGGGAAAACAGTTCAACATGAAGCACATTTATTTCGCGATGAACGGAAAGCACACATATACAATTCCACCAAAAGCACATGTAAAAGAAGAAGACAATGCAATATTACACAAAAAGCAAATGCAACAATGCAGATCTATCCGACTACCGAGCACACGGCAACACTTATACAATTTTACTTCACAGACGGCGCCGACAACACATGTACCCAAAACAAAAGAAAAAGAACCACCCTCAAGGATGAGGCGGGCCTGGGGCTGAGACCGGGTCGGGCCTACCCGTCTGATGATGAGACGCGAAGTGGCGGTGGTGCCTCAACTCCGCGGGCCTCGCGGACAGTGTCTGGTAGGGGGTGGGAAAGGGGCCCCCTTTGTCGCACTATCTCAGCGCGGGGGGGGGGGAAATAGGAGGGGGTTGCTGATGCTCGGGGGAAGGAGGATATCACCCTGTCTCGGGTCCCGCGGCGAGCGTCTCCTCCTCGACCTCGGTCGCGTTGCTGGCCTCTCCCTCTGCAGCTCCCGGCACTGACGCGAGCACCCCCTCGTCCGCCTTCGCCGTCGCCACCTCTCCACAGCTCTGTCTACTCGCCCTCTCCGTCTCCTCTCTTGGCTCGTCCCAACTCTTCACTCTTGACTTCTCCCACTTCTTTCCAGCTCCACCGACGACTCTCTTGAACTCCGCACAACAACTCTTTACTGACGAACGCAGCCGTTTATATAAGCCCCGTGGCTTCGCTCTTTCACCCTTGACCCTTTGCCTCCGACCCTTCACCTCTCTAACTGGCTCCCCATTGGACCGAGTAAAAGTGGACGTGAATGCTTTTTGATCCATGAATTTGCATATAGCGTCCTCACTCCAACGCCCTGGAGGCGGGGCCAAATCGCCCCAGCTCGCCGATAGGACGGAACAGAAGTGGGCGTGAGTCGTTTTTGATCCGTTTTTCTTCGGAAAGTCTGTGATGTCTCTGAACACGCTGCTCGGTGCGCGCCCCGCACGAGTCCAGCATCGGCGCCCACAAGTCGCGTGGGAATGACGGTGATGCGATGGTGGCGAGTTGTGACGGTAAAGGTCGTGGCTGTTGTTGTGAAGCGGCGTTGTGGTTGGTGGTTGTTGTTGTGAAGCGGCGTTGTGGTTGGTGGTTGTTGTTGTGAAGCGGCGTTGTGGTTGGTGGTTGTTGTTGTGAAGCGGCGTTGTGGTTGGTGGTTGTTGTTTTGATGGCTGTTGAGACGTGGTTGGTGGTGGTAGTAATGGCGGCTGGTCCAAAATAAAGATAGTAAAAGAAAAACGGCTATCCTGAAGAGTCGCAGCCCGACTGAATGACATTTATTCCCTCGAAACAACGGGTTTGGGCCTAACTACACATATACTTACAGAGATATCTCACCTGAGGGACCTGAATGGTGGTTTGTGAATTTCGTCAACCACAACAATATATATATATATATATATATATATATATATATATATATATATATATATATATATATATATATATGTATATACACATATACTGTACATATATACATATGTCTTGGATCCGGGGTTCTTGGGTAAACATTTGGGTCCCTCCCTAATGCCCGGTCCTGAGGCCGCCAGAAACAGATAACTCCATGCACCGGCAGGTTGCTAGGCAACCACGAACGCTGATTGGCACGGCCAATCCGGGCAGGGTTACACTCGTGATACCTGACCTGTGGATGGCCGAATAATTGAGGTCACGTGCCCTCAATGCACTCGGATTACTGCCGAGTGTTAGTGAGTGAGCGCTGGCTAACAAAGCAAATTATTGGGGTACAATTTCCCGTCTAACTGTACTTGTGCACTGTCGGACCAATAAAGGAAAAAAACAACTGAGACAGATTGGAAATGACAATAAACAATTACATATTACAAACACACAAGCAAGCAATCATTTATCAGCAAGAAAGCAATAAGGCACATAAGAGCAGATTTAACCATAACATGTATTCTTCAATCTTACTTACACGAAAGACTTGGCCATCATTCACTCAGGGGAGAAGAATAAATAATAAGAATAACTTGAAAATAAAATAAAAGTAATGTATGGAGAAAAGAAAAATAACCTTTTCCTTTCTCCCTCACCTCACACAGCCCAAATATACAGGATAATGTGGAGGAAAATGGATGGGGAAGATGGGCAGTGGTGATGCAATGTGATAGGGACACGCAGCCACGTCCCTGAGGTGCCTGGCCCCAGTAGGCAAGTCCTCTCCGGTGTCCCAGATATACGAGCTAGATGTGGGACTCGCCCTCCTCTGCCTCAGATTCTTCCTCTTCAGGCCCCCATCAATGAAGTGCCACTGTTCACCCTACTCGTCCTTCGTGGCTGACAGGATCGAGAGGACAGTAAGATGCTCATGGAAGGAGTATTCTTTTTCCACAGAAGCTCGACACCAACTGCTCGGGAAACCTTCCTTTTTTTTTACCCTCACATGCTTTTGTTCCTTCCCTCACGAGCCTTCTCAGTCGTTGAGTCTTCTGCTCATGCGAGCTTGTCCCGTTCGCTTCTTCCTTTCTGCTTCTCTGAGCCATCTGCTCAGGAGCTCTTTTTGTCCCTGCTCATGCGAGCTTTCCCCATTCACTTCTGCCTTCTGCTTCTCTCACGATCATAAAGATCCTTCAAGGCACGAACGTTCGTTGACGGGCAAGTTGCATTGCGTTCCGTTATCGCCTCTTCTTCTCACGAGCTCTTTGTGTCCCTGCTCGTGTGAGCTTTCCCGTTCGCTTCTGCCTTTCTGCTTCTTCTTCACATCAGCTCTCTTCCCTCCTCCCACAAGCCTTCTCTCTCCCCCATTGGTCAACAGCCAATGAGGGCAGGTCCATGACGTCACTTGTGGAAAATACCAACCTGTTCTGAGGGAACTTTCAACGCAGCCCCCGCCCCCCTTACTCGCCCAAAGCAGCGACGAGAGCCCCCAGCCCCTCCCCCCATGTGCAACATGCCCACTCATACCCTTCCCCACTGTACCACGCCTGCAAGAAACGCCGCACCTCATAGGCCACGAAGAGCACCAAGCGTCATGAACATGCATGTGAGATGTGACATGAACATGCATGTGAGAGCTTCCAATGGGTTAATGACCACAGGTGGGTCGAACTTGCCCAACTAAACAATGGAGGGAGCATGGAGGGGAATTCTGCCGAACTGAGGAATGACCAGAAGGCCCCGGCATCAAAGGCAAGACTGATGCGGTAAAGGAGGAACTGTTGAAAGGATGTTTGATCGAGGGAAGATTATTGGTGGACCGTTGAAATGGGCTGATGGGGTAAAGGAGGGATGATTTAAAGTAGCA
>NC_140963.1:109452473-109527473 GCF_056783735.1 Eptatretus burgeri
CGTCTGTGAAGTAGAATTGTATAAGTGTTGCCGTGTGCTCGGTAGTCGGTATTAGCTCTGCATTGTTTTCGCTTTTATATTTGCTTTTTTGTGTAAATGGAATTGTGTTTTCTTTTTTTTGTGTGCATTTGGTGGAATTGTATTTGTGTGCTTCCCGTGTGCCGCGAATAAATGTGCTTTATTGTTGAACTGTTCTCCCGCTTCGCTTCGTCTTTTCCCCATTGAACCCTCATCTTGCTTCACGTAAAGGGTTGGTAGTGGGCTGAATACGCCCGATAATTAATCGAACCGTCGAGGTCGACGATAACACCGCTCGGTTATTCTGATAGCACGGAACGGGTCGCTTAAGTGGCCCGTGTCCGATGTCGACCTGCGGCGAGGTGCGATCGTCCCGGTCTACCCTCCGCGTGGGTACTTAGGTAGGTCGAAGTTGGCGAGCAACCCTATCCCACGCGGGGGCTGATTGGCTCGATCGCGGTGAGACCGAAAGGTCCACCCGTGACTGGTTCCCGGCGTTAGTCCGAGAGGGTCACGACTGGATTGTCCGTCCGGTGGGCGACGTGCCGCGATTCGAGTTACGTGGCCGTCCGCACGCCGGCGCGCGAAAACCGCAACACTGGTGTCAGGTCGTGGCATACAAATTCATCGCTTTCCTCGGGGCACCGGTATCGGAGAACAGGAAAACGGGCTGTCCTGTCTCCAATTAAATTCACGGGAATCGGTCCAGGGGTGAGAGAGAAGCGACCCCGATTCCCTCAAATTACGAGCGAGCCAAATTAACCCTTCACGAGAAGCAAAGATGGCGTCTCAAGGCGAGCGGGAGCCGGGGGGTATTGGAAATGTATATGTGTAGTAATGTAGAATCCATGGCCCAGGATGGAATCCTCGAGCAGGAAATGTTGATTGTGCAGGAACACGGACTCGCCCAACTGAACCCAGGGCCCGAGGTGGGTGCGGCAGCGGCCGCGGTGTATGACACCTCCCCCCCCCTCCACCAAGTCCCTTCCCCAACCCCCCCCGAAACGGCTCACTTGATTGCATCCGACATGGCCCAGCTATTCACCATGCTGGCACAAATGAATGCGGCAATGACAAATGAAATAAAACGAAATGAAAGACATGAACAAACAAATAAACGAAAAAGATGGATACATTCACAAACGAAATAAAACGCATGAAAACTAAAATGGAAACAAACATGAAGGAAGAAACGAGAAAGCTACGGGGTGAGACGCAGAACATGGGCCGATGCCTGCAGGCGGGCATGAAGGCCGTGAGCAGGGAACTTAAAATGGCGACTCCACGTGTCGGAACAAACGAGCTGGAAGGGGGTGCAACGGCTGACAGGCCCGCGGTGGAGGCGGGTAAGGAAAAAGTAATTCGGGAGACAAGAGACGAGGTGAAAGTAATTGCGAGGGAGAGAAAAGAACAATTAATACGGAGAGCAAGGATGAGGTACGCGGAGATCGTGAAAGAGCAAGGAGTGAAAAACAGGGAAGGACGGGAGCGACTTAAAGAGAAAGCAAGGTTGACCTACTTAAAGATGAGGGAAAGACGCCAGAAAGAAGCAGAGACCAATAAACACGATGAAGACGGGGTAAGTGACGCGCACACACACACGGAGGTAGTGGAGGATAGTGAGGTTGAGCTCGCGGAGCGTGTGGGGACCCGGTGCGAGCAGCTGGATGACCTCCTCCAGGAACGAGGGGAGGGAGTCTGCCCCCTTGAGGCGAGTCACGACCAGGTGAGTTCGGTCGTGCTTTGCGAGGTTGAGGGGACGAGTGCTGTGGACAGGTGCACGGAGAGCTTGGGGGGTATGGAGACCCTTGTGGGGACACAAATCCCCAGTGTGGTTGTCCCTGTGTGTGTGGTGCAAGGTGTGAGTGCGTCCCCGTGTGTGGAAGCGACCCCGTGTGTGAGTGGTGTGGTGGCGATGGTGCCGGAGTACGTGCTTCCCAGCACGCCGTGTGTGGATGAGGCACCGTGTGAGGTGAGTACATGGTGTGTGAGTGAAACGGCCAGTATGAGTGAGGCACCGCGGGTGAGTGCCCCCGCGTGTGTGAGTGAGGGACGGTGTGTGGATGAGGCACCGTGTGTGGAAGAGGCCGTGTGTGTGAGTGAAACGGCCAGTGTGGATGAGGCACCGCGGGTGAGTGCCCCCGCGTGTGTAAATAGTATGGTTTGTGTGAGTAGTGAGGCACGCGTGAGTGAACGGCCGAGTGCAAGGGAGACCGTGTGTGTGAGAGAGCGGTATGTGAGGGAGATGTCGGTCGGCATGCGGGAGCACGCAGCCGCGTCTCCCCGTGTGAATGTGATGGAGTGGAGTGTGTGCGTCGTAACACGCAGGTGTGCGAGGGTCGAATGGCGACGACGACGGCGACAGAGTGAAAGAAAGCCGTGTAGCGGCTGTAGTTGTTTCGCGGACCGTGCCGGGTTCACTCAGCAGTGAGCACGCGGTCCGTGCTGTGCAACGCACGAGACCGCCACGTGCTCGCTTGCGAGAGTGAAGTCCCGGTCCGGAAACGCACGCGGTGGATTTGCCGATCCCGCGGACGGACAAAGTTTAGGCAGGACTCCGGATTTGGACCGGACGGGTTCTCCACGCGATCGTGTGTGTTCAGCTCCAACGGGCAAAGCACATGTGTTCGCGTGGGAAACCCCTCGAGACGTGGGGCTTGTGTTTTTTTTTTGCGCACGGTGACGTCATGGCTGCACGTGTGGTTGGAATCCGGCAGGAGGGGTATCTCTGCCGGATGGTCCCGTCCAAGGAGGGACGAGGAACACGTGCAGCTGCATGACGTCACGGGCAGGTGTAAAGTGCGCGAGCTCTGAGTTGCCGCGCAGGTGCTGCGCATGAAAAAAAAAAAAAAGCAAGCCTCACTTTCGGGTGCACAGGATTCCTGGGCAAGGGGTGAAAGACCCCCTTACCTGGGCACAGGATGAAAACTAGTTAGGGGGAAGGGTTAGCTTAGCTAGACCGACTCCATGGGGCAGGGGTAAGTCCTCATGGAGTCCGTGGAATGGATTAGGTAGAGGGATTGTAGCCAGATTTAGGTTGGGAAATAAAATGAATTTTTGAGTTAGGAGACAGAGACAGACTGGTGAGTGTGTAGAGGGGACGTAGCTTAGCTACGTAGGTTAAAAGGAACGTGCTGTAGTTTAAGGGACGACGTGGGAGCACGAGTTAGTTAGGGGAGGTAGTTAGGAGGATGGCAGAGTTCAGTGGTGTGTGTATTGAAGAGATGAGAGTTGTGAGGTGAGTACATGGTGAGTGAGTGAGGCCAGCGGGTCTGTGTGAGTGGAGCGAATGGGGAATGCATGGTGCGATGAGTGATTGGGGGAGGAGTGACTCTACCAAGGGACCCCGGGGTCAGTGCAGATTGAGTTAGCTGGGTTAGTCAAATTAACAAATATGGAAGTCGCTTTTGTTGTTGGTGGGGAAGTAGGCTCGAAACCCGTTTGGAGTGGGTGCAGGAGCCCTGTTGACAGGCTGGGAGCGTGGTGGCGAAGGTGAGTATCGCTGAGTGGGTACCCCGGGCACCAGGCTAGTCGGCCGTGGTAGGCTGGCAAGGGCCCATGGGGGCCGGGATAGCGTAGTGGGCACGGGTGCGCCTGCTTGGTGCGGGGGCCCGGGCGCCATTAGCCGCGTGGGCAGTGTTGTGGGCACGGGTGACCCTCGGAAAGGGGCCCGGGAGGCCGGCCTGCCACGTGTGCGTTTCAGGAGGTGCCATGGGGGCACTCCCGGTGTTAGGGAGCTGGTAGGCTCGGAGGCAGTGTAGTGCCCGGGGTGCCATAGCGGGAGATTCGGCAGAGGGTCGTGCCTGCCAAAGGGAGCCACGTGTCCCAGCCAGGAGACCGTGTGAGGGCACGGAGAGAAAATTGGGGGGCGAGGCCCGAAATTGTGAGGACACCAACACAGGCGACGGGAATCTGGGTTGTTAGAACCAATAGTTTAAGCGAGAGGCGCTTGTTGAAAGCCCCGGGGTAGTTTAACAGTTAAATGGTTAGGTAGATTAGGAGATGTACCCCTCCGCACCATCCATCCCCTCGCTGTCGTTGTGGGCCGCTGGACCCACTTTGGGTTAGATCGCCGAACTCTGGGGAGGCTGCCATCCTGAGGCTTCGTTGGGCCTCAGCACAGGACGTTAGCTCTCCCTTGTTCTTCCCTCCGGAAGGGAACGTAGGGGTTGGGAGTAGGCTAGGTGACAGGATAGGTTAGCCGAACAAGGACGATAAAGGGGTTAGGGGACGATTTATAGTGGGAAGTAAAAAATAAAAACAACAAAAAAAAATAAGTGGGGGCTAAATTGGTTTTTCACAAATTAAGGGAGTGGGTATGTACAGTGACAGGCAAAGGCGATAGGTTGGGAGGGAGACAGGTAGGTAGGTCCGAGCCCGCTCCAAGTGGCCAGCACCACCGCACCCCTCCACCAACCTCCACTGAACGGCAAAGGCCGGCCAACTTCATCGGCAGCTGTTATTTTGCTGCAAGGTCTGTGCCGGCTGGATCGTCTGCAGCTGCTGTGCTGCAAGGCCTGTGCCGGCCCACTTCATCTGCCGGCTGGCTGTTTTTTCTTCAAGGCCTGTGCCGGCCAGTTCATCTGCCCGCTATGTTTGCCTGCAGCGGCCTTCTTCTGCGGGCTGTGTTTGCCTGCTCACCTTTGCCATGCCATGCCCACTGCCCCCGTTCACCAGCCCCGTTCAATTTTTGCTTTGCCCCCCCCCCCCCTGTTCATTGCCATGTGCGCCAGGATCGTAAAAGCAACAGTTTGCAAGCTGCAAGAACTGCCCCGTTGGCAGCTGCAACACGGGCCTGCAGTGGCGGCCCGTGCGCCGTGTTTGCGTCCATCCATTCATGCATCCATTCGTTGTGTTCATTGCGTGTGCCGCTTGAGCTGGCACGGAGACTACGTTTGTGCAGCCCATGCACCGTTGTGGTTCACTGCGTTCAGTTCAAAGGGGAAGGCCTTGGACTGCGTGTGAGCAGCCAGCCACGTTCCCTGTCACCTGCATTGTTTTGAGCCAGAGACTGCATGCGGGCAGCCTGGCTCCCTGCTAACTGCTTTCTTTTTGCAGAGTTCAATGATCCTGGGCCATGGTTTAGTGTAAAATTTGTAAGTTAAGGTTAAGATGTACTGTAAATATGAGTGCGCCCCCGGCATGTCTGTCTAGCGCCGGCAATTTTATTTAAGTCGTCCGTGTGAGTGAGTTTGTTTAGGTAGTTACGCAGCCCTCAGGTTATTTATTTTGGGGACACGAATACCATGAATGTCGCACTCAGGGATCCGTAGGTAAAATGTACTAGGGGAAAACTACACATGATGGCACACGAAAATTTGACGACTCGGGACGAGTCTGTAAAAAGGAAGGGGGTAGTGTTGTGGTTACCAGATTCGCAAATCACCATTCAGGTCCCTTAGGTGAGGTATCTCGGTAAGTGCATGTGTAGTTAGGCCCAAACCCGTTGTCTAGTGGGAATACATGTCATTTATACGTGCTGCGACTCTTTAGGATAGCCGTTTTCTTTACTATCTTTATTTTGGACCAACCGCCATGATCACAACCACAACATCAACCAGCAACCACAACGCCGCTTCACCACAACCGCCACGACCTTTACCGTCACAACTCGCCACCATCGCATCACCGTCATCTCGCGCCACTCATGAGCACCGATGCTGGACTCGTGTAGGGCGCACGTTGAACAGCGTGTACAAAATCACGGATTTTGTGCTTCAAAAACGGATCAAAAACGACACACGCCCACTTTTTGCCGTCCAATCGGTGAGCGAGGGGCGACTGGCCCGCCCCAGGGCGATCGATATATGCAAATTTGTGGATCAAAAAGCCTTCACGCCCACTTTTTGTCGGGCCAATGGGGAGCGAGGTGAAAGGTCAAAGGGAGGGGGTCAAAGGCGAAGTTACGGGGGGATAAAAGGACGGTGTTCGTCAGTCAGAACGAGAGAGAGTCGAACGAAAAGGAGAACGAGAACGAGAACGAGAAGGAGTCGGAACAAAAAGGAAAACGAGAACGAAGAGGAGAACGAGAACGAGAACGAGAACGAGAACGAGGAGGAGAACGAGAACGAGAACGAGTCAGAAAAAGGAGAACGAGAACGAGAAGGAGTCGGAACGGAGGGGACGAGTGTGGAAGTCTGGAGCCCGAAGCCTGCAGTGGCTGGAGAAGCTGAAGAGAGTCGGACGAGGGGGTGCTCGCGTCGGTGCCAGGAGCTGCACGCCCGAGGGAGGCCGGCAGCGCGACCTGGCCGAGGTGGAGACGCACACCAGGGATAATAAAGATCCTCTATACCCCGAGCATCAGCAACCCCCTCCTGTTTCCCCCCGCGCTGAGATAGTGCGACCAAGGGGGCCCCGTTCCCACCCCCTACCAGACACCGTCCACGAGGCCCGCGGGTTGCGGGGCCATCGCCGCTCCGCGTCTCATCACCAGACGGGTAGGCCCGACCCGGTCTCGGCCTCAGGCCCGCCTCATTCTTGGGGATATTCTTTCCTTGGTTTTGGGTATGTGTTGTCGGCGCCGTCTGTGAAGTAGAATTGTATAAGTGTTGCCGTGTGCTCGGTAGTCGGTATTAGCTCTGCATTGTTTTCGCTTTTATATTTGCTTTTTGTGTAAATGGAATTGTGTTTTCTTTTTTTGTGTGCATTTGGTGGAATTGTATTTGTGTGCTTCCCGTGTGCCGCGAATAAATGTGCTTTATTGTTGAACTGTTCTCCCGCTTCGCTTCGTCTTTTCCCCATTGAACCCCCATCTTGCTTCACGTGAAGGGTTGGTAGTGGGCTGAATACGCCCGATAATTAATCGAACCGTCGAGGTCGACGATAACACCGCCGGTTATTCTGATAGTACGGAACGGGTCGCTAAGTGGCCCGTGTCCGAAGTCGACCTGCGGCGAGGTGCGATCGCCCGGTCTACCCTCCGCGTGGGTACTTAGGTAGGTCGACCCTGGCGAGCAACCCTATCCCACGCGGGGCTGATTGGCTCGATCGCGGTGAGACCGAAAGGTCCACCCGTGACTGGTTCCCGGCGTTAGTCCGAGAGGGTCACGACTGGATTGTCCGTCCGCTGGGCGACGTGCCGCGATTCGAGTTACGTGGCCGTCCGCACGCCGGCGGGCGCGAAAACCGCAACAATATATATATATATATATATATATATATATATATATATATATATATATATATATATATATATATATATATATATATATTATAATGGCATTTCAAAAAACAAATTTTTCGAGATATCCAAGTTGGCTACCCGTCATCGGAGTTAATTATGGTCAAAAACACCACTACACAAGTTTCAGAATTTTCCTGCCAAAAATGGCCACCGGCGGCCATTTTTTCCAATATGGCGGCCAAATATTTTCGATTTCGGTATGTGGGCCATAAATTGTGTATAGATATGGCTTGTAATGAGTCTTTTGTAGGGTTTTCGAAGGTGCTAAATTCATTTCTGTTTACAGCAATGTGTTTCAGAAAAGCAGTATGGCGGAAAACCAATATGGCGGCCAAAAATCAGCCATTTTGAGGTACACAGTAGGTGACGCTTTGCCCATAGGCTTCCGATATGTCTAAATATGTTTCGCCGATATGGACTTCGTTTCTGAACTTGGAAAATTGTTTAGTGGATCCATTAACTGATGTTTCCTTCCACAGGGGTTTGAACGGATCTTTCACAAAGCCCTTTTCATCTGTATTCGGACAATCGAATGTTTACAGCCACTTGAAACTGTTTCATGACACAATATTCCCTGTTCTCTCTCTATTTTCAGACTGACCAAAGTACCTTAGGAGCTTCACGGTACATGTGCACCTACAATATGGATACCAAGAAGCCCGGTCGTCCAAAAGGTTACAGATCAAAGAGCGAACCTCCCCTGCATAAACTGCAAAGACCGTGTAGAACAAACTCTTGTGCTCCAGCAAATCTGCGCAATCCAGCTAAACGGTCTGACCGAATTATTGAAAAAAAGCAAGTTGACACGCCGCCACCTACACCAAGCACTAGTGCTGAAAGTACACCTAATAAGCCCAGGAACGTTTATCTAGTAGAAAATTCAATCGATGGATTTTTATATTCTAAGCTATGGATGTGAGCACAAAAAGCCGAGCATAAACAAGAGCAGTGCTCCGTCGGATTCTAGAATGTCATCATGTTCAGAAAGTTGCTATTAAAACAGCTATCAAACGGACTGTAAGTGAACTGAGAGACGTCTGGAAGTACCACTTCGGTGTAGGTGTAATTTATGGTAAATTTTCTGAAAAACAGAAAGGTACAGAACGAGAAAGCTGCAAAATAATAATCCCAACGGCGAAGATAGAAAAGAAAGTGCGTGAACTATATGATGCATGGAAAGAACTGGAGTGAACAAGTAACAGAGAAGACCGGCGAGATACCAAAAGTTTCAAGTAGCGAGAGATGCTTTTAAAACAAAGATTACAAGAGCTGCTCAATATATGCAAAGAGAATGTTAGAGAGGTGATGATGCACTCTGGAATAAAAGATTGGGAAACTGATTACGCTGATCAACAACAGTAAATGGACAAGTCACAGAAAGGGATAGCTATAGGGATCGATGTCACACAAAAAAGAGAGATAGCAGAAGAATGGAAAAAAAGGTGGGTGAAGAGACAAGAAGAAGTGAAGAGAATGGAAGTTGTGAGCTAATTGGTAGTAACAGTGAGAGTAATCCGGACAGCGATAGCGAATGGACTTCACCAGAGAGAATAAAAAAGCGTAAAGTAGATGTTATGGGGAAAATAGCTCGAACGTCAGACAGGCTTGGCATAAGCGCAAGAAAGCGAGCAGCACTTGCCGCAACATGCATGAACGCGGCTAATATTCCCGTGGCTGACACCAACCTATCAGTGACATCGGCCTGGCACAAAGGCAGACAGAAACGACTACAGCAGTCAGAGAAAGTCAAAACTGAGTTCACATGTCCGGAATTTCTAGTTGTGCACTGGGATGGTAAGATCCTGAAAGTCAAAGGTGGGAAATCCTCCGAAAGATGCTGTGTATATGTATCTGGTACCAACGATGACAAAACGAAGTTCCAGAAGCTGTTGGGTGTACCAGAAATTCCAGACAGTACCGGTTCTTCACATGAGTTCACAGTTAGTAACTTGCTGTCGGCTTGGCAAGTATAAACCAAAGTAACTGGCTTAGTATTCGATACTACTGCCTCGAATACCAGTCAATGGCGCGGTGCCTGTACTCTACTCGAAACTTACCTAGGAAAAGCTGTTCCGTGGCTAGCATGCCGCCATCATATATCAGAACTACACATCAAGCATGTTGTTGAAGTCATTACAGGGGACAGTATGGAACTCGGAATGAAATTATTCAAGCACCTCGCAAAATCTTGGCCAATCTTGCAACCAAGCATCGACTACAATAAACTCAACAAATTTGATTGGGATGAGTGCTCGACTTGGATGAAAGAACAAGCAGAGGTGGTGCTACTGTGGGCAGTTGAGAAGCTTAAACGCAATACATTCCCGAGAGCTGATTATAAGGAACTCCTACAGTTAGTTATAGTATGGTTGGGTGGCTATGTAGAGAACTTTCGGTTCCGTACACCTGGCCCTGATCATCATTCCAGATGGATGAGCAAAGTGATCTACTTCCTAAAAATTTCATTGCTGGAGAAACAGTTTAGTATGGACACAAAGGAGAGGAACTGGGTGTACCTAATGTCAGAATATGTTGGAATTTTCTACGCAAAGTACTTCTTCCAGTCACCACTCAGTGTGGCGGCTCCATTGAATGACATCCGCTTCCTTCAACAAATGTTGAAGTACAAACATATTCGACCACTCATGGCGGAAACTACCATAGAATCAATCAAACGACACTTATGGTAACTAACACCTCAGCTCGTCATATTCTCATTAGCCAATGAAACTCTTTCTGCGAGCAAACGGGAGAGTTTTTGCATAGGTACTCTACGAAACAACTAGACCGACTCATGACCAGTTGAAGACTGGGAAACCGCAGCTCCCTTCAATCGAAATTGACGAAGATGAAGATATCAATCTTGATAATCTCATCAACGAACAGTCATGGCTCATCTTTGACCTATTAGAATGTTATGACATTCTGGTTATGAATGGATGACAGAGGTTGCTTGTAGCTGGTCCATGTCTGATGGCTATAACAAATTCGCAAACTACGTGAAAAATGTCCATGTTGTGAACGACCTAGCGGAGCATGGTATCAAACCAATATCAGATTTCATGAACAAATTCAGGCATTGTTGCATGTTGAAGAATGGCATCGAGCTGCTTTTCCGGACTGTACAAAGTTGACTCTGCAGAAGCTGACTTGTTGAGCCATACTGAGGACTACTGTACTCTGGGAATACTGTACTCTGTGGTGGACTACTGTACTCTGACGTAGATGAACTCGTATGATAATGTTCCAGTGTGTTAAATGCTTTCTTCTGAAATACGATAGCCTATGTTATTGAATACCGTTGATTCTGTCGCCTCATTCAAGACCTGTTTGCTGTTTCTTAATCTCAGGACATAGCTTCTTGAAGGAATAAATGCCTGAAATCAATTTAGTATCACACAGAAGATGGTTTCTGAGTTCGAAAACGAACTCTGTGCCAACAAAATCACATATCAGAAGCCTATGGGCAAAGCGTCACCGACCGTGTACCTCAAAATGGCTGATTATTTTGCCGCCATATTGGTTTTCTGAAACACATTGTTGTGAACAGAAATGAATTCAGCACTCTCGAAAACCCTACAAAAGGCTCATTACAAGCCATATCTGTGCACAATTTATGGCCCACATACCAAAATCGAAAATCTTTGGCCACCATATTGGAAAAAATGGCCGCCGGCGGCCATTTTTGGGAGGAAAGTTCTTACACTTGTGTGGTGGTGTTTGTGACCATAATTGACTCCGATGACGGGCAGCCAACTTGAATATTTCTAAAAAGTTGTTTTTTGAAACGCCCTAATATATATATATATATATATATATATATATATATATATATATATATATATATATATATATATATATATATATATATATATATATATATATATATATATATATATATATATATATATATGGAGGGCGATTCCCACATCCAGCTCGCATATCTGGGACACTGGAGAGGACATGCCTACTGGGTCCAGGCACCTCAGGGACGCAGCTGCGTGTCCCCATTGCATCACATCGCCACTGCCCATATATATATATATATATATATATATATATATATATATATATATATATATATATATATATATATATATATATATTATGCTCTACCGGTCTAAAGTTTTAGAACACCCACATTTTTCCAGTTTTAAGTCGAATTTAAGCAGTTTAATATTTCAATGTACTCTGAAATTAAAGCATAGAGCAAATAAACAATTGCAGATAAAACAGAAATCATGGAATCGTTTTGTTGAACAAACTTTAATCTAAATTCTTGACTCATCAAAGTAGTCACCTTTTGCAGATATAACAGCCGAACATACTTGTGGCATTCTTTCTGCAATGGAAATCAAATATTGTTCAGAAAGTTCTTCCCAACACTCTTGCACAAGTTCCCACAAATGTGTTGCACTTGAAGGTTGCTTTGCTTTCACCCTTCTGTCCAGTTCATCCCAAACCAACTCGATGGGGTTTAAGTCTGGAGACTGTGCTGGCCATTCCATGATTTGAAGCCTACAGTCTTGTTCGTTTCTTCTAAGGTAGTTCTGACATAGCCTGGAGGTATGTTTTGGGTCATTTCTTGCTGTGGGATGAGTCCCTGACCAACTAGGCAGAGACCAGAGGGTATTGCATGGCGCTGCAAAATGCTGTGGTAGCCCTTTTGGTTCAGGGTGCAAGTCGCCGACTCTGGATCCAGCAAAAGAGCCCCATATCATCATGCTTCTTCCTCCATTTTTGACAGTTGATGTCACACACTGAGGAACCATCCTTTCACCAACTCGATGGCGTACAAAAACCCTGTGTGATGAACCGAAGATTTCAAATTTTGATTCATCGGTCCATAAGACCTTCGTCCAGTTTTCAGTTGTCCACTGGCGGTGCTTCATGGCCGAGGCAAGCCTCTTTTTCTTATTTTGCCATCTTAGCAATGGCTTTCTTACTGCCACTCGCCCTGTCAAACCTGCAGCTCGAAGTCTTGTCTTCACAGTTGAAACTGAGACTTCCTTACTTAGACCAGTGTTAAGCTGTGCTTGAAGCTGCTGTCCTGTGAACCGCCTATCACACAAGCTGTTGACTCTCAGAAACTTGTCTTCTGATTGTGTTGTGGTTTTGGGTCTGCCAGACCTCTTCCTGTCAGAATTTCTTCCAATTTCTAAGTGCCTTTTGATGGTGTAGGAAACTGCACTCACTGACACCTTAGCTTTTTTTCAATTTCTCTAAAGGAAAGAACTACACTTTTAAGGGATATAATGGTCTGTCTGTCTTCTTTGTTAATTGTCTTTTTCTTGCCATTATGACAGCAATATACTACTTCCTGCAGTGCAATATTGTCCAAATAATGCTTCAGAGGGTGGAGCAACACTGTCTGTTCCAACACTGCTTTTATACAGACAAAGGGTTTGTAACTAATCAACAAAAGTTGGGACACCTGAAGGAATTGTTTGCATCAACTTTCAAGGCTTAATTTACTTCTATTGCTGCAGAACAGCTGCAGTTGCGAACCCAATACTTTTTCCCTGAAAAGGGCCTTTTTTAACAACTCTGAAATGTACATTATTTTTCAGTTTTTGGTAACCTAAGCTTTTTTTACCTCTGGCAGTTTACCGCTTAGCTTTGTACCATTTAGGTTATTCACTGGACTTGAACTGCTTAAATTTCAGTAAAAACTGAAAAAATGGGGGTGTTCTAAAACTTTTTACTGGTAGAATATATATATATATATATATATATATATATATATATATATATATATATATATATATATATATATATATATATATATATGACCATTTTCTCGAAGATGGAGAGATGAGTTGGTGATGAGTACAGGGACTATGGCATTGAAGAGACAAGAAGAAGATGAAAAACGTTTGTATGTTATGGGAGAAGCCTTTGTTCAGCGGTGGGATGCATCAGGGTGACGATGATGACGGACAAATGAACCTCGTGTTGGAGTGTGATTGTAATGGATTGTTGCACATGATAATTTAGTTATATATTTCCACAGTAATAATGATTGTTCTTTTTTATTTCCTTCATCTCCAGCCCAAAAAGCACTGCAAGCAAAGCGGCAGATTAATGGGAGTCAGATATGGCAGGGCTACCTGGTAGGTATTTCATTTGGAGGGGAGGGTGGGAGAGGTTTAGTTTGCCTCCTCTTGTAATTATTTTCTCTACTGTCTCTCCGTTTCTCTCGACATACGTTACCTCATCATCTTGATGTTTTATCCATTGGATTTGACATTTCATCTTTATCTTACCTGTTGACTTTACGATATTCCACTTATTACTGAGGAAGCTGTCCTTGTTTATTTTATCACAACATTGAAGGTTGTTCTCTCAACTGGTAGAAATGGTGATAATCCTTGTGGACATTTACTTACTTTCACTCCATAGTCGTCACCCACCCCCCCTCCTTTTCTCTCCTGACCCCGGAATCACTTCATTGTGTCCATCCAGTACCACTCACCGTTCATTATAGTTACAAGTCAGAAAAAAAAAACATTTATTAAACAAAATGAAAAAGCATGCAAGGATGGAATTCCCAAAAAACAACCTAACAAGGAATGACAAGGTATTAATGACACCACAATACAACACCACAATCCTTTTGTGGTTTGCCATCACGGCATTGTTTGACATTTTTGTCATATGTGGAAAAAGTAACAATTGGATGAAGATGTCTATGTTAGAGGCAGTTGTAGATTTGTAGTGTGGGTTTTGTGTAATTGTGTATTTTATTTTTTTGTGTAATTTTGTGTAATTTGTAATTGGTTTTGTGTAATTGTGTATTTGTTGTTGGATTGAGATGTAAAAATGTCATAAAATGTGTCGTGATGGCAATCCTTAAAAGGATTGTGGTGTTGTATTGTGGTGTCATTAATACCTTGTCATTCCTTGTTATTCCTTCCTACCTTGTTTGGTTGTTTTTTGGGAATTCCATCCTAGCATGCGTTTTTTATTTTTACCCTCGTCGAAGGAGAGGGTATTGCGTTTGGGTCCGTTTGTTTGTCTGTCTGTCTGTCTGTCTGTTTTTTGTTGTTTTTTTTTCTGATTTGTTTAACTCTATTTTTCCCGATTTGGATGCCAATGACATCAGCATGCAGTAAATTATTTTGAAGGGCATTTACATTGGGAATACCCCCAATCCCCACCTCCTTCAATGATATACAGGGTGTTTAAAAAGAGTGATGCAACTTTAAATGTCTCATATTTCTGTCAGATTTCCATCAGACCTTACGATAATTTTTTTTCTCAAGTAGTTGTTTTAATTCACCCAAACTAACCACTGTACAGTATTTAAGAAGTGGTGGATTATGTCTCGTCTTTCGTGTCTTTTCTTTTCACGTTTAGAGCGTGAAGGACATTGGGGATAAAGGTGTCCTGATGCCAGAAATGGCACTGCTTGGTGACTTTCCCTCTTCTCTGAAGGATGCCAATCAGCTCTCTGCCACACTATCGTCCTCCTCACATCTGCACATCTCACAGGTTCACTCATTTACCCCATGTGTATGAACCCCATAACCCCTCCCATCCTAACCCCTCTTGTCCATCTTATGCCTGTCTTGCACCTTTAAATTTTTCTCATCAGCTTTATCTGTGTTCATCAAATCTATCTAATCATTGAAATCTTGAATATCCATATAATCTTTGTATTTCAAATGTACTCAGCTTTGAATGTATTTGCCCTTGTTTGTGCATTGTGGAACCATCCTGCTTTTTTTTCTATTTTTTCACCTCGCTTCTTATTTGGTTTTGTGATATTTGTGACACAACTTTGTAGGCAACATTTTAGTGCCAATCAGGAGTACCAGACCATATATCAAAGCAGGTCTCCAAGCCAGCTGCAGCCTGGGCAGCCTCCATCGATCCAAGCTCTTCCTTGAAAAATCAGAACTCATTGCAGCCTACAAGGTCTTTGTCCATAGCTCGATGAAGTCCTGCTTTCCCTTATGGGTTGGCCCCCAGCATCACATTTATGTCTCCTGGATTATGTGGAATGTAAACCTCTCAACATTGGAATCTCCCACAATGAGGCCATAACACAAAACCGTTGTTCTCACGTCGCAGACAGGTCAATGGCTAATGTTTAATGTTTACCTTTCCTCCATTCTAACTCCCTCTGCTCTCTCAGCCCTCCGACCCTCCACAGCTTCTCCAAGATGCACATATTCTTCCAGAAGAACCCCTGCTGGTTAAAACCCCAAAATTCAGGCTTAGCATCCGACTTCCACTCTTTCCTGTTTGGGGGAACTAAATGCACTCTTCCCTCCAGGGCTTCAAGAAGGCGGTACACGACCATCATCTGTCATCCCCGACCCACGATATTTTATAACCCCATTAACTCCACTTAACGCAATGCTCTTGCTTGCAATTTTCTGTGTTTCCTTCTCTCTCTCTCTCTCTCTCTCTCTCTCTCTCTCTCTCTCTCTCTCTCTCTCTCTCTCTCTCTCTCTCTCTCTCTCTCTCTCTCTCTCTCTCTCTCTCTCTCTCTCTCTCTCTCTCTCTTTCTCCCTTTCTCCCTTTCTCCCTTTCTCCCTTTCTCCCTTTCTCCCTTTCTCCCTTTCTCCCTTTCTCCCTTTCTCCCTTTCTCCATTTCTCCCTTTCTCCCTTTCTCCCTTTCTCCCTTTCTCCCTTTCTCCCTTTCTCCCTTTCTCCCTTTCTCCCTTTCTCCCTTTCTCCCTTTTTACCTTTCTCCCTTTCTCCCTTTCTCCCTTTCTCCCTTTCTCCCTTTCTCCCTTTCTCCCTTTCTCCCTTTCTCCCTTTCTCCCTTTCTCCCTTTCTCCCTTTCTCCCTTTCTCCCTTTCTCCCTTTCTCCCTTTCTCCCTTTCTCCCTTTCTCCCTTTCTCCCTTTCTCCCTTTCTCCCTTTCTCCCTTTCTCCCTTTCTCCCTTTTTCCGTTTGTCCCTTTCTACCTTTCTCCCTTTCTCCCTTTCTCCCTTTCTCCCTTTCTCCCTTTCTCCCTTTCTCCCTTTCTCCCTTTCTCCCTTTCTCCCTTTCTGCCTTTCTCCCTTTCTCGCTTTCTCCCTTTCTCCCTTTCTCCCTTTCTCCCTTTCTCCCTTTCTCCCTTTCTCCCTTTCTCCCTTTCTCCCTTTCTCCCTTTCTCCCTTTCTCCCTTTCTCCCTTTCTCCCTTTCTCCCTTTCTCCCTTTCTCCCTTTCTCCCTTTCTCCCTTTCTCCCTTTCTCCCTTTCTCCCTGTCTCCCCTGCTCCCTTTCTCCCTTTCTCCCATTCTCCCGTTCTCCCTTTCTCCCTTTCTCCCTTTCTCCCTTTCTCCCTTTCTCCCTTTCTCCCTTTCTCCCTTTCTCCCTTTCTCCCTTTCTCCCTTTCTCCCTTTCTCCCTTTCTCCCTTTCTCCCTTTCTCCCTTTCTCCCTTTCTCCCTTTCTCCCTTTCTCCCTTTCTCCCTTTCTCCCTTTCTCCCTTTCTCCCTTTCTCCCTTTCTCCCTTTCTCCCTTTCTCCCTTTCTCCCTTTCTCCCTTTCTCCCTTTCTCCCTTTCTCCCTTTCTCCCTTTCTCCCTTTCTCCCTTTCTCCCTTTCTCCCTTTCTCCCTTTCTCCCTTTCTCCCTTTCTCCCTTTCTCCCTTTCTCCCTTTCTTCCTTTCTCCCTTTCTCCCTTTCTCCCTTTCTCCCTTTCTCCCTTTCTCCCTTTCTCCCTTTCTCCCTTTCTCCCTTTCTTTCTTTTTTTCCTGTTCATTTATTTCCTTCCTTGCTGTGTCCAACTGTGGCCCCACAACTCTATTTCCAACTCCAAATATCGCCTTTTACCCTTTGTCACGTGTCGGCTTTCCATGAGCTGAGATATTTACCTCCACCATCAAAGGTGAAGGAGGTTATGTTTTCACCCCTTTCTCTCTGTTTGTTTGTTTGTCTGTTTCTTTGTTTGTTTGTTTGTCTGTTTCTTTGTTTGTGTGCAGGATATCTCAAAAAGTTATGGACGTATCCGAATGAAATTGTGTGAACAGGTTGGGTGTGTGACACGGCAGAACTAACTATATTTTGCTGAAAATCCGGATCTTGATCTGAATACGAGAATTTTTTTAATTTTTTAATGTGATTCTTCACCATTGAGAGATATGACCAAAAACGATATATAGCAAGATATCTCAAAATGTTGAGGACGGATTTGGGTGAAATTTGGTGGATACGTTGGTTTTGTTGCAAGGACTAATTTATTCGGTTTTGTTGAAAATCCAGATCCGGATCTGGATCTGGATACGAGAATTATTTATTTTTTAAAAAGTGATTCTTCACCATTGAGATATGACCAAAACGATATAGTACTGTATAACATGATATTTCAAAAATGTATTGGGCCAGATATGTTCTCGTGGATCAGGCATTACGTAGCGGAGGTATACGCTCTACCGAGTGCCTTTCAGTCTATATAATTAATATTGTGAAATGTAAACTGGCACAACTTGTAGGCCTGTCAATGCAACACAGGCATGATACCCCACCTAGAAAGTCACGAATGATTACTGTCGAACCAGTGATTTTCCACGATCATGGAGAAAAGATTGAATTCACGGAATCCGTGAATTGCAATGGTAGACTGAATTTGACATGGCTATCAATGGAATGTCATAAATTTCAGAAAAAGTCATGATTAGATCGAATTACAAGTATACTATTCACTAAATTGACTGATTGTGTGTGTGTGTGTGTGTGTGTGTGTGTGTGTGTGTGTGTGTGTGTGTGTGTGTGTGTGTGTGTGTGTGTGTGTGTGTGTGTGTGTGTGTGTGTGTGTGTGTGTGTGTGTGTGTGTGTGTGTGTGTGTGATTCTCCACAGACGTAATTCCCACAGCGTAAACACCAAAAATAGTTTTTTTTTTATTATCCCCCGCCGCGTGGCGGAAGGGGGATATTGTTGTCACCCGGGTCGTCCGTCCGTCCGACCGTCAACATTTATAACTGTGAGTGCGATAACTCATAAACTGTTCGCCATGTCGATTTGAAATTTGAGTCACACATGTACCACCTGAAAAGGAATAACCCTATTGGTTTTGGGTGTGGCCGGATCCAAGATGGCCGACTGGGACGGCCATCTTGAAAAAAGTTTTTTGTAATAAATGGAAAACCGCTTATCTGATTTCAATTATTTTTGGTTACTACATTCCTCACCCCCGGAGGAACTTTTTCCAACATGGTTTCGGCCCGCTCGGACATTCAATATGGCCGCCAGACAGCCATGTTGAAAAAAAACGGCGTTATCGCGATATAGGCTCTAATTTTTTTTCAATAGCGGGGGATTCCGAATCTCTGATGGGTATGTTTATTATTTTGTATGCAGCCTATGGCTGCTGGTTGCATAATTGCTGGGAGCATGGCTATGTCACTGATGCAGTGCCCCCTGTTTCCAGTAAACTGGTGCTCATTTTGCCAACCTTGGAAGGATGACAGGCTGAGTCCACCCAAATGATGTTATTGAATGGCTTCATAGGGGTTCAAATACAAGACCCGAAGATCTTGAGCCAGTTACATATGTACCTATATAAATACAAGTTACACGATTGTGTCTGAATGGGGTAAACATCGTAACCACAGCACGTATAATGCTGCATGATGCGTCATTGAAGAGCTCTTGGGCCTGGACAGTGCATACGAAGGTCTACAAATATCGACATTCACGCAATTTTGAGTTATGTGCATTTATATGCCGAGGTTTCAGTCAGGAGGGACAGAGGGGACAGGGAATTGGGAGAGGGGTTATGAGGACTTGGGGTGGGGAGGGGGTTGAAGACTTGGGGTTGATAACTTGGGGCTGTGAGGGAGGGGCGGGGGAGGAGGGGGGGGGTTGAGGACTTGAAGTCGCATTTTCCATTACGTGGAATTTCCGTGGGTCCCTGCTATTATGCTGTCAAAGGACATTTCACACCTTTACCGACCTCAAATTTGGCTTGTCTGTTGTCAATCGAGCGATATTCCAGATTTCTCCTCTCACTGAGCAACTCAAAATGGTGGCCTAGAGTGGTTTGTCATGCTCAGTGATGGAAGGGTTTGGATTTAGACGCTAATTGTCCTGCCAATCTGTCCTCTAAATAACTGAATAAAGCCAATGTGGCTTCGCAATCGTGGTAACCTGAATAACTCAATCAGAGAATCAGTGAGTTTAAAGTGTGTATTAAACAAGGGTGGGAACAAAAGAAATGCAATAATGACAATATTATTTACAATCAAAGCAATATTTTTCAAACAAACCGGAGATTCTTAAATAGCCTATCCCAAAAGGCCTCAGGCAGAAAATCATAAGACATTGAATACTCCATTACGGCCCTTACGGGCACCGCGAGTCCACCGGGGTGTGC
Organism: Eptatretus burgeri; assembly: GCF_056783735.1. Lineage (NCBI taxonomy): Eukaryota > Metazoa > Chordata > Myxini > Myxiniformes > Myxinidae > Eptatretus > Eptatretus burgeri. The sequence continues at coordinate 109,471,983 of NC_140963.1, forward strand.
CCTGAATGTGTGGTAACCTGGTCACACAGGTCTAACAGAGGGGCTCGGCACAATGCTGGCTGGGGTCCTGGCTCTGTGTCGGAAAGGAACGGATGGGCTGATAGAAGGTATGGGCCCCGCTTCCACAGGAGCTCCATGGCACATCTTTCACAGCCGAGCTCCAAACTAGACTGACATCCCGAGATTTCTGGCCCTTCCGCTTTTAACCCCTCGGCTCTCGCCCCACCCCGTGACCTCACCCGGGCGTGCCTGCCTTGCGCCCATTGACGATTCAGGCCCTATTCAATGAGAAATCCCGCCCCTGAGCTTCTCAGCCCCTCCCTAAGTTTTGAGACCTGGTACGAGTGCCAAAACTTGTGCCTTGGTTTTTGTACAGACCTGCTATTCCCCAAAAGGACATAAAAGTCAGATTACAAAGTATATAACATCAAAAAAATGGTTTCAAGGAAGAAGCGGTTTCATACATAAGCATGAGGAAGGGGAGACGACAGCCTTCTATCCAAATCTTCTTCTTCTTCTTCTTCTTTCGGCTGCTCCCGTTAGGGGTCGCCACAGCGGATCATCCGTTATGATCCACATAATGATATGGCACAGGTTTTACGCCGGATGCCCTTCCTGACGCAACACTGGTCGCCTCTTACGACACAGGGATATGGTACACCTATTCTAACCGGGGCATACACCTGGCCCAGTACACTGGTACTCACTTCTCCGACCTCGGAAGGATGACAGGCTGAGTCAACCTCCTGATGTGTATTAATTCAAGCGGCCAACGGGACTTGAACTCAGGACCTTTTGGATCCCAAGCCGCTACTCTAACCACGACGCCAACACCAGGCTTTCTATCCTTCTATCCAAATATTGACACATATTCTATCACAATTAATTTACCTCTCTTACGATATACATGCACAATGGAAATAGCTATGTCTAAGCAATACATCGTTAACCCCGATAAAGCACTTCTGCACATATATATATATATATATATATATATATATATATATATATATATATATATATATATATATATATATATATATATATATATATATATATATATATCAGAGTATGCCTTATATCTCCTCACACAAGTGGCATCAACACATAACAATAGCATTCCTCCTATTCTGTGAAGGGTATTAAGTCTGCTGTGCTTTGTGCAAATTTCCCATCCACAGTTGTGCCTTTTGGCTGAGGACATGGCTCTGGCTTGGCTCCGTTCGTCTGAATCATTCTCTATATTGAGCCACTTAGCTGCCAAGCAAAACATGTCTTTACCTGGCTCCAGACTCTCCCTGCACCCTGCCTGGCTCCACTGGGGAAGTTTTTCAAATAATGTAGTAAGTGTGGTATCTTGATGGAGTGTTACATGCACCTTTTAGCCCGGAGGTCCTATGCTTGGACCTCATCCTCATTGTGAACATTGCTGATCATACTGATCCATAAATGTCTTCTCTTGTTTGTTAATGTCAAAACTGAGCTTATTGTTGTTAATTTCAGGAGGATGGTCAGTGTGGTTAAATATTTTTGTGGTAATCATTTGGCTGTTGTATGAGCAAACCAAGTTTGTGGATATGCCATGCCATGTTGTAGCATCCATGAAGTATTGTTTTAATCACGGAATGCTGCACGAACAATGTGTGTGGAAAACAGGAACTTGGATGGATGGATCGATGGATAGATAACTATCCTTCAGTGAATGGCTCGATATCCATCTAGCAAAACAAGTCAAATCTAAACACATTTTCTTTTCCCGTCTCCTTTATCGTTGGCTTGATGCATTTATTAAATAGATTTATCCTTCTTACCAGACACGGTGGCATAATGGTTAAGAGTCTGGGAGGTCGGCGGTTCAAATCCCAGCCGAGTCACACCAAAAACTTTTAAAATGTTACATGCTGCTTCATTTCTTGACATTCAGCATTTAAAACGTTAAGAACACAGGTGATCCCCAGAGGTTGCCCTCCATGGGGAGGAGGAAAGTTCTTCCTTAGGAAATGCCCCGCCGAGTACGGTGAGAAAAGTGGCGCTATGGTTGTCACGTTGCTGGTACCCAGAGTACCCCAGGAAGCGACGGCACTTCCCCCAAGCTCAGTGGCTCATTGCCACTACGAACGAGCCTTAGAACTTAGATCATGAATTAAAAAAAACCCCTCCCGACCACATCCATAATCTCCACTTTGCGTACCTTTGACAGAGGGAATTTGATGCCTTGTTTTTGTTTGCCCTCATCTTTCCCCAAGTCGAAAAAAGGTGGCGATTTGGCGGCGAGCCGTTTTGCAGACAATGAAGAACTGCGCTTCTCCCTCCGCTCATTGGAACGTCACGCTCCCTGGATCCGCCGAATTCATATCGTCACAAATGGGCAGATCCCATCATGGTTGGACCTCGACAACCCACGAGTCTCGCTGGTCACTCATGAGGTTGTGAGATCTTGTACTTTACCTTCCTATTGACCAATTGGCGTTTGTTTTAATCATTCACCTTTTGGTGACCTGTTTTTCAGATAACTTCTTATGATCAAACCTTCACTTACAGGACATCTTCCCAGACCATGGGCATCTCCCAACATTTAGTTCACCTGCAATTGAAAGCCACCTGCATCATATTCCGGGTATCTCCCCACTCTTCTTGTACTTCAATGACGACGTGTTTTTGGCGAGGGACGTCTGGCCAGAAGATTTTTACACACACAGCCGTGGGCAGAAGGTGACTGCAAAGAGTGACCGGGGAGGTTTCGAAAAGCAGAGGTTCTTATTGCAAGGAGATGTGACCTTCCGCTTTATCTATCATGTGTGCAGGTTTATCTATCATGGCCAGTGCCCAATTGTGCTGAAGGATGTCCTCCCTCGTGGGTGCATGATGGATACTGTGATCATGCTTGTAACCTTTCTGCATGTGATTGGGATGGTGGTGACTGCTCTGGTAAGAATGTGCGCTTGTTTAAACTTTAATGCCTTACAGCTTCTCAGTCTGAACTCTTTTGACTTTCTCTCTCTGTTCATTAAGCTTTTGAAAAATACAGTGGCTGTGGCAGTTAAAGCATTCAAATCGAAACCATAGTAAGGATTTTTAGTGTTGGTGTTTGCATACAATCGACAAAGACTAATACTATTATAGTGATGACGGCGGTACACGCCACTCAGCTGCACATCATTTCCCGCGGCGATAAATGTACTCTCAGCAACCTTTACTTGATAAAATCCATTACATGTAACACTTCAGTTCTCTCGTGGAATGGTGTCATCTCTTGAATTCCACTGTTCCATATATCTCCTGAAGTTCAATACACTTTTGCAGTGGTCTTTCATTCAAAATATGGTAGCAAGGATATTGTCAGTGCTTAAAGAATACAGATTATTTTGTTTGCCTCATTGATTTCATCTTCAGTCTCATCATGATATTCTCACAAAAGTTTATTTATTTATTTATATGCAGGAAGCAATTGTATTGCAACAGTTCATGAGAATGAAGAGCATATGAAAGAACCCATCAGCTCCATTTCTGCAGTAATTGTTGTATGTTGTTTTACCGATAAGGTACTGCAATGTCTTATCTTGAAGGAAAATTACCCCATCCTACATTAATTCAGTTTGTGGCTGTCGCAGCCCTGTACCGCTCGCAGCCCGATGCCCCTCGCAGCCCTGTACCCCTCACAGCCCTGTACTTTTCGCAACCCTGTACCTTTCGCAACCCTGTACCTTTCGATACCCTGTACCACTCGCAGCTCTTTACCACTTGCAGCTCTGTACCGTTCGCAGCCCTGTACTGCTCGCAGCCCTGTACCGCTCGCAGCCCTGTACCACTCGCAGCCCTGTACCACTCGCAGCCCTGTACCACTCGCAGCCCTGTACCGCTCGCAGCCCTGTACCGCTCGCAGCCCTGTACCACTCGCAGCCCTGTACCGCTCGCAGCCCTGTACCGCTCGCAGCCCTGTACCGCTCGCAGCCCTGTACCGCTCACAGCCCTGTACCGCTCGCAGCCCTGTACCGCTCGCAGCCCTGTACCGCTCGCAGCCCTGTACCGCTCGCAGCCCTGTACCACGCAACCCTGCACCGTTCGCAGCCCTGCACCGCTCGCAGCCCTGTACAGCTCGCAGCCTATACCTTTCACAAACCTGTACCACTCGCAGCTCTGTACCATTTGCAGCCCTGTACCTTTCGCAACCCTGAGCATTTCGCAAACCTGTACCACTCGCAGCTCTGTACCTTTCACAACCCTGAACATTAAGCAGCCCTGTACCCAGGCCCGTTGCTAGGGGGGGCATTTGGGTGCAGTGCCCCCCCCATGGCGCATCTGGTGCCCCCCCCCCACTTGTACGCCACCCATTTATGCCCTGTTGCACCCTGTGAACAACAATGTTTAAGGATGAGCGCCCACTGTGAACTCCTTGCTGTTTAAGAGTTCACCTGTGTGAACTACAACCCTTATTCCACATGTTCAACGTGGTGAATAATAAGGCCTTCTTGGATAAACTGTTCTTTAATAATATCCTTCTTTGAATAACAGTCAAGAGATAAGTGTGCGCTTCCCAGCGCATCTCCAAAAGCAATTGGCAAGACAATACAGTCCAAGACCACAAGATAAAAGATAATAACGCAAGCACCAACGCCAGCAGCCAAGACGACAGACAGCCGCAAGACCTCGTGTCGAATGTCTGTTGTGGGTGGTTATATATATATATATATATATATATATATATATATATATATATATATATATATATATATATATATATATATATATATATATATATATATATATATATATATATATATATATATATATATATATATATATATATATGATCATTTCGTTTTAAGGAATAGCCAATCAGCGTCTTCGATATGGAGGCCCTATTAAGCAGGTTACCTGATTGGTTGTAAGTTAGGTATAATGTAATATAGTCATAATATGAATAAGGAAAAGACATAAATTTACATAATTAAAGATGCAGTGCACCACGTGACCTTCACAACCCTCCATCTTACAAAAGTGATTTTCTCATAAAAATAAAAAAATATGTGTGTTTGCAATCGTGCTTACATTTGAAATTATGCAGATAAAACCGGTTTTTGGTGCATCGATCATTTAATAAATAAAACCGCCAAATCTCGTGAGTCGCAAGATTAGTTACACGAGTCACGAGGGACGAGTCACGGAGAGCGCGAGCTAACAGCCGTAGAAAAAGACATGGATATACGAAAATGGCTAAGAAAAGGAAAAAATGCAACCAATGAAATTATAGATAATGAAAGACATGTTGTTGGAGGAGGAATAGGAGGTGGAGGAGAAGACTATCATGTCGATGAAATACCGACAGAAGCTGGCCAACCTGGCCAAGCCAGCAATGTTAGCCCTGGAGCCCCAGCGCAGACAGCCGGTTTGCCACGCTCGGCGGCGGCCTTGGGATCGGGTGTGACTGTCAAGCCGCTTCCCAATGATCTTCGAAGTGAGACACCGAATCAAGTTGTTCTACAGCGGTACCCTGGCCATCTGTTGCAGAACAAGAGTCGCTCTTTTGTGTCCTCGTGGTACCAGACGAATGAATGGCTGGAATACAGTGTGCAGACAGATGCAGCATTCTGCTATCCATGTCGGAAGTTTAACACCGCACGTGGCCCAGTGGAATCTACTTTCACAGTGCGAGGCTACCGGAATTGGAAACATGCCGTGGAGAAAGGCAGGGGGTTTCACAAACACGCAACTTCAAAGGAACATTTAACTTGTGTTTTGAGGTGGAAGGAGAATGAGAGGCGCATCGATTGTGGTCAGGAGATTTCCACACTCCTCAATGCTGACCAGCTAAATAGAAACTGGTACTATGTGTCTGCTCTTATAGATGTTGTGGGATTTATCGCAGAAAATCAGTTACCTTTCAGAGGGAGCCTTGATAATTTTGAGGATATGTCAGACGGCCACAGTGTCATCAATTTGGTTAGTATGCGACGGAAATCTCAGTATAGATGCGTCAATACTGCATGAATACAATAGCATACCGGGTTATCAAAAATATTAAATATTATAATTGTGCCCCCCCCATCCAGTTCATATGCCCCCCTTAATACTGAGCCCTGGTGACGGGCCTGCCTGTACCACGTGCAGCCCTGTTCGACTCGCTGCTCGGAACCATTTGCAGCCCTGTACCTTTCGCAGCCCTGTACCACTCGCAACCCTGTACCTTTCGCAACCCTGTACCTTTCGCAACCCTGTACCTTTCGCAGCCCTGTACCTTTCACAGCCCTGTACCTTTCGCAGCCCTGTACCACACGCAGCTCTGTACCACACGCAGCTCTACCGTTTGCAGCCCTGTACCGCTCGGAACCCTGTACCGCTCGGAACCCTGTACCATACACAGTCCTGTACCGCTCGGAACCCTGTACCGCTTGCAGCCCTGTACCGCTCACAGCCCTGTACCGCTCGCAGCTCTGTACCTTTCACAGCCCTGTACCGCTCGTAGCACTGTACCGCTCACAGCCCTGTGCAATCAGTGTTTGTTATTTTATTAAGGTGTACTCCTATAGAAAGGTTATTGAGAGAAGCTAAGGATCCCTTTGTGCCCCATTCGTCAGTATTTACCTCATAGCTGGAGGATTTGAGATCAGACTTACCTTGTGCCAGGTCGGCTGCCAGCCAAATCCCAACCTACCATGCCTGCTGTTGACACATTATGGGACAATAGTCGATTTAATTCGTGCTAGTCCGATATAATGTCATTCAAAATCTTTAAGTACAGTGTACTGTGAGTATTGCACATTGTAGCATTTTTGCCAGTGTTGCTTTCTGCCAGTGGAGAAGCAAAAACATCACGTCATCTGCAAGTGGAAAACCGATAACATTGCAAGCACTCGGTGAATGCTGCATTGCTTTATCTCACAGTCTCACGTGTTTTGTCCTGTGGTCAACATCGAGTGTTTTTTAGTGTGCTTACTGTGCAATATATTGTACAGTCATGCTAACTGTGTGGATGGAAGATCAAATGCTACCTCTTGAATAAAATACAGCCAGTTGGCCTGGGACCATTTAATATTCCTGGCTGACCTGTGTATCAACCTTCATGACGTAAATCGGCGACTTACTGTGCTCGATAAAGAAATGTCTAATTCATTCATTCTTACCATAACATTAATACCCCTTTTTTCATTGTGCAAACATACACCTTCTCGTTATCCAGAAAATCGCACCAGGTTTGGGAGCTTGCGTGGTGGTGGCGGTGCTGCTTTTGGAGGAGGTGGACATGCTTGGGGGGGCGCCATGGATTGGCGATCTGGACTTGCAGGGGATGAAAGTCTTTGCAACACTGGTTGCACATGGTCTTGGTTGGCTGATCGATTTTGTGACCAGGCGTGCAACGTGTTGGCGTGCAGCTTTGATGTTGGAGACTGTGGAGACTGTAGGATTCGCATGCTACACATCTCATGTTACTTTAACACGTTATCGTCAGTGCTGTCATTTCATTGGCGAGGGGTAATGTTTCTCACTTTCCCTTGTTTTGTTTCGTCTCTTTGTCTTTTTCTTCCAGCTAATTATGACCAGCTGACAAATCTTTCTCTCAGTGCAAACTCCACGTCATTTTCTGCCCCTCATGGTGCCACTCAACTCCTAATCTCGTATGCCCATGTTGCTAAGCATGTGATAAATGGAGCATACACCTTGAACCCATCTCTGCGGCATGCCTCTGTCACCAACAAGTTTCGCTCCATCCACGTGATCCTCACCCCAAATTGCTCTGCACAGGTTCTGCAGTTCAACCTCACGCTGATGAATCACTTTGGACAACAGTTTGTTCTGAACCTTAGTCTTCATGTGGACACATCGGGGGTTGAGAAGTCGATGACTTGGGCGACTCGTGTAAATGGGACCCCGGAATATGTTGCTATGAACAATGGTAACCTCAGTGTGACTGACAGAACAACGAGGAATAAGACCAAAGGAATAGAAGAGCAACCGTTTGAAGGTGTTCCTGAGTGGTTGATGTTTCCTAAAATACGAATGTGGAAAGAACGTAATGGAGAGAAAACAAGGGAACTGGGACAGGTGTTGGAGAAGCACAAGCCAGGGAACAAGCAGAGAGAAAATGAGGTCCTGAACGATGGTATTGGAGATCATGTCACCGTACCTTCACGAGCAATCAAAAGCCAAAAACCTTCACTGTTGCTCATGACGGGTGATGACGGATTGCCGGATGAAAAGAGCATAAGCTTGCTGTCCAAAAAACCTCGCGGCTTCCTTCCTTGGGAGAAGACGAACTACTTGGGAAAGCTGACAAAGGTGATGATGCAGAGAACAAGAAAAAGAACAAAAATAGTGAAGCTCAATGAGATGCAATTGGTTCACAATTTTGGTTATCGCAGTTCTGACCCTGGTTATAAATACTGTTTGTGCCCGAGAAATGTATATATATATATATATATATATGTTTACACACACACACACACACACACACACACACACACACACACACACACACACACACACACACACACACACACACACACACACACACACACACACACACACACACACACACACACACGCATTTAAAGGCCATTTTCCCCGCTAAAGCGGGGATTAGCCTTGCGGGCCCCATGACAATCTTCTCCACTTTACCCTGTTTTCTGCATCTCCCCTTCTTCATCCCCTTGCCCACATTTCCTCTTCCACCACCTTGAGCCAAGTTTTTCTCGGTCTTCTCCGTCCTCTACTTCCGACGACACTCATTTCCAACACTCCTCTCACCCAGTCACTTTCATCCTTCCTCAACACATGACCCAACCATCTCAACCTGTTTCTCTTCACAACCTCCATCACAGACTCCATTCCCATCATCTTCCGCAAGTCATCATTTGTCTTCCTCTCTCTCAACGATACTCCACACATCCACCGAACCATTCGCATTTCCACCCTTTCCAGCCTTTGTTGCTGCTCCATGTTCAGTACCCATGTCTCACTCCCATAAATCATTGTACTCCACACATACACCTTTCCCTTCAGCTTCAACGACACTCCCCTCTTTGTCAGCACGCCACTCAGTTCCCGAAACTTCTTCCATGCACATCTCATTCTAGCAACCGTCGAAGAGTCTGATCCACCTTCTCCATTCGGCATGTCTCCGAGATAGCAAAATGTATACACCCACAAAATGTATATGTATACACACACTGTATATTTTAAATAGTATTTATCATGTGGCTGGCAGGATGGTCTAGTCTTGACTCTAGAGGTTTTGCACAATCGCCTCTAAGCTGTCTTGCCTGGGTTTGAATCTCGACCCAGCTGTAAACTGTTGCCTTGGTGTTTTGCAGGCAGGGTGATTCATGAATGTGTGTGCTGCAGCTCGGATGGATGTTTAACGGGTGTCCCGTCTGCCGGCATTGGTTGGTGGACCTTAAATATCCCAAGGTGTCCTTTGTGAATAGGAGGCGAGCTATCGCCAGCACCATGGCCAAATTCCAAATTCCTGCCCCCAACTACTGCTGGGAACGCAATGGCAAACCACCCAGTATTAGCTTTACCATGAAACTGCTTTGGCAGCACCAATGCTCTGTAAATCAGAATTTGCCATTGTTGTGCCCTGATGTTTTGGTTTTTTTTGTACTCGTCTCTGCTTTGAAGGGGCCAGAAGATCGACTTGAACAAGGAGCTGCAGGTGACCAGAAGGTAGAAGGTGAACTTGAAATGCAAATCCGGCCGAGATCACGTCGCCTGCTCGACACTTACGGGGATTCCCTGCGCCACGTGAATTCGTTGTTCAATCAGCACTTTGGTTTCTACGGGCGCCGTGTTCCCGCTCACATGCCTCATCTCATTCAAAAAGAGATCATGCAAGCTCTGCAGGACACGTGAGTGCAGCTGAACCTTTGGAATCCTCTTCATTCGACGATTGATTTAACGCTTTGGGAAATTGTACTGCTTAACTCTTTAGTGTGGAGACATCTCCTTTTCAGCCTTTGCAACAGTTGGACAAGGCCGCTAAAATGCGTGGGGAGAATAGTAAAATGCACGCACACTAAATCTTATTCAACCGCAGTTCTGTCGTTGAAATATCGAATGGTATGTGTGGTGCAGTTACCTCTGAATCGAGAACTCACCATTACAAAAGGTTCTCTTACGATTTGATGAAATTCTTACCAAATCTCATGAGACTCCATTGGAATTTTTGGAAGGGTGGTCAAGATATTCCATGCTTAGATTGAAATAAAAAGGGGGCCACGGTCGAGTCAAATTCAGAAGAGGCATGCTTGTGCACGATGGGGAATTAACAATAAGTTTGGGATGGTGGACGGGAGAAAACTTCAGCACAAATGGTTCCAGATATGGATATATTATTTATTTATTTCAGATACCTGTTGCCTCCAGATACGCATCGCTGACAAAGTCTTCAAAGTCATAAGCCAAAATGGTGGATTTCAGACGCGTTCTCGGCAGTTAAGAAAGAATTAAACTTCACCCAGAGTATGTTGTGTATTTTTTGATGGGGGGGGGGGGCTAGTGGGGGCAGGGCATGGCACAGCTTCAGAAAGGCAGGCCACTTATTAAAGGGGCAGCGATCATTCTAAGAGGGGTGGGGTGAAGCACCCTTCTGGTTCATTCTTACTATGATTCTGGTTCAGTTATTATACAATCTACACCATCATTAGGCGGCACAAAGTTATGGGTGCACAGACGACCACAAGAACACATTCTCTGCATGTGATGGTAGAAAGCCTGGTGTTGGCTTAATGGTTGGGGTGGTGGGCTTGTGATCCTAGGGTCCTGAGTTCAAATTCCGCTCAGCTGTTGAATTATTACCAGGTGGGGTTAACTCGACCTGTCATCCTTCCGAGGTCAGCAAAATGAGTGCCAGCTTGCTGGTATACTGCATTGGAGTGGTGACCAGTCCAGGATTGTGCCCAATAGCCAATGAGACTGCCTAGGCAGCACCAACGGTCTGCACAGAGTATGGTCCCAATGGATGGATGGATGGATGGATGGATGGTAGAAAGTGGTTGCATCCAACAGCCAAACACCAAAAAACAGCTTTATGTGTACAATTGTGGAGGAACTTTGACCAAAATGTAGATTCGATGCATCTCATAAGTACCTCAGTGAGGCATGAATGACGAGCAAGTTGAGACGATGGTTAAGGCCCAGTCTTAAGGTTAAGGTTAAGGTAAGTTTTGGAAACATTAAGAGCACGCTGAAAAACACTGCCATACGTCGTAGTACGCTGGATTTCATCGTTGTACTTTGCGGTTGTCCTCAAATTTTAGCATGCTTGAAATTTTATGACTTATGCCAGCGTATGACTCACAAGTTCTGCTACGCTGGCCATAAGTTGTAGGCACGTTATGCGATCGTTGACACATGTCGACACACGTTACTTGTAAGGTACTCATAAGTTGAAATTCGTCAATGTAATGGTTAGTGTCAGTGTTCCAGACTCCCTGTTTTTTTTTTGTTTTGTTTTTTTTTAATTTTCTTCGGTATGACGGTCATGTTGACACTTCGATTTCTCGTGCGGTTATGATTTAAATCGTTTAGCGGCAGCCTATTAATTATATTATATTATAACCGCACTAGAAATCGAAGTGTCAACATCACCGTCATACCGAAGAAAATAAATAAATAAAAAAACCAGGGAGTCTGGAACACTGATGCTCACCATTACATTGACATGTTTCCACTTATGAGTAACTTACAAGTAACTTTTGTCGACGTGTGCCAACGATCGCATAACGTGCGTACAACTTATTCCCATCGCATGCGGAACGTGTGAGGCATGCGGAAAGTACATCATAAAATATTTAACACGTTTAAAAGTACAAGACGTACTCCACTTACTCCGACGTATGATAGCGTACGTTAGCATTCTATTCACGTATACCAAACTTACCCATACCGTAGTCGACGTGCGCCAACATTTTAGACGCATTTTTCAGAAGTCAGCATACGCTGGCAAGATCGCCAAGGTGTGACTGCGATGTTGACACTTCCATTTCTGCGGCGGTTATGATTTGAATCATTGTGCGTCAGCCTTTTAATAGGCTACGCCACGTGATCGTTGGCGATACGTGCAGCGCGCTATGCATAAGTTAGACTATCGTTGGGCATAGGTTGTGAACGCTGACAACAGGTTCAGCATTCGTTGGTATAAGTTATCTATAACACAACGAAACGTTCTGTGTCAGTTACTAATATGTTATGCATACGACCAACTCGTTATGAATACGTCCGAATCTTTAAAAAAAACATCAAAAGTTCAGCGTAAGCCAGCGTTTTACATACATTTTAATACGTTGCCATTGCTGGCCAAAACGTCAAGGTGTGACTGGGCCTTTAACAGGAGCAGTAACTCGTGATAACGATATAGTGGAAACCCTTTGGATGAGAACTTCATTCACTTTTAAAGGGTAAGCCACTCTTTGGTTTGCTGCCATGCCAACGAACATCATTAACTTCCGCCGTCGAAGATCGGAGGTTACTGTTTTCACTCCTTTCTGTTTGTTTGTTTGTTTGTTTGTGAACAGTATTACGGAAAAACTCCTCGACGGATTTCGACGAAACTTGGTGGGGGGGTTAGGTATGGTCCAAGGATCATGCCATTAAATTTTGGACTTGGTCCCCCCTCCCCAAAAACAAATTGTTGGAGAAATTTTTTTTTTTTTTTGCATTTCTACATGTTTTAAGTGATTTCCAACCCTTCTGGTTCATTCTTAAAATAGTTAGGAAAAATCTGGTTCATTCTTAAAATTGGTTCATTCTTAAAATTGTTCATTCTTAAATGAAATAAAATTGTTAAAATTGTTAGGTCCCCCCCCCCCAAAAAAAATTGTTAGAGAAAAAAAATTTTTGCAACTTTTTTTTTCAACAAAATTTCGATTTCTTTTTTTTGCATTTCTACATGTTTTAAGTGATTTCCAACCCTCCCCCCCCCCAAAAAAAAAAATTGCAGAAAAGAACTATAACTCTGTCAGCACTGTTGACATCATATTTAATGAATAAGATATAAGGTTCACTTGAGTGACCCAGCAGTATTGGCGGCGGAGGTTTTGCACTCTCCCGAGTGCTCCCAATCTAGTTATGGCTTGTCTTTAACTATTACAGTTATATATCGGAATGTTTGAAATCGACACACTTATAATCTCTTAACAGCTTAACTCACCAACTGCAGTGCTTCACCGGGTAAATACCAAAAAACATCCTGTGTCACCTCGAACATCACCACTACCCGATTGCCAATAATCACACAAAATATACAAACAAGAATTTGGATCGGCAATCACTATTGCTCAAGACAATTATCAAAGTTTGTACACCACAAAATCGCTTTGATATCCAATGTTTGTAATTTTGATGTTAATATTTACTAACATTTGTGTCGCCTGCGCCTAAAGTCTACTTGAGAGAGACAGAGAGGAAGGTGAACCTATTTATCTCGTAATGCCGCAGATTCCCAGAGCAATTTGAGCAAACGTCTTCGCACAAAGTCCGCCAGGGAGATGATATGCAGTTCTCATTTTCTTACTACTACTACTTGATGGGTGCTGTTCGCCAGCCTTCCATCGCTCGCCTCTTCCAAGAGTTGGATACTGACCTGTCTGGACACCTTTCTGACAGGGAGCTTCGGACACTCGCAGCAAGGCTGTACCCTTCCCCACTTACCCTCCAGGTACTAATAAATGCATTTTATCTTGTATTACAAAACTCACTTTACATTCACTTCCTGTTTACTTGTTCAGTTCACATCTTTTGCGAGGCCATGTCAACCAATATATTTGGTCTACTTTCAGGAACGATCCTGTAAGACCTTTTCCATAGTCATTGATAAACGGAACAGCAGGCCTCGCATCTTTCTGAAAGGCAGCTACGTCATAATTCAGTGCACCTCACTGGCACCACACTTTTGTTTTTTTTTTGGCTTAACTCAAAGCCTGCAAACTGTCAAATTGCTGCAAACTTGTAGGGATCTTCTTCTTCTTTAACGGCCCAAATTATTACCACCTTCTTGTGCTTGGATCAGCCGGGAAATGTTTTCAGCCCAAAGCTTTCACAAACTGGCTGGCTGTGTCTTGACGTTTGATTGAAGGCGGCAGGAAGTGGAATTTTGTTCGGACTGCCGGCAATGACTCGTCAACTTTTTGCAAAACGGTGGGATCTTCAATGTCTACCAACAACCACTTCTGGTAGAGTAGAGTCCTACAGCTTAACATCCTTCCGATGGACTGTGCATGCATTTATGCCTCGCCGTGCGTGCAAACCACTCGGGTGACAGTTTATACAGTAGCTGGATCGGGATTTAAACCCAGGCTAGACAGCTTAGAAGCAAGTGCGTATACGTCTGAGCTATCCTGCCAGTTCTGCAAATACGCAAGGAATACAGACTATTAAATGTACAAATCCAAATCAATTGAGGGTTATGACTGTAAAGTCTTGTGAAGCGGATCAGTTTTCAGCTTAATTTTTGCAGGAAGAAATAAGAGGAGAGCATTTTTCCCCCCAAAAATATTTTCAATTGGTATTTACATTGCTTGCTCTTCTTTTATTTAAATTCATCTGAAAGAGTATTGCTTTAAATGAGCCTCCAGTTGGTTGTGATCTCCATTTGCGGGTTTCAGAAGGTGGGATGGAGTCCTCCCAGGACTCAAAGTATCCACCACCATTTTGGGATGGGATCACATTCATCCATCATCAATCCATCATTTGGGTCAAGCAGCACCTCTGATGGTTTTTGCTTTCTGCAGAGCTCTGTCTCGTAGTGAGTTTGACATGTTCTTCCGCACTGGAGAAGGTGCAGTCTTTATTGTTTTTGGCACACATTCTGGCTTCTCAATGTGGCAACACAGACCGAGGTCTCAGCGTAGGAGACGTCTGTGTCCCTTTATTGATTTTTTTTTTTTAATTTTTGGTAATGGTTCACAATCTTTGATGGGCATTTTTGGTTACAGCAAGCCAGCCAGATTAGTTTTCCCCAAGGGATTTCAGGGCCCTGGCTACTTGTCAGGGGTCACCGATGGCACTCTGCAGGGTCGTGCCAAGAAGGTAAGTGTCCAAACCCGTCTAAAGTATAACCTCAGAGATGCGCCTTAATTTGTGCATATCCTGAAAGACTTTTGCTTCAGCTGCCAGAAGTCAGGCCAGTTTATTCACTTCATAAAAATAATTTATTTCATGCATTTCCAAATTGTTAAACCTTTGGAGAAATGCCACAACAACCACTTTAATTTTGATTGAAACCCACTCTCCTCAACTTGTAACTTTTAAGGATGTTTCTCTAATTCTTCCTTTTCTTTTTCCAGAGTCTGAGCCAGCTGGAGCAAATGCTCATTAACTGTTCTCACTTGACAACCCCCAATGGAACGTGGAGTGCAACCTCTGTGCCCTCTGAGCCTTATTACACTCGTGGCATGGCAAGTAGTTTTTGTAAGAGTTTTGGGAGGGAGGATAAGAGGGTTGGGGTTGGGGGTTGCATAACAAAGGAGAACGGCACTCGGTAGTGCGCATACCTCCGCCAGGCTGAACAGTTTGCGTTTTGTATTCCACTGATAGGCCGATCTGGATCTGGATCCGGACCGGAGCCAAAACCTAATCGGCTTGCTCTCGACACCTAACCAACTCATCCACATAGTTATGTCATAACTCCACAACTTTTTGAGATATCATGTTACACTGTCTATAGAAAGTCTACATCCCCTTTCAAAATTTTCACTTTTTGTTGCCTAAGAGCCTAGAATTAAATTACATTAAATCAGACTTTTTCCACCTTAATTTACACGTCGTAACCCACAACTTCGAAGTGAAAAACAAATTCCATAAATTTCACAAAATTAATTAAAAATACAAAACTACAATATCTCGGTTGGATAAATGTCCACCCCCCTGAATTAATACTTGGGGGAAGCACCTTTGACAGCAATTACAGCTGTGAGTCTGTTGGGATAGGTCTCAACCAACTTTGCACACCTTGATTGGGCAATATTTTCCCATTCTTCGACACAAAACTGTTCGAGCTCAGTCAAGTTGCGTGGGGAGCGTTTATGGACAGCAATGTTGTTTTGGGGGAATTTCAATAAATTTTTTTTAAAAATAAATGTTGCATTATAAACGTTTCAAGGAGATGTGCATAAACATTGATGTTTTTAAACAGCCTGCAATCGTTGTGTGACGGATGGAAAAAATTTGGCTCGGTTATTGAGAAAACATGTTAATACGGCAAACGGCTTGGAAATCGGGTGTTATCAAATGTATTTTGCTTTGAAACTCGCACAAGAGAAACATATAACCTTTCTGAAGCACACCCGAGTACATAAAATACCAAATTGCTTTAGAAACAGTCATGAGGACAAAGGAAAACGTGATCGCTCGTACACTACTGAGGTTAAAAATTAAAACCTCCACCACCCATCATGATCATAAGATACGGGATGAAACTTTGCCACTACAGCACCTGTAACCAAGCATGCAAGCATGCAAACCCACCCACAGAGAGTTGCTTTGCAGATCCCAATCTACCCACATGTACCTCGACGTTGTAGCAACAGCCGACCGTACACCCCAATCGAGAGACAAACTGTACCGCCATCGACTGTAGGGCACTCGGCAAGTGGCTTAAGCCTCCATGCAAGCACTCCAATTAAATGTTTGATAAGGAACGGCTGCCTTGGCAAGCGATAGCAAGCCGATTGGTAATGGCACATACCCACAAAAAACTAAACATCGCCGATTTCTTAACATTTTCAGATTTCACTCCAAATTTCGAGTTATTTAGTGCATGTGATTTCTTTCCTCCATACTCAAATAATATTTCTGTTATATTGTTGCGGGCCGGCGGGGTCGGGTGAGACGACCACTAGGTGGGGAAAACTACGTCGATTCTCACCAGACTCCCCGGAATTGTAGGCCGTCGCTCACGGATAATTCCGTGACGCGGCGGGCCACTTAACCGACCGTGGACGCCAATACCTCAACCGTGTGGCGTAGGGTTCTCCTGTCTAGAAACAAGTTACTTAATTAACCACGCGGTTTCGACTACCGGGGAACCACGCCCTCGGTACGCCTTGCCCAAACCGGACCACTCTACCAACTACCGACTACCTTTCCGGATCGGATGCAGTCGAGCGGCACTGCCCAGGACGTACCGGCTGGAAGGAACGGATTATTGGGAATAAAGACACGGCTAAACTCAGATTCGAACCATGCTGGACCAATGGAGGAAAAGACAAAGACGAGCTGGGAACATTTCTACAATTATTTATTTACAATAATAAGTGGGGAAAAGCATGTGGCACAAGAAAAAGGTTTATTCGGGATGTAATGCAGGGGAAAGATGAGAGAGGTGTGGTGCGGCAATTTTACAAGCAACTTACAAAAGCAGACACAGTGTAGACTTGACGAGAGAATAATAAAAGCAACAATTACAACAATGAAGATCTTATACAGGCTTATCTAACGGACAGGCGCCAACACACTCAGACACACACTCAGACGAAATAAACCCAATGAAAAGAAAAGGGGACCTTTTGCAGCCAGGAAGGGAGGGAGTTGAGGTCACAGTTTTTGGTACCTGAGCGTTTCGAGGGAAGGGATGCTCCGTGGTGCGGCACCCGACAAAAGCTGTGCCGTTCGGTCCACAGCCGCATGTGTGGTAAACGTGTCTGGCAGAGTCCAAGAGGCGAGAGGTGAGCAGTAGGCAGGACCAGATTAGAGGCTTGGTCGAGGTCCTTCGCATCCACCAACTCTGACTTCTCCCTTTCAAAAACCAACCATGACCTTTCAAATCCAATGACAACCTTCCCTCACATCCAACTCAACCTTCCCTCGCATCGAACTCAACTCTGAGGATTGTCCCGTACTTTATAGATCACGGAGTTCGGGGTGGAGCCATGGCAAAGCCGACGTCATTGTCCGTCCCGATTGGACTGGGCCTTCATGTGGTCCACCTTTCTGGGTGGGGTTTCGGCCAGACACTGGTAAGGACCGCCCACACCGCCGTGTCTGGGTTTGGAAAGGTGGAAGCCGATGCGGCTTTCACAGCGAACTTCGGGATTCTGCCTCAGAAAACGAGACTCTGGAGACAGTGGGTAGACGGTGTAAGTGCTTGTCCAGCCCAAAGTGCCCGTCGGGATTTGGGCTCAAGAGACGAGACGAGGGTAGCAAGCGAGATGAAGGTACCGTGGATCAAATAAAAGGGGAAATAAAATAAAAGGGGAAAGAATGATTTATAATCCTAACTAAAAGCCCATCGCAACATACTCCCTCGTCTTCCCACGAGACAAAAGGTAGGGACCTAACTACACGTATATTAATGAAATAACTGACTCAGGACAACTGTCTGTTGTATGCTTACGGTTCCGAGAACCGTAACAATATACTTGAATTAGTCCGTGAGAGTAGATTGTGGAAAATCGCATCATATAATGCATGAAATTGCTCCAAGCTCCTAATTTGAAAACTATACTACTTACAAAAGTGATGTACACAGCGATTTGTAGGTATGATGAACAGGCATTTGATGATACGAGTGAGGAAAGTGAAAAATAAACTTTATCATTAAGAAATTGTTGCGGCCTGTTCCAATTCGAAGCATGGTTGAGCAGGCCAAAAAACATGGTGGCTTCAGACCTCAGCAAGGTTTCCCAGGATACGCCTTAAGACCCCTGAGAGCGAGGTGGCCGAGGATGGTCTGATGAAGGGTATAATTAAATAAGACTGTTAATTATCTTCAAAAGGGGTGTTTTACAAACACCCAATTTTCACTCTTGCACTTCTTTGGAGTTATCTTAGTATGCATGCAAAGTTTCATGGTTTTGGAGTTATGGAGGAGACACATACTCTGACCGACTAACTGACACACTGACACTGACATTTATTAGTGTAGATATATCACAACAAACCAAGAATTGCACAAAGTTCTTTGCACACTGGTTTTGCAATTCTTGCTTGGCTGTGATTTTTCCTTTTCGATATATTTATAGTTATATGGGAGGGGCCCAGAGAGAAGAAGATTGGAAGAAAAGCAATCTACAGCAGTGTTAAGACGCACTGATTTTTTTTCCACATTTGTGGAAATTGGTTTCTGTCGAATGAAAAAGAAGTGTCTTTGCGGAGTGCAGGGAGGTGTATTTGTTAGGCTCGGGGCTGCCTTTGCCCCCATAACCTGACAGGCTTTCGGATAGATGGGCGGAAAATGCATTTTGAGCCATTTCAGGGCACTTTGAATTCATTTTCATCCGGGGGAGAGCATTTGGAGCCTGAGACAGGATTCCGGGCCACGTAGAGTGTTTCAAGCCGGAGAGAGCACTTTGAGGCGGCGATAAGAAGTGATTACTTTCCTGATGTTAAAGGATTACGTGGCACCAAAATGCTACCCTCCTCGTACTGAGGAATCTCTGGCATAATTGC
Organism: Eptatretus burgeri; assembly: GCF_056783735.1. Classification (NCBI taxonomy): domain Eukaryota; kingdom Metazoa; phylum Chordata; class Myxini; order Myxiniformes; family Myxinidae; genus Eptatretus; species Eptatretus burgeri. The sequence goes on from NC_140963.1 coordinate 109,491,366, forward strand.
AGTTAAAGTAGTTGCTTTCCAGCCAGCAGTACAGGTTTGGCTGCAAGGCGGTGGCCAAATGACAAAAGTATAACTTCAGTGGTATAACTGCAAATTCAAGGAGGCGGAGCCAACAGAACCCTTGACACGAGCCTGTACTCACCACCATATTTAGAAAAGTCAAAGGTTGTGTATACAGTTAGCTGACTGATACTGGTACAGCAACAACCAGCATGTTGCCAAAAGTGTTGGGTGCTTTGAAGAATACTTTCACCTGTGTAATATGAAAGCTAAATCTTGAACGGTTTATGAAATATCGTGTACACAAGCTGTGACAACACAACCCAGCCAACCCACAGTCATGATCTCATCATGTCATGAGGAATAGATATCTGCAATATGGAAGCTAAATGCTCAATGGTTTTTGAAACATCACGTACACAAAAGTACATGGACGGATGACCGGTCGGTCGGATGGAGCTGATTTTAATGTCCGTCATCTTTGACCTTGTCAGAGGGGCGGGGGACAAAAAAAATGTCGATTAAAAAGGCCAAAACCCTTGTGGACCTATGGAACATTGGATCGTTTTTTTTTTTAATGAACCTGTCTTTTGTTTACTTTAATGTTATTTCAAGATAGTTTATTTACTTTAATTCATTTTTGTGAGCTCTCATCAAATCCCTCACCCGTTCCTCCATTTTGGTGCAGCCTCCTGTTACACTACTCCTGCTCCAAGGCTGCCCTCCTCTTGAAAGCCTCATGAAAAAGAGTTTTAAAGAAGAAAATGTATACAGGTGATGGGGGGAAATCTCTGCAGGACATTAACATGGACAAGACCATTAATCACCAGTAATTAATAAAACTTAATTCAATGTACTTTCATTGTCAATAAATTCTGAGTTTACAATCTCAAAAACAAACACTACTCACTGTCAAGAGAGTAGTGTTTGTTTCAAAAACAAGGCCAGTTCCAGGTGCGGTGCCACTCATTCTCATTTTTGTTTTCCCTCTTTTGGGTTATTTTGTTCAAATTACTTATGAAATGGTAAATATGCAGATTGAAATTTTATTCCACTATATCCCATCCCGCTGCAGGTTTGAAGTGATGGGTGAGGACGACATCGCCTTTAAAATGATTCACAGCAACGTTTCGCACGTTGTTGCACAGTTGGACGACATTCGGAAAAACCCCAGGTATCATCACCCAGAGCACTGATTCCTCATCCTCACCACGTAGCCACAAGCAACATCATCAATGTGTGGTGGTACTGTTTCTCACAGGAAGTTTGTGTGTCTAAATGACAACATGGAGCACGGACAGGCTGGTGCCGACGCTGTGCGGGCGGTGCTCAGGGATTTCTACGAGTCTCTGTTTCCACAACCTACACGCCTTGAGCTTCCACCTGGTTATCGAAATCGTTTTCTGCACATTTGCAGCCTGAATGAATGGTGAGAAGGGGGGGGGGGACAATGAGATCCGAGAATAGTAAGAGGGTGTGAAGGTGGAATTTTTAGCGCAGTAGGAGGGTATGGACGTGGTGGTGGTGGTGGTGGTGGTGGTGGTGGTGGTGGTGGTAGAGCAAGAGGATATGTTGATGTGTTGTTAACATTCTCTTATTTTTGCATCACCAAAGGCGGAAATTCCGGGATCGACTGCGGTTCTGGATACACCTCGGGCTGTTTCTGCTCATCCTGCTGACAATACTGTCGTTTTGCTCAGAGAAGGTCAGATTATCTCGGTCCACGACTCTTCCGATTTAAACATACACGTGCAAACCACATGGACTATTGCACACTGCCCACTTTTGGTGGTGGTCCATGTCAATGCCCTTTACAGATCTCTGACTTCACCCCTCCCCCCCATCCCCCTTTTCCTTCTTTCCCCAAAACTACTTCATAAATCAGTTGCTCAGATCGGGTTTAAAAATAAAAAGAGATTTCTAACATGTTAGTGAGTAATGCTAACATCCCGTTCACCATTTAACTCCTTGTAGGTTTCATCAGTGCGTCGCCGTTTGCTGCGAAGACGTCAACATGGGGTGTGGAAAGACAAGATTGGGGTTTAGGGTGAAAATGGCTTTCTATCGACGTTTGAGAAAGCAAAATAAATAAAAATGGAGGAGCAGGTGGGGAAGACACCGAGATGACTCTCCACGTGTATTTCACGATCAACTCTGAGAATGCCAAATCCATTGTGCTGCAACACGAACAAGCAGGATTGTTTCCATCCCCAGAATTACTCTAAGTAGTAACAGTGATGCGGCAGTTGCTCGGATGCAAGACGAGCAAGCCAAACGTGTCTTCAGAATGCAGCGATCAGGAGATGAGCATGCAGCGAAGACTTTTGTTGAGATGTCTGGTTGTAATTTATTATTGTTCATTATATTCGTTGTTTTTGTTGTTGGAAGCATGAGCGGTTCGAATGCAACGAGGTTGCAACTCCAACGGTAAATTAGAGAAACGAGTTCATGCACAGCAGGACAATAACAGGTAAAACAAAATTCGTTGAACACTGCCAGGTAATTGTACTACAGTTGCTTTCAACAAAGAGGACAAAATTTAGGAAAGTAAAAAGAAGTGTGTACTCTCAGGAAGGAAAGATTAAATTCTATAAATCAAACAATTTTGAGATAAAATTTTGCTAGTTCACGCTGGTTTATAAGTTATTGGTGAACATGATAGCTAAGGGGTGTAAAGTACTTGCCTGGTTTGATCCCTTGCCGGACTATGACTTGTCAACCAAATGCTTAGTAGGTAGTACGTTGCATCAACGAGCACGCCGTCCTTTGAATGGGGAAGCTAATCTGGCTGTCCCGGCTGTTAACATTCTCCTGCTTACTTTAAGATCCCGAGTAGGTACCTTGCAAAAAGAGCAGGCCATTGCGCACCACGGTTAACTTGTATTCTCATCTATCGGGGCACCGAATCAGCAGCAGAAACTGAGCCCCAGTGACTGGCAGATTGAAGTGAAATTGAATTGGGGTGCAATATGCATTCCCAAGACACAGCTGAGCACAGGAATCGTATTATGTGGGATAAGATGGCAACGTGAAGAACAGCCTCAAATACATTATGCTTGCCTCAACATTGCACTCAAGTTCAAGGTACGCTGACCGTTTTAATTGCCGATTTAAGACAACGATTTAGACGCCGCTAAAAACCAGTGCCTATGCTTAAACACAAGTAACTTGGACCGATGAATATGTTTTGGTTTGCCTTCCATTTTTGTCCGATGCGAGGAGAAAACGTGGTTAGTTGGTGGATTGGAAGGTTGTCGGTGGAACCAGAGGTTGCAGTGCTGATGATCCTGCTCGTGTCTTCGATATGTACGTGGTAACTGATGCCAAATATTTGTTCATTAATTTTGCACTTGCTTAAACTAGACGGATCCGTGTAACTCACTTCAACTGTCCTCTTTAATTTAAAAATTGTCAGAAACTTGTGCCAGCTGCTTATTTTAGGTCACAACGGGGTCCCCGATTGCTCACTTCAGCAAGCAGCAGCCAAATTGTCCCCTCCAACTTCATGCTTGCAAACAAACCTCCATCCACAATTTCTCACCAGTTATTTAATCAACATTTGAATTGATTGTAAAATAAACATTTCAACTTTTACGTGCTTTCCATTTTAATGCGTTACGTTGTCCTTGTTTCCATCAACACTTCCGTTGTCCTTTGAGCACTGCAAGCGTGACCGTGCTCCATCATGTTCCATACCCTGTGTATCAGTTTCCTTTCACATTTTAAGTGATCCAAAGATCACTGTTTTGGTTGAAATGCTCCTGGAGTAATTGGCAAAATTACATTTTTGTTTATCCTTGAGAAACAGCTTCTAATGATTTTACAAATTTTCTCTTCTCACATATATTTTAACCCCTCATTGTCATGTTACTTCATCCATCGAATCATTGGCATTTTTTTTCACATCTTCCAGATCCTAAAGGAATTATAAATAAAATCTAAAGTAATTTTGAAGCTTTCACCTTGTGGACTCAAAATGCATCATGGGGTGTTGAAACTGACAATCGTATGATGGGAATGAAATGATATGATGATGAGAGATAATTGGACAATGAACTAGATATCTGCGATTGCCAAGAGTAAGCCTCCCTTGGCACCCGTGATCCATTGAAGGCCATATGACCTTGACCTTCAACATTTAGGGATAGACTGTACTGCTGTACGTGAAGAAAATGTGTCCCCATCTACAATCTGTCCATAAAACTTACATCATGAAACTAGAAGGGCACTCGGTGGAGCGCATACCTCCGCCACGCAATACCTGATCCACGAGAACATATCGGGCGGGCAATACTTTTTTGAAATATCATGCTATGCAGTACTATATCGTTTTTGGCCCCATCTCTCAATGGTGAAGAATCGCTTTGAAAATTAAATAATATTTGTATCCAGATCCCGATTCAGATCTTCACCAAAATCGAATTGATTCGGCTTTGTCGCACACCCAACATGTCCGCCAAGTTTCATCCGAATTTGTTCATAACTGAGATATCTTGCTTACAGACGAACAAGGATGAAAACATCACCTCTGTCCAGGTCGTGGAGGTAATGAAAACCCAAAAAATTCCTTTTTTGTTTTTTGTCTCCACTGATAAAGTCACCGGAGGTATTGTTTTTGGGTTGTCCGTCTGTCTGTGATAAGTTTTTGTTAATGCAATAACTTAAGAACGGCTGAACGGATCGACGTCACACTTGGTACAAGTATGTATACGAGGTGTGTTCAAAAAGTATCCAACCTTTGGTCATAAAAATTACTCGTATCCAGATACAACAAACTTACACTAATTTCCTTCAAAGTAGTCCCCTTGGGCTGCCACACACTTCTCCCAACGGTTCTGCCACTGTCGGAAGCAGCGCTGGAACGCCTCTTTTGGGATGGCACGCAGCTGGTCCGTCGCATTCCGCATGATGTCTTCTCTGGACTGAAATCTGGTCCCTTTCAGGGGCATTTTCAGCTTGGGGAAAAGCCAGAAGTCACATGGAGCCATGTCGGGAGAGTAGGGAGCCTGACGAAGCACAGGTGTGTTGTGTTTGGCCAGGAAACTCTATCAAATGTGAAGAATGGGCGGGTGCGTTATCATGATGGAGCTACCAATTGACCGCTGCCCATAGGTCTGGCCGTTTGCGTCGCACAGTGTCATGAAGGTGACGCAGTACCTCTTGGTAGTATCCTGCATCAGCAGGGTCCTCACTTGGTCAATAACGATCTCATTTCGGGATGTTGAGAGCCTACCAGAACGTGCTTCACTTTCCACTGATGTGCAACCATCTTTGAAGCAGTTGTACCACTCTTTTATCTGTGTGGTGCCCATTGCTTCGTTCCCGAAGGCCTGTTGAATCTTGCGGATCGTTTCCACTTGGGAATCGCCAAGCTTTACACAAAATTTGATGCAGTAGCGTTGTTCAAGTTTTTCCGTCATTTTGTCAAAAACGAAAATCCGACGGTGCTCACTTACACTTCCTCACTCATCGGCGGTCTGTCGGCAACTGACAGCTTCTGCAGACGGGGAAAATATTCACGCATATGAATTAGGATCACCTAGATACGTGCACCAAACCACGCCTCCCGAGCTTCATTTGTTTACGCACGAAAAATTAAGGTTGGATACTTTTTGAACACACCTCGTATAATGTAAAGATGAACTGATTAGATTATTTTAGTCAGGTAAAAATTCTGTTACCATGCTAACTTGTGAATTAGCGATGGGATTTTGATCAAACTTGGTACAAGTACTCGACCGGTCAAAAGTTTTAGAACACCCCCATTTTTCAGTTTTTACTGAAATTTAACCAGTTCAAGTCCAGTAAATAACCTGAAATGGTACAAAGCTAAGTGATAAACTGCCAGAGGTTAAAAAAAAGTTTAAGTTACCAAAAACTGAAAAATAATGTAAATTTCAGAGTTGTTTAAAAAAGCCCTTTTCAGGGAACAAGTAATGGGTGAGCAACTGCAGCTGTTCTGCAGCAATGGAAGTAAATTAAGCCTTGAAAGTTGATGCAAACAATTCCTACAGGTATCCCAACTTTTGTTGATTAGTTACAAACCCTCTGTCTGTATAAAAGCAGTGTTGGAACAGACTGTGTTGCAACACCCTCTGAAGCATTCTTTTGACAATATTGCACTGCAGGAAGTAGTATATTGCAATCATAACGGCGAGAAAAAAACAATGCGAACTTGGAAGTCATAATGCAAACTGACTTCCGGTTCTGGGTTTGGAGCGTCGGCAGGTCTCTTTCAGGGCTCTCTGCTGACGATCTCAAAGTTAAGTTTCTGGTCGTTATCTGTCCCGTTTTAACTGTTTATTTTGTCACCTACATGTTACTGTGTGTTCCTAGTTCGGTTTTGTTTCAAAAATCATGCTATTTTGTGAGTTTTCGTCGACCTTGTCTTACTGGCTTGCTTGAGGTCTACCCATCCTTCCCCTCTTGGTGTATGATCGTGTTTATTGTATTTTCTCCCCATTACTTTCAATTCCTATCTTCCCCACTTTCCCAACGTCCCCCATCCCTCCCAACTAAACACTCTGTTTCTTGTCTTTAATAAAATAATAATAAAAAACCTTTCTCCTAGCACACTCACGAGTCTCGATCCTTCTCCTTCTTCCTCCTCTTCTTCTTCCTCCTGCCGGCACACCATCTTTATTCTACTGAGCTGACCCTCTCTCGCCATTACCTTCACGATTTCTTCCTACAACCTTCCATTCCCGAATCTTACCTGTTCTTCAAAAATACATCAAAAAATAATAATCTTCCTTATATCCTTTCGATCTCTACACCTCCTGTAACCACGTGTCTCTCTCTACTCTTCCTGGTACTTTTCATCGACCCAGCAGCTTCACACTGCGTTTACCATTCCAAATTCACCACACACTTCCGCGATTTATTTTACTTCAACCTTCCCTTTTCCGAATGTTACGCAATCCTTATTTAAAATAAATAATTTCACTTTTAACTATACACCTCCCATAGCCACGTGCTTCTCCCGTAACCACGTGATCTGTTTATACCCCTTGCGTTTACCGATCCAATTTCACCATTCACCTCACAAATGTTTCTGCAACACTTCCATGACCGAATCTGATGAAAACTCTCTCAAGCAATAATAATAATAATAATAAAAACGATCTCTTATAATGCTTAATCTTGCTCTTTCACACATGTGGTAGGTTCTCTTTACTGTATCATAATGAACTACTCTTCTACTATTTAAACAGACTGCTCTCAATTCGACCTTTCCTTCATACCTTGCCTAAAAAAATCCAACTGTTACAGCGTTTCTTCTCTCCATTCTCTGAATTCGCCTTTATTGCATCCATCAAGAAATGTGTTTAATCGCATCTCTGACCTAAAGCTTAAAAAACCCCGGTTTGCTATGAATGTTCACTTTCCAGCAACCATTCTTTTTCTCCAATTGCAGTGCCAACTCACCCCTCTCACCCCTCCCTCTCAAAGCAACCATCACACTCTTCTCCCTCCAAGCCTCCCTCTCACCTTTCTCAAAAACTACCCTCTCACCTTTCTCCCTCAACTCTCCCCACTCTCCCTTCTCCCACCACCCACCCCTTTACTCACCCTTCTCAAAGTTGCTCCCACTCTCATCCACAAAGCTGCCTCCTTCCACTGCCCTCTCACCTCCATCTCATCACTCCACCTCCTCAAATCCTCAACTGCCTTCTGCATCCTCTCTTGTCCCCCCCTCTCCCCAGCACCACAGAGCCTTTTCTCCTCCTCATCGGGCCCCCTCCCCTAGCTATTCTGCAATCGCCCACACTCTTTCAACAACCTTCCTTACCCCCCTCCTCCCTTGTACTACCCTCCCCCTCCCCTCCCACCCCCTGTACCCAAAGCCTCCTCCCCTCCCTCTTCATTAAAAGTGTAGACCTCAAATATCCAGGACCTTTGCTAAAACCTGACACATCTTTCCATACAGGTTGCCACTGACAAACCAGACATAATCTGCCTAACAGAAACTTTCCTCCCCCAAGACGTGTCTGACTCCCAAGTATCTCTCCCTGGTTATTCCCTCCTCCGGTATGACAGACCTGAGCCTCGTCCTGGTGGAGGAGTTGCTCTCTTCATCAAAGACTCTTCCTCACTCTCCATGCACTGCCCTCACTCCCCCACACCCCCAGGAATACCTCTGGCTATGGCTTCCCCTCCACTTCCACCTCATGTTTATATGTGTACTGTACCGTCCACCAAACAGTGATGACTCCATCAACACCTCGCTATCCGAAAACATGGACCATCTTCTATCTTCTCATCCAAACTCTCTCTTCCTCAGATGTGGCGACTTCAATTGTCATCATGCAAGTTGGCTCAGTGTGGGTACCTCTCTCACCTGTCATCGCACTTCAGCAAAAGCTTTCTGCGTCTCATTGGTACTGACTCAATCGGTCAAGTTCACGACCCGGATCTCAACCAATGGTACTCCATCTCTTCTGGATCTGATTTTGACAAATTTCCCTGACAATATCTGCTGCTCTTCCTCCGCTCCAATCTGTTCTTCTGACCACGTCCTTGTCAAAGTGGACATCTCTCTGGCTGTTATCAGAGAACCACCTCACTGCCGTCGAGTCTGGCATTTCACTCAAGCTGACTGGCAGGGTCTCTGAGCAGCCATCAAACTTAAAGATTGGTCTCCTATCACTACTTTCTCCGACATCAACTCATCCTGGGAATTATTTCAAAGAAACTTGCTCTCCCTCGTGCACAGATTTATCCCATCTTGTCTTCAGTTGTCCTACCCTTCCTCCCGCCGTTTGTTCACCGAAGCTTGTCGTGAGGCAGTTGTCCTGAAAAAACTTGCCTTTGCCTCATGGAAAGCAAATCCAACTGAGGATAATCTCAGTTCCTTCCATAAAGCTCCGAACAAGCTTGTGTCTATCCTCAGAAGAGCCAGAAAACAACATCTTTGTCAGCTCAAGTCTGAACTTTCAAACCTCTCTCCCTCCTCAAAATCCTGGTGGCATCTAATCAAATCTGTTTCTGGTGTATTTTTCCCCCTCCATCCCCTCCCTGACCTCAAATGGCCGCACTGCTGATACCGCACGTGAAAAGGCTGAATTCCTAAACTCGGTTTTTGCATCGAAATTTTGTGTCCAAAACCCATCACTTTCTCGACCCACCTTACCCAGTCACACCCAACTGTCCCTGGACTCTGTGTCCTTTTCTCCTGACATGGTGGAGAGCTTGCTGTCAAACCTTGAATCTGATTCTGCAACCAGTCCAGATGACATCAGCCCATGTGTCCGAAAAACCTGCCATGCTGCTCTTCCTCACCCTCTCTCTGTTCTATTCACCCTCTCATTTGCTCAAGGTCATCTTCCATCTGCTTGGAAATCAGCAAACATTACTGCCCTGCATAAAAAGGTGCAAAAACAGATCTCTGCAATGACAGACCAATCAGCCTTCTCCTAATCATCAGCAAGATTATGGAGTCCATCATCGCTTCAGACATTAAATCCTTCCTCTTCTCGAATGGCTTGATTTCCGATCATCAATTTGGTTTCAGACTACCCTGGATATACTGCTTCTGCTCTCCCAACAATGGATGGAGGTCCTCAATGCCGGACATGAAATCAGAGCCATATCCTGAGACATAACGCGTGCTTTTGACACGGTCTAGCACCCTGCCGTTCTCACCAAACTCTCTTCCTATGGTATCCAAAGCCATCTCCACTCATGGCTCGCAGACTTCCTCTCCTGTCACAGTCAACGTGTGGCCCTAAATGGAGTTCTTTCATCCCCTCTTCCTGTCCAGGCTGGAGTTCCCCAAGGGAGCGTTCTGGACCCTGTTCTTTTTCTGGTTTTCATCAATGATCTCTCTGACTCTCTGGAAAATCCTCTTTATCTCTTTGCTGATGACTTCACCCTCTGCCGTACCATCTGTCATCCCTCAGACTGGCAAGCAGCAGCTTCTTCGCTCACTGCAGATCTGGATAAAATAACAAACTGGTCCACCATGTGGATGTCTTTCAATCCGGACAAATCTCACACTCTCACTGTCTCTCCGAAAGGACCCGAAAGAACCCCCCCCCATCCACTTTCTCAACAATCCTCTGGAAGAAGTCCTTTCTTTCAAGCTGCTGTGTCTCATGATCTGCCATAACCTTTCCTGGGAAAGCCATATTTCAAACCTGGCCTCCAAAGCCAGTCGCAGACTGGGAATCCTCCGTCGTGCAAAGTCCTTCCTCGGCTCACTTGAGCTCCTGACCACTTACAAAGCTTTCGTCCGCAGCCTGATGGAGTACTGCTCTCCCCTCTGGGGTGGTGTTCCTGCCTCCCACCTTTCTCGGCTTCACGCTGTGGAAACCAAGGCATCTCCCGCGATGGGGCTGAGTCTTTGGGCCTCTCACTCTCTCACTGCAGGCAGGTCGGTGGTCTTTCTGTCTTCTACCATCTCCTTTCCAGTCTTTCCCTCCCTGCTGTGTCTGTGATTTGTCCCCACCACATTTCCGCAGGGCGCCCAAGGTCCGCCGACAACCCCCTTCTGGTAAAACTACCAAAATCAGGAATCACTGCTCACCTTCACTCTTTCATTCCTCTTTTTTCCCACCTTTGGAATAAACTCCTTCACTCGATTCAATCCCATTCTTCCCTCCAGGCCTTCAAAACAGCTGTTCACCACCACCTATCATCCCCCATCCAAATCCTCGATCTTTTCTACCCCCGTTAATCCATCCAAGCCCACCTCCTTCAAATTCCCTGCTTTCCTTCCTGAAAGCCCCTGTAATGTCCATCTTGTATTCCCCATGCCCCATCCCTCTCCCTTCCATAGACCTCCGAATGTCTGTTCCCCACTGTTTTGTCCTTCCCACTCCCTCCCCTCTTGTCTCATGCCCCCCTTGCTGTGCGTTGTGTTAGCTCTCATACGAGTCTCGACAAGGTATACAAAAAAAAAAAATTAACAAAGGAAGACAGACAGACCATTCTAACCCTTAAAAGTGTAGGTCTTTCCTTTTAGAGGAATTGCAAAGGAGCCAAGGTGTCAGTGAGTACAGTTTCCTACACCATCAAAAGGCACTTGGAAACTGGAGGAAATTGACAGAAAGAGGTCTGGCAGACCCAAAGCCACAACACAATCAGAAGACAAGTTTCTGAGAGTCAACAGATTGCGTGATAGGTGGCTCACAGGAAAGCAGCTTCAAGCACAGCTTAACACTGGTCGAAGTACTTGACCGGTCAAAAGTTTTAGAACACCCCCATTTTTCCAGTTTTTACTGAAATTTAAGCTGTTAATGTTCCAATATACTTTGACAATTAAAGCATGGAACAAATAAACAATTGCAGATAAAAAAGAAATCATGGAATAGTTTTGTTGAACAAAATTTAATCTAAACTTTTGACTCATCAAAGTAGCCACCTTTTGCAGATATAACAGCCGAACATACTCGTGGCATTCTTCCACAATGGAAATCAAACACTTTTTGGAAATTCTTCCCAACATTGTTGCAGAAGTTCCCACAAATGTGTTGCACTTGAAGGTTACTTTGCTTTCACCCTTCTGTCCAGTTCATCCCAAACCAGCTCAATGGGGTTTAAGTCTGGAGACTGTGCTGGCCATTCCATGATTTGAAGCCTACCGTCTTGTTCTTTTCTTCTAAGGTAGTTCTGACATAGCCCCAAGGTATGTTTTGGGTCGTTATCTTGCTATAGTAAGAACCCATGACCAACTAGGCGGAGACCAGAGGGTATTGCATGGCGCTGCAAAAGGCTGTGGTCGCTCTTTTGGTTCAGGGTGCCAGTCACTGTGCAAGTCACTGACTGGATCCAGCAAAAGAGCCCCAGATCATCACGCTTCCTCCTCCATGTTTGACAGTTGGTGTCACACTGAGGAACCATCCTTTCACCTACTCGACGGTGTACAAAAACCCTGCCTGATGAACCGAAGTTTTCAAATTTTGATTCATCGGTCCACTGGCGGTGCTTCGTGGCCCAGGCAAGCCTCTTTTTCTTATTTTGCCATCTTAGCAACAGATTTGTTTCTGCCACTTGGCCTGTCAAACCTGCAGCTTGAAGTTTCTCTTCGCAGTTGAAAATGAGACTTCCTATCCTTACTTCAACCAGTGTTAAGCTGTGCTGTCCTGTGAGCTGCCTATCACACAAGCTGTTGACTCTCAGAAACTTGTCTTCTGATAGTGTTGTGGCTTTGGGTCTGCCAGACCTCTTCCTGTCTGAGTTTCCTCCAGTTTCCAAGTGCCATTTGATGGTGTAAGAAATTTTACTCACTGACACCCTAGCTGCTTTGCAATTTCTCAAAAGGAAAGACCTACACTTTTTAGGGTTAGAATGGTCTGTCTGTCTTCCTTTGTTAATTGTCTTTTTCTCACCATTATGATCGCAATATACTACTTCCTGCAGTGCAATATTGTCCAAATAATGCTTCAGAGGGTATAGCAACAAAGTCTGTTCCAACACTACTTTTATACAGACAGAGGGTTTGTAACTAATCAACAAAAGTTGGGACACCTGTAGGAATTGTTTGTATCAACTTTCAAGGCTTAATTTACTTCCATTGCTGCAGAACAGCTGCAGTTGTGAACCCATTACTTGTTACTCTGGCAATTTACCACTTGGCTTTGTACCATTTCAGGTCATTCACTGAATTTGAACTGCTCAAATTTCAGTAAAAACGAGAAAAATTCAAAAAAAAAAAAAAGTTCTAAAACTTTTTACCGGTCGAGAAAGGAAGTCTCAGTTTCAACTGTGAAGAGAAGACTTAAGGCCCGGTCACACCTTGACGTTTTAGCCAGCGATGGCAATGTATTAAAATGTATGTAAAACGCTGGCTTACGTTGAACTTTTGATGTTTTTTTTTAAAGATTCGGACGTATTCATAGCGACTTGGTCTTATGTATAACGCATTAGTAACGGACACAGAACGTTTCGTTGTGTTATAGATAACTTATACCAACGAATGCTGAACCTGTTGTCGGCCTACACAACCGATGCCCAACGATAGTCTAACTTAGGCATAGCGCGTTGCACGCATCGCCGACGATGTCGTGACGTAGTCTATTAAAAGGCTGACGCACAACGATTCGAATCATAACTGCCGTAGAAATGGAAGTGTCAACATCGCGGTCACACCTTGGCGATCTTGCCAGCGTATGCCGACCTAAGAAAAATGTGTCTAAAACGTTGGGGCACGTCGAATACGGTATGAGTAAGTTTGGTATACGTGAGTACAACGCTATCATACGTTGTCGTAAGTAGAGTACGTCAAGAAATTTTAAACATGTTCAAAATTTTACGACGTACTCGGCGTATGACACACGTTCCGCATGCGATGGGGATATGTACACACGATATGCAGACGCTTACACACGTCCACAAAGGCTACTTATGAGCTACTCATAAGTCGAAACACGTTGCGGTAATGTCTTTTTTACGCGAAACTTATTTCTAACTTATGTTTGACGTGCTTTGAACCAATTCTTTACGTAGTCCCAACACACATCGACGTATGTAGACGTATTCCAATGACGTCTTCCGGTCGACAAAAAAAAAAATTAACGTGTTTCGAGCTTACAATTGCCATATAAAGACGTGTTCCCAGCGGTTTTGGGAATTGGTATATAAAAATGCTGCTCATAAAAGGGGAACCCAACAGTGTTTGAGTCCTTTTTGAGTCGATGTCCATGTCAGCAGTAACAGTATCAGTATCAGTATCAGTATTAGTAATAGTAGTAGTTTGTTCATGTTGGCAGTAGTAGGTGTGTGTGAGGGGGAGGGTGTGGGTTATGATGGATCCTCCTTGTGTCCACGCGTAGGAGACATCTTTGCACCATTGTTCAAAGTTCTTCGTGGCTAATTTTTATGGGGCTTTTTCAACAATGAGCTATAGCTTGTTTTTACGATTTAGGTCTATTCATAACGGGTTGGACAAATGCACAATGAACTAATAATGTGCATATAGCGCTTTGATTACTTATAGATACGGTATACCAACGAATAATTATCGTGAAGCCGGCGTTCACAAACTATGCCCAACGATAGCCTAACTTATCCATATCGTGCGGCAGTTTATCTTTGCCGGTGACGTGGGGTTTGCTATTCATAGGCTGCCACTCAACGATTTAAATGGCTGCATCTCCACTATTGAAAGTAGACGCTTGCGCTCAACAATTGGATTTTTTTTACACTCAACGACTTTTAAACGGTACCACTCAGCTATTTTCATTGTTTACAATGAACGATTTAAATTGCTGTCACTCGCCTTTGTTTTTTGACGCTGGGGTTTGGAAATTTGAAGCGTTTCTTCTGAACGTGTTAAAACGCTCAAACTCGACTATTTTAAATAGACGCTGCCGATGGACAATTGGAATCATAGCCAAGCTCGACATCGAAGTGTAAACATCCTCGTCATGCCGAAGAAAAGTTTGAAGAATGCTGCAAATAAGTGTCCTGTCCGTGGCCGTGGACGCTGACGCAAGGACGATCCATTATACCGACGTCTTTCAGCCTATGAGTAACTTAAAAGTAACGTCTGTCGACGTGTGGCAACGATCGCGTAACGTGCCAACAACACGTTAATCATAGGTTAGAAATAAGTTTCGGGTACGCTAAACATTACCTCGGCGTGTCTCAACTTATGATTAACTTGCAAGTAGCATGTGTTGACGTCTGTCAACGATCGCAGACCGTGCATACAACTTGTGGCCAGCGTAGCGGAACGTGTGAGTCATACGCCAGCATACGTCGTGAAATTTCAAGCATGAAAAAATTTGAGGACAACTGAAAAGTACAACGTTTAAAGCCAACGTACAACGACGTATGGCAGTGTTTTTCAGCGTGCTCTCAATGTTATCAAAACTTACCCATAACGTATTCAACGTGTGCCAGCGTTTTAGAAAAAAATTTCAAAAATCGGCATACGTTGGCTAAAACGTCAAGGTGTGACTGGGCCTTTAGAGCTGCAGGTTTGACAGGTCGAGTGGCAGTAAGAAAGCTGTTGCGAAGATGGCAAAATAAGAAAAAGAGGGTTGCTTGGGCCATGAAGCACCACCAGTGGACTACTGAAAACTGGAAGGTCTTATGAACCGATTAATGAAAATTTTAAATCTTTTGTTCATCATGCAGGGTTTTTGTACGCCGTTGAGTCGGCAAAAGGATGGTTCCTCAGTGTGTGACACCAACTGTCAAACATGGAGGAGGAAGCGTGATGATCTGGGGCTCTTTTGCTGGATCCAGAGTCGGCGACTTGCACAGAGTGATTGGCACCCTGAACTAAAATGGCTACCACAGCATTTTGCAGCACCATGCAATACCCCCTGGTCTATGCCTAGTTGGTCAGGGGTTCATCCTTCAGCAAGATAATAACCCAAAACAAACCTCCAGGCTATGTCAGAACTACCTTAGAAGAAAAGCTTCAAATCATGGAATGGTCATCACAGTCTCCAGACTTAAACCCCATCAAGCTGGTTTGTGATGAACTGGACAGAAGGGTGAAAACAAAGCAACCTGCAAGTGCAACACATTTGTGGGTACTTCTGCAACAGTGTTGGGAAGAACTTTCTGAACAATATTTGATTTCCATTGTGGAAAGAATGCCACCAGTATGTTCGGCTGTTATGTCTGCAAAATGTGGCTACTTTGATGTCAAAAATTTAGATTAAATTTTGTTCAAATCGATTCCATGATTTCTTTTTTAATCGGCAACTGTTTACTTGTTCTAGGCTTTAATTTCAGAGTACATTAAAACATTAAACTGCTTAAATTTCAGTAAAAACTGGAAAAATGGGGGTGTTCTAAAACTCATGACCGGTGGAGTATATATATCATGGAACCGATTAAATTTCAGAATGAAGAGGTCATGAGAGCTAAAAATGTGATACTCGAACAGCTGAAAGGATACAAGTCAAACTTGTTACAAGTATGTATAATGATGTAATACTATGGGCAGAGACACCAAAATCGAATCATTTCTTCCTTGTCGCACACCCAATCTGTCCACCAGGTTTTGTCTGAATCCGTCCACAACTTTTTGAGATATTATGCCATATATTAGTTTAGCCCTCTCTCAATGGTGAAGAATCACTTTTAAAAATTCTAGTCGTCGAATCCGGATCTTCACCAAAATCTAATCAGTTCGTCCTTGTCACACACCCAACCTGCCAACCAAATTTCATCTGGATCCGTCCACAACTTTTTGAGAAATCTTGCACAAAAACAAACGGACAAAGAGGTGAAAACATAATTTCCTTCACTTTCGATGGAGGAGGTAAAAATGAAGCCCAGATTGGGCCGTAAGTTAACAAATCATGAAACATAACCAGAGTTTAAAGAACAACCTGTTTATTCATTCCTGTACCTGGACTGCAAGAGGTCTATCATGTTGGAAAATACAGCACCAGGAAAATGAACTTTCAAGAGAAAAAAGTTGATTCAGGTCAAAACAACTTGTAGTGCGACAGGCTGCGTCAGTTTACACTGGTACCATGCTCATGGCAGTAAAATACAAACAACAGTGGTAAAGATTTTCTCGTATTGTTACCCAAAACTTACATTTCAATAAGTTGCTCATCCTTTAAGGACGAGGATTAAAAACCCGGACAGGTGTACAGAGCTTTTCAAAACAAAAATTCTCACCCTGAGAATTTGAAACTTTGTCTACTGGGGAAAAAAAAAAATCATGTTGATCATTACATTGGCTACCCAAGAGGAATTAGGTATTACAGAATGAGGTACAAATTAAAAATATATTATTTTTGTTGTTTTGTTTGTTAGTACTGCACAGTAATGCATTGCCTTCTCATCTTGCAATGCATTCCTTTACAAAAGTACAGGCTCAATCGGCAATTAAAAAAAAAACAAAAAAAACATCTCGGCCTTAAGAATTCCATTTTAATATACAGATCCAGCTGCTGTGTGTAATCCAGATATCCAGATACATGCTGTAAAAAAAAAAGCAACAAGAAAAAAAAACCCAACTACTCAAGGCACCATCGGTTGTGAGGTAGCTGCAACGTTTCCACCAGACTTCAGCATTACAGCCCTGACACATGATGTGCAGAAAGTTGTATAAAATTCATGGTAAGTTTGAAGTATTAAACTTAAGCTCAAAGAGAGTACAAACGCCTAACCCCTCAAAATAGGGAACGTAGTAGAGGCCGAGCGGACTATTTACATCCAAATGAATCCAAGTGCAATTGGACATTGCTCAAATTCCTTGTAGAATGTGTCTCTACAGCGTCGGACCCTCCGAGCTTGAGGCATAATTCACATGAAATGATCAAAAAGTGTTAGGCCTTTGAGCGGGACACATCCTACACCCCCTCCTTATGGATTCAAGTACTTTGTTCTTTTGGTTTAAAAAAAAAAAAAAACGGCAAGTGAAAAATGTCTCAGTAAGACCAGGGTTAAATTTTGTGGACACAGAGAAAATTCAGCGACCAAGCACAGTGTATTGTCCGTCAACCCGCTGCACGTACTACTCTCCAAGCCCGAACTTCCTCACTCCATCTCGTAAGCATCGGAGTAATGCAGCTGAGGTGTCCAAGTTGTGTGTCCAAGTCGTGTGTCGAAGTGATCTTCAAGACCGTTTCAGCATCATTGCTGAGAAGAGCGTAACAATGAAGGAGGCAGCAAATACCCAGAAGAAAGGGTTTTTCAACTGCAGCACAGCATTCTTGAGGGATCAGGGTATGGATAGAGACAGGAAGTGGAGAGATATTAGAAGGATAAGGGTTGAGCGTTAAATGCTAGAGACCAACGCATGGAACAAAATTGCTGGCATGAATAGTTTGTTACGGTGCACAGGGATTTGGAGATGTAGCACGTGCCCCTTGGTAATCTCACCCAGCCTCCGTGCTCAGCAATCCACTTAGCGATGTTGTTCTGCAGGATGAAGCGACAGAAGAAGGAAGTAATCTGGCGAAAGAAACCGTGCCAACCTTTGCTGAACACATGGATTGCCATGCGGTAGCCAAAAGCTAACAACGCCAGAATACGTCCCCAGTTCACTCCATCCTGAATGAGGCTGGTGAGGGAAGGAGACACGTGACTGGTAACAATAGAGACAGTTTGTAATGACTCAGAACCACTCAGTAAGAATAAACAAAGCACACCGTACAGAACTTCTGCAAAACACAAACCATCTCGGTTATATCAGCTTGACGCTGAAACATGATGAAAAGAGGCCAGCAAAAAAAAAGGTTATTACATTATAACAAAAATGGCCCAAGGGATAAAAGGAGGAATTGATTATATATCGATGAGGTAGGTATTCCCTTAAATATAAGTGTTTTGATAGATGGTTTTGTGTCCGTGTAAATAGGAATCTTCAGGGTTGATCGCACCATAAAGAATCTTTTTCCCTCCACTAATCTTCCCTTCTTCCCCTTCATCCGTCTCAATCCAAAACCTCTTGGGTCAGTCGCCCATTGATTGCTCGGTTGAAGCCACGTCCAATGAAACTTAACAGAACCAACAGTTTTGGAGGGGGAAAACCACGACGCGTGTTTGTGTGTGCGTGTATGTTTGTTTTGGAACAATTGGCCAATGGGAATTAAATGTGGACCCTTTCAGACCTCACTAACGATTGACGAAAAGTGACCTCATGCGGGGTCGTTTTAA
Organism: Eptatretus burgeri; assembly: GCF_056783735.1. NCBI lineage: Eukaryota > Metazoa > Chordata > Myxini > Myxiniformes > Myxinidae > Eptatretus > Eptatretus burgeri. The sequence goes on from NC_140963.1 coordinate 109,509,945, forward strand.
TGGCACGGCCTGAAGGGGCGAAGCGGTCATTCAGCAGGACCAAACCTTCCTGCGACCACACCCGAGCGACCCACCTCGAGCCCATCGTGTGTGGGGGGGAAACGGCAGCCTGCACGTCAGACCAAAAGTATTCTATAGCACATCAAGCCAAAGGGAAGACTTCCTCATCTACGGTGCCCCATTAGAACCTCCAGCTTTCTTTTGTATTATTTGGTTACTTGAGAATGATATGGATTTGTTGTAAGATCAGGCAAGAGTCCAAGGGAATGGAATTAGATGAAGCGCATTGCTTTGTGGTTTATTTATTTCCTTCATTTGAGCTCAATCCTTCCTTTATTTCTATCATGTGAATAAATGTGTTTTTACAGGTCGAAATTCTTGCTTCATCTGTCCCACTGCCATCACTTGTGTGGGTAAATCTGGGTTGATGTGGCAAACACAAGTGTGCGACTGGGGCTGGCTCGTAATCTCTCGGTAACCCCCGAATGATCTAATTATTGCAGTGATTAACCATTTAGAATGAAGACTGCCTCTCAAGTCACTCTGTTATATTCGAGAGTATAATTACTTGCAGCCTGACAAGTGTTTGCCATCAATTTAGGTTTCCTGACGTTCTAAGTTTACACAGCCTCGCATCATGGCACTTGTTCATGAAAAAAAGAAAAAGAACGGCACTCTTCGACATCAACCAACATAATTACATCATTATACATACTTGTACCAAGTTTGATTTTAATCCCTTCATCTGTTCTCAAGCATCACATTTTTACTTGACATGAGCTCTGACCTCTGACTTCTTGATGCTATCATAATATATACTTACTGGTTCACTGGTCCATCACTGGTTCACAGGTTAGCGTGGTAACATAATTTTTACCTAATGGGACCTCTGAAATTTGACCTCTTGACCCCATAATCTAATTGGTTCAACTTTACATCATTGTACATATTTGTACCGAGTTTGACTTGGATCCCTTCAGCCGTTGTTGTTATCGTGGTAATGAAAACCTATCCGTGGACGGATGGACAACCTGAAAACATAATGCTGGAATGGTGACAAAGAACCTCTGTGCCATGCGAGCACTTGCTGAAAGTCCTAAGAAAGAGGGAGTACCTGCCACTCATCCACCTTATTTTAGTACCCATCATCAATTAGCATATCCTGATGCTGTGTGGACTGTGCTTCTCTGCTGATGGACCTCTGGGAGCTTACACATGTTGCTGTATTTGAGCCTCGGCAGTAAATGCTGAAATCTATCTGTCCAGGTTCTAACCAACATCTTTGTTCTTTGTTCCTTTCACACTTTCTACTTTTTTCACAATTCCCTTTATTCATTCCAATTCTTGCTTTTTCTTCTCATTCATCTCTCTTCCTCTCCATTTCTCTCTTCGGAGAAGTGAATTCTTGCAGAAAGTTTTCTGTAAGGCTCACTTGGCTCTGCCTGGAAGGGTTTGAGGGTTCGGGAGTAGTGGCTGAACCCGAATCCTATCCAGGTCCCCCCTGACGACTCCATCTTTGCTCTTTACTTCTTCGGTTTCCTTTTTTGTCTTCCACTTGATTAACAAGGTCTCCAAATTGTAGCCGGGAAGACGTTAAAATTGAATATGCATTCTGGCTCCGCCAATTTTTCTCAGATTGAATCAGAGCTAGAATGACGTAGGAAAAGACATTTAATTTTGATATACATATAAATCTGGAAAGGAAAAGGGGTTTCGGGTGTTCTACTGGCCTTGACATTTCTCTATATTAATAAAGAAAACTTTACAGGTCCAGGGAGTAAAAAATAATAATGATAACTCGAGAGTTAATAAAACAGCTTACCCTGTGCAGGGGCATTCCATGCCAAGTGTACACACCCTCCCGACACTAATACCTCATTTTCTCCCCATATGTTGGTCATTTATTCACTTGGGTGAAAAACTCAAAATACCAACTTTAAGACCTGTGGGCCCATTTTAGGGGTCCCCCAAATTTGGGCGCCCCCCGGCTGCCCCACAATCTTCCAGAGGCCATATCACAGGTTGTAGTGGTCCGATTTGGCTGATCTTGGTATCAAAATGCTCGTAAAAGCGAGATCTTTCGAATCGCGTAAAGTAAAATCACTCCGAAACAGTAATTCAAAAAGTTATAGTTTGGGGCGCCCTTTGACCTTGGGCCCGCGCTCCCCAGCCAAACCGATGGTCCCGATGTTTTTGTGTGAGAATACCCCTTCATATACTCCAACACCTCAGCATAAATGAAAACGGGATCTCAATGGGTTCAAATGTGATGATGGTTTTATTGTTCGGGGACTCGGGTGCTGGACACACAATACGCCACAATACATAGCACAATATTTGAACACAAGATTTCCAATACACTATATCAGTATATTGTGCATAAATTTTCCACATGCAGGAACTGGAAGCGATACTAGTATGAGTAAGAGTTTTTCTGAGCATATTATAGTCAAGATTTTTTGCCAACCAATGTTTTATTTGACAGCTGTGTTTCTTTTATACTGATTGTGTAGGTTCTACCTGTGGCAGTTTTTGGTTCTACGGAAAGAAGTATATCAGAAATGTCTAAAATGCAGTGATCTTCAATGTCAGGAAAAAAGAAACTATTTGCGGGCCGGTTTGGATGAAGAATATTCACTTTCACTTCGTGAGTGTCGTGAAAGGCTTCCCTGATGCAGGCAAGCCACCATTTTCCATCATAGTGCACTATGACATAACCTGAGAGTTTCCTGTTAAAAGTTGGTGTAGATTTTGAAATAGCTGACTTGATACGGTGTTCCTCGCTAAGGCTGAATTCGCGTACTTGAAGAGCAGTTTCAGAAATAGGGATGAAAGTATGAAGTTTTTGAGTTCCAGCTATGGTTTTGGTCGTTTTTAACGTTTCTTCCAGATTTCGTTCTTCCTCGTCATACGCCTCTTGTATCCCGTAACCGAACTTCATTTCATTCAAACCATTTTCAGCAAAGGCGAAAAGATCTTTTGGAGAAATAATTTGACTGTCGTAAGGTCTACGCAGGCTCTCACGTGTTGCTTCTCGTTTGACTGTACCTCCCACGCCATCTAAAGGGCCCTTGCCATGACTTGTAGCAAAAAAAATGCCATTCTGCGTCAATACCATACTCTGATTTGTGACGACATAGGTTTATGAAGGCTTTGCAATTCTTATATTGGCCAGCGCAACCGTCTGAGATATAGTAAAGTTTTTTACATTTCCAAAGCTAGATGTCAAGTGTTCAATGAGCATTCTTTGGAAGAAGTGGACTGAGACAACGTCGTGAGTATTGCATTCTGATATAATCGTGAACGAATCGTGGTTTAATTTGCCATCGTCCGATTTGAAATAGTAAACCCAGGGGTGAATTGTCGCTTGAGAGCAGTTCCAATGGAATCCTTGGGCCGCATCCTGTACGACAAACGAATAGTTCTCTGAGAAGTCTCCAATAATGACAAATTCTCCTTCACTGATTTTGTCTTTCTTATTTTTCAGAAACTGAGATTGGGCCTTGGCAATGAAGTCGTGTCTCACTAATTTCACCGCAAGTTCACAGAATTGATTAATGAATTCTTCCAAAGGCAGGACCATGGAGCTCAGTTCAGATCTGTCGGTGGATGTCCACCGTTTAGACTGAATTTCATGAATATCCTCTAGTTCATAAGCAGTCAGTAGCTAGGTTTTGAAGTCTTCAATTGATGGGCAACTTTCACAAGTTCTGAAATAACATGCTGGTTGTGCTGGGTTACAAACTATGCATGCTATCACATGATGATATCTCGGAAGTTCGGCTATCTGTGGAATTTTGGAACCAAACATCATGAGTTTCACATTTTGATGTATCGTACATACACATGCACTGTGTGTACCGCCTGAACCGGCCAGGGCACACTCCGAGGGACGGAGCATGGCAAACTTCGCAAATCCAATTTTCAAGCCAGGGTTCTTCTCTTTGAATTTCTGAAACAGTTCCTTGAGATTGTTGAGTACCAGGCACTTTTGAATTGTGTCTTTTTCATGTTCATTCCTGACCACCACACAGTCCTTTTTTCCCCCACATTATTCGGCTGACTTCATCACTTCGGTAAAATTCGGTTACGGCGGATTTCACTTCGTCAGGCAATATTATACCCTGTTTGGGATTTGGAGACGACAGCATACCGTTTTCTTTCTCTAAATTTTTGTCTTGCACAGCCATTCTTTGGGAGCAACTGAATTCACTCATCATCCCTCTGATGCTCATATTCCGAGCAAATATTGTCAGAAAACGTATTTGCTCTGCACGCTCGAAACAACGTATTTTTCTTTCAGGCTTTTGATCACCTCCAGCATGCAGCTTTAATCACATTTTGACGCTGTATTTTGTATTTTCTCCACAGTGCTTGGTCCAGCAACTAGTTCTAATTTCTTTCGCACAGAATCTTCCACTTTACTTCGCTTTTCAGGAACGTACCCTGGGTTCCTTTCTGCCTTTTGTTTGTCGAATGGGCTTTCGCCTATCATCGGTAACGACTGGTTAAATAGATCAACTTCTGCTTCTCGCTCAAAAACCTCCTCGTCCTCATCTGTCGAAATACATTCTGCAACGCCTTCGATAGTACCTTCTGATGATAATTTCGAACTGGTCGAAGATGATTCTTCAATACGCTCTGGTGACAACTGCGTTTTTTTCTGCACAAAGTACAAAGTCTGTTATCTTTTTTCACCTTTGAAGAAAATTTCATCAACATATCATTTGACACATTGCAAAGATCTTTTCGTCGTTTCGTTTTATGGCAGCTGAACGGATCGCAACAGTATTTTCGGAACCCCTTTCGATCTTCAGTCACCATGCTTACTGCAAAATATGCAAAAACTGAGATTAGCCCATTTATAACTTAATTGGATGATGGTTATACAAAAAAATGTACACTTAAAAATCAATCAACACAATAGGCAGAATAATTTTTTGCAAATTATGTCAGGTCAGGTATGGGAGCATGTGCCAGAACAGTGCGTCGCTGCGTCCACTTTCCGCCGGTACTCCAGGGGCCTCCGTCTGGCCATCCCCCAGGCAGATGCCAGGCCCATCCCCATCTACTTAAGATGATGGTCAACCTGCTGCAACCACGAGGCACGTGGTTGGCCCACTGGCCTCCTCCACCCATGAGACTCCCTCGATGAGAGAATCTGGTGAGCAGGATCAGCGTCAGGAAAACGAGCCACATGTCTATACAGCCTCAACTTACGCTAACGGACTATGCAGATAACAAATCTCATCAGAGTCTCTCTCAGCAACCGCTCGTTGGACACAAAATCCGACCAGCGATAGCCAAGGATTCTCCGAAGAGACCTGGTACCAAAGGAATTAAGTCTCCGTCTCAGATCCTTGGTCAGAGTCCAAGTCTCGCACCCATAGAGCAAGACTGGAAGTACCAAGGACCTGAAGACTCGGACTTTCGTCCTCCCGCACAGGTACCGGCAGCGCCACACCCCATGATCCAGTGAATCCATGACTCCCCAGGCCCGACCCAGACGTCTATTGACCTCTGACCAGCAGAGACATGAATATCACTGCCAAGGTAAGTGAATCTCTCCACGACCTCAACATCCTTACCACAAACACACAGACAGGACAGCAGCATCCAAGATTTCACCGAAAGCCTGGATCTTAGTTTTGATCCAAGAAACCCATAATCCCAGCGCCTCCGACTCCTCATTCAGCACCTCGAGGGCCCCCAAAAGGATATCTAAAGTCTCCGCAAAGATGACTGCATCATCTGCAAAATCAAGGTCCGAGATCTTGACATTCCCAAATGATGCACCGCAGCTTGATCTCTCCGACATCCTCCCTAAAATCCAGTCCATACAAGTGCTGAAAAGTGTGGGGGCCAGTACACACCCCTGACAAACTCCAGTAACAACTGGAAATAAGTCAGACATGGTACCACCACACTTCACAGCACTCTCAGTACCAGAGTAGAGTTCAGACATCAGATCGATCAGTTTTGGTGGCACCCCACAAAGAGCAAGAATCCTCCAGAGGACATCCTGATTCACTGAATTGAACGCTTTACAGAGATCAACATAGGCTGCAAGCAGCTCCTGCCGAAACTCTCGACTGCGTTCTGTGAGGACACGAAGAGCAAGGATACGGTCAATCGTTGACTTCTTTGGTGTAAAGCCTGACTGCTCTGGACGCTGGTGCTCAAGCAGATGGTGGCGAACCCTATCAAGAATTATCTGAGCAAAGACCTTGCCTGGCACTGAGAGCAGCGTCACCCCTTGGTAGTTGTTGCAGTCTTGGCGATCACCCTTCCCTTTCCAGAGAGGAACAACAAGGCCCCTCTTCCAGTCAGTTGGGATGATGCCTGTCTTCCAGGCAGAGCACAAAACTGCATGCACGACATGAGTGCAGCATTTCCACCAGCCTTGAGAAGTTCAGCATGGATGCCAGATCCCTGGAGCTTTGCCCCATTTCAACTGGTTCACTGCAGCCCGTGTTTCCACAAGCGAAGGTGGACCACAGTTGATTCGAGGGTCAGCAAGAGGGATTGTAACACCCTTGACGTCCAACTCGACAGCTGGGGGATCAGCCTGGTACAACCGCTCAAAGTAACTGGCCCAGCGGGCTTTCACTTCAGACTCCTCTGTCAAGAGCCTACCACTCTCTGCTCAAACTGCAGTGCTCCGAGCAATGGGCTTGGATGAACGCAATGCGCGAATTCCCCTGTAAGCGGGACGAGAATCACCTGTCCACAGGTGATGTTCTACCCCCTCAAAGATTCCTCGCACATCAGCCTCCTTGTCCACCCTCAGTGCACGTACAGTTTTACGCCTCAGCTCTTTGAACAGCTCAGCTCTGCCATTCAGCCTGGCCCTGCGACTCTGATCAATGGTATCCAGTGTCCCTTGAGAGACAAAATTTTTCTTTGCCCTGCGGTGAGTTCCAAGACATCCACCGGATGATGCAATATATATATATATAATAGTCCATAGATGACGATTGTCAATTTCAGACATAAAGTCGCCTGCCAGCAGGTGACATCATTGAAACGATGACGGCAAACGTCGCCCAATGTCGAATCAGGAATTAGTGATATGTGGACCCCGAACAATAAAACCATCATCACACTTGAACCCATTGAGATCCCATTTTAATTTATGCTGAGGTGTTGGAGTATATGAAGGGGTATTCTCACACGAAAAAAATTAGGATCATCGGTTTGGCTGGGGGGCGGGGGGGGCAAGGTCAAAGCACACCCCAAACTATAACTTTTTGAATTACTGTTTGAGTGATTTTACTTCACGTGATTCGAAAGATCTCGCTTTTACGAGCATTTTGATACTAAGATCATCTAAATCGGACCACTATAACCTGTGATATGGCTACTGGAAGATTGTGGGTCAACCGGGGGCGCCCAAATTTGGGGGGGCCCTAAAATGGGCCCCCAGGTCTGAAAATTGACACTGTTATACCGTGGATACAAACACTTGCACAAAAAAAAAAAAGAGTGAAATCTGAGACCGTGTCAAAATTTCGCTGAAAAATGTGTACACTAGACATGGAACACCCCTGCAGGCTTGAGAAAAATGAACCAGGAAGGATCTTTTAAACTCCTGCTTTTCATTTTGCACTAAACAAACAGCACTTTACTATACCATCCATCCATCGGGACCATACTCTGTGCAGAGCGTTGGTGCTGCCGAAGCAGTCTCCTTGGATATTGGGTACAATACTGGATGGGTCGCCACTCCGACACAGGATACCAGCAAGCTGGCACTCATTTTGCCGACCTTGGAAGGATGACAGGCAGAGTCAACCCCACCTGGTATTAATTCAACATTCAAGTGGGATTTGAACTCAGGATCCTAGGATCCCAAGTCCACCACCCTAACCATTAAGCCAACACCAGGCATGGTTTAATATGTGGTGCACCATATTTGTTTGAATGCTGAACCTCAGTTTCACTGCACTCAGGACACAAGACGACATAAATATTTTTTCCAAGTACTGCTAAATGGAAGGTTTTGGAAAGTGCCAATAACGTGATTTGTGTTCTCCAGTGTTCTAGTATAATTCATTGCTAGTTTGAAATAAAATAAAGGTTCTGAAAGTTGTAAAAAGAAAAGAAAAAAAAAAAAAAAAAACTTCAAATATATATATATATATATATATATTTGTTAGGAAGTCGACCGCTGTTGATGCACTCAGTCTTTTATCCCACCTTATTGAACACGTTAAAATTAATTCTTCGTGCCTATTGTTTGTGTTCTTTATGACATCCCTAAAAACAGTACATTTCCTGTTTGGAATGATTTTAAAATTTTGACAGCCAAAGAAAATAAAAATTTACTTTGCTCCTCTGCGTGCATGTATGAGGTTCCGTACATTTCATCAAATTGAGAGCTGCAAAACTGCAGGTTCGTGTTCCGATTTGTGTTCAAAATATCGAATCAAAATCAAGTTGTTCCACAATCATAAGCTGACGTCTGTAGACATTCAGCTAAAATGAACTAATTGTTCAACCACGCTTTTCACTTTGCACGTGCGGGGTAATAAATAACTAAAAAGAGACGAGAGCAATTGTTTTGATTCATGACACTGAGGTTGCAGATTTCCAAATGTCAGGATCAACAGCAGCTCCCACATCTTTAATGTCTCTATGGATGAGACAAGTTAATGCTTGTAAAATGAACATTTAGAAAAGGTGCACTTTCTGCAGTGTAACGATGTTTAACAGTTCTTTTCACAAGGATTGTTTTGCAACAGAGTAAGTCACGGTCAAATGTGCTTTTGGTAAAAATTTTGGTCAGTTGTGTGGACGTCACTGTGATCGTTGAAAAACTGCCATTTTCTTAAGTGTCAAGAACCTCTTGGGAAACCTGATGACATATTTTTGCACTATTGTAACCCTTAATGCACAAAGAAGAAGAAAAATTCTCCACCGGATTTGAAACCTTTTTATGAGTATGCAAGGAAGGCATGTAGAATTAGACATTACCTCATCGCTATCTCCCGGAAGACGTCGTACGCGTTTTCCTGTGTGATTTGGAGACTGCACAGGAACTGCTGGAACTGTCTATCGTAACGCCGGGTAATTTCATCGCCGATTGTCGCCAACTGTCGTCCAACCTGGGCCGTAGGACTAGGAGGTCAAGGATGAGGGTGAGGATAAAGGCAAGAAGGTTCTGTCATGGCACTCGAAAAGACAAAGGAGAGAAGAATAATGGATAAACGAATTAGTCTCCTCACCTGAGAGGTGAGTCCTGAATCCCAAAAATCTCAGACATGGCAGGTGTCAAACAGGCTGCCCCCGGAGCTACCATTGCTCCGACTGCACTGCCCTCTTGCTCTGCAGCATGAGCCTCATCCTGTTCAACACGGCAATATACGTAGCTGCGAAACACTGCCTCGGCATCTGCAACCACTGAATCCTCTGTCAGAGCAAATACACATTTGAGAGGAAGTTAGACTCATGCACCACATTTTCTCTCCTTGTTATGGAGATCAGACTTGTTCTATAATATTTAAGGCACGAGATGAGACGCACATGATCCTAAGTGTCAGGTTTGTCATGTCCCACCGTGTCTTCCTCAGTGATATGGTGAGTATGTGACCCAATAATGTTCACATGTAGAGATTACAATAACTGGATAAATTTACACAGAGATGCAAAGAAAACCTGTTCTTAGCTCGTTTGTAAAAAGACAATACATGCTCCACCCAGAGATCGAGCCTTTCTTGCACACACCGACCCAGGAACGCAACCATTCATTCACATTGTGGTATACATGTGATAACAGGTTTCAAATGTTTACAAAAGTCCTTAACCATTAATGCTTTACTATGTGGTTCAAATTTAAATCGTAGACATCTTTTCGACAAACATCCATGTTTCAAAATGGACATTTATGAACCAAAAAAGCCCATATGGGCATCCTTACTCATTTATGTGGGCATCCTTAGTCATTCAAGTCATTCTCTGAAAAATTAATCACAAACTACAAGGCCTTTGTTCATAGCTCAATGGAGTACTGCACTGTACTGATCTGCCCTATCTATGGGCTGGCACCCCAGCATAACATTTGTCTCTTCCTGGATTCTGTGGAATCTAAGCTCTCAACATGACTGGAGGATGTGGCCAAAGCACAAGACCTGTTGCTGTCACATCATATACAGATCAGTGGCCTTTTAACCACCTCTCCTGTTTTTTAATTCCCTCTGCTCTCCTCACACTCCCCCCCCCGCCGACCCTCACCATCTCCTCTTCTCCTCTCGGATGCACATATTCTTCCAATAACCCCATTCTTGTTCAACTCCCAACATCCAGGTTTATTGCAGCACACCAACTCGATTGTTTCTTCTTTCTCCCATTTGTAGAACTGCCTTCCTGAAGCTGTTCAATCCCACCCTTCGATCCAGGGCTTCAAAAGCATATGATACTGTTGCGGGCCAGGTATCTGCCGCGAGCACGACCGCCAGGTGGAGCAGTGGGGTCAACTCTACCGAACACCCGGAATCTAGATCGTACCTTTCGGAAAACTCCGAGGGTACGGGTCCCTTACAGGACCGTGAATAGTCAATAAATCAACCACTTGGTACAGGGTTATTTGCCAAACTTCAAAATACCTAGAGGCCCACGTGGCGAACTACCGAGTATTCACACCCTCGACGGAACTCGAACGGGACGAGTCGTTTCCGTGCTCGACCCATGCGTAACCCAAGCGGATGGTCACCGAGGTCCCGTCGATCCAAATGCACACCACTACGGCAATAACGGCCTTCTTTAATTTCCCCAACACGCACCGTTTTAAACCAATGAGGAAAACACAGAAACGAACTGATACATTTAACAGGGGATTTATTTACAATAGGGAAAGGGGAAACACAGAGCAGAATTAACACCGAATATAGTCATGCAATGTACAAAGAGCAAGCACTTAACGATTTCTACTTACAGACGGGCCCACAAATACACACACACAGATACCCAGAAGGCATCGACCTTCCCACCTCGTGCAGTTTGGCTGAGACGAGCGAACCAGACCAGCGTCGAGATGCGGTGAGAAGAACCAGGCGCCAGCGAGGTGAGATCAGAAGAACCAGGCGCCAGCAAGATGTGATCAGAAGAACCAGGCGCCAGCGAGATGCGATCAGAAGAACCAGGCGCCAGCGAGATGCGATCAGAAGAACCAGGCGCCAGCGAGATGCGATCAGAAGAACCAGGCGCCAGCGAGATGCGATCAGAAGAACCAGGCGCCAGCGAGATGCGATCAGAAGAACCAGGCGCCAGCGAGATGCGATCAGAAGAACCAGGCGCCAGCGCGATGCGATCACAAGAACCAGGTGGGGCGCAAATTCTTTCTCCCCACGCTCGAGCCCGACAACCAAAACCTCCCCCTGTCCGCTCGCGCAACAACCATATTCACACTTGTCCGGGGGGGGGGGGGGGGACGCCTACTCGCTGGACGGTTTTGGCATGCAAAATGCGCTCGTCGTCTCTGTCATTGGCCAGAAAGGGCACCAAGTCCGTTGATTGGACCGGGGGGGGGGGTGACTGCTGTCGTGGCAGACCACCCCCCAAACAGGCAGAGGAATATTATCCTGCGTGGGCTTTGCTCATTGGCCGACGGCCGGGGAGCTCGCTCGCATCTTCCTGATTGGGCGAGAGCCGCCGCGAGGCTCCTCCTTGAACTCCGCCCACCACGGGTGCCATGGTGTTGGCCAGAGCGAGGTGAAGGTGAGGTTGATGCTGGTGGTGTTGTAGTAGATTTATGGATGTAATTCAAATCCTAACTATCAAAATAACTTTGCAGTGCATGTATGTAGTTCCCATTAGACACAGGTAGGGGGCGCTAACTACAAACACACTTATCGAAATAACTAAGCTACGGAGACGGCTGTCTGTCTGTGTGCACAAGGCGTCCAGATTCGTAACAATAAATCATCTTCATCATCATTTTCTCCTGTCATGTAATCCCCAATCCCTACTCTCGATCTTTTCTATTCCTATTTACTCCACCGAAACCAACCTTCTTACGTGCAGGTTTAAACTGCTTCCTCACCTGCTTTCCTGTTCATACACTTCTTGCTTGTATTTAGTTGTGATTCCACTTCAGTTTATTGCCTTTTTATCCCGTGAGCTTGCTCTTCCACAACCACAGCCACACACACACATAAGGCCACCACGTTTTTATTCATCAATTTGTAATCCTCTCTTGCAGGTAATATAAACTCAAACTCGATGAGACTCAAAATAATAGTTTTACACCAAGAAGTCAATTCCAAAAAGAAATATCCCACAAAACAGGTATTCCCAGATGTGGCATTCAAGCAATATAGAAGCATCATGAGACTGGAGAAGTTAAGGATAGAAAACAGATTGGAAGGCCAAAAAAAAAATAAAAAAAAAAATAAAAATAAAAAAAACTCAGCAAAACAGATGAGCAATGCTTCATAAGTTCCTTAAGAAACAGAGAAAAATTAAATGCTGAACTTTCAGAAGAACTTCCAAGGAGTTTTGAGTGGACTCTTCCACTGTCAGAAGGTCGATCAAAAGTGGTCTCCCTGGGCAAGTTGCTGTCAAAAAGCCCTTTCTGAGTCAAGGTAAGAAAGCCAAGAGACTGAAATATGCTCAAGAACATCAGAGTTGGGATGCTAATCAGTGGGGAAATGCACTTTGGAGTGAAGTCAAAGTTTGAGATTTTTGGAATAAAGACAAGGCGGTACGTCAGGAGGAGGGTTGAGGATAAGTATACGGATATGTGTCTACAGCCTGCTGTGAAGCATGTGTTCTGTTCAGGTTTGGGGATGTATTTCTGTTGCTGCTGTTGGTGATTTGGTGGGAATTGAAGGAACAATCAATACTGACAAGTACAAGCAAGTCCTAATCTCCCATGGTATCCCATCAAGAAGGGATTTGTTTTCCAGTACGACCAACCGCAAACACCACAGACGTCGTTAAAACAAATTTACAAAGAAAAGCAGTCAGGAACTCTACAACTATGAGAATGGCACCCTCAAAGTCCTCAACTTAACATCACAGACGCTGTCTGGGATTATTTGGACCGGAAGAAAAATGAAAAGTTGAGCTATCGGAATTTTGCCAGAAATTTCAGGAAAACATTCCAAAACGAATATCTTCTGAGTATGCATGAAAAAGGTGGTCACACCAAGTATTGAAATTTCATTCATTATTATGATCTGATTCAACCTGATCATGATAATACCTTTCAATTCTCAAAATATGCCAAATGTGTCAAGAAAACCATTTTCAAGGTGGCCAAAGACTCTTCCACAGTTCTGTGAATATATCTATTCTGCACTACAGAGATAGGAGGTTTATGTTTGTCACGCACGAACTCGGCTATCGCCGTGAGTAGGAAGTTATCCTCGACAAGATGGCGTAGACGACCTTTTCCGTGCACCATTCACATCACATCACATCACATCACAAGTTGAAATGTTGACTCGAAACTGATTTCCGAATGATAAACTGATGTTGGAAAAGTGAAACTGAAACTACTGATCTACTGCAGATCATCGAATGGGAAACTAGAACTGGATATCTGGGATCACAAAGGGATCACCATTCACCATGGGGGTAAGGCTCCCCTGGCTTACCCTTGGCTCACGATCCAATGAGAGCATATTTTGTATTTAGGGATACAGTATAAATTAATAAAATGTCCCCATGTGTAATCTATGCATAATATTCAACATCATGAAAATTGGAGGAAAATTATCCAAGTTGTGGTCAAAAAGATGTTATTTGTTAATTAGGTCACAATCCAAAAAAAGTAGGTCAAGGACACTAATCAAATACCAGGTGCCCAACTTCAGTGCAGAGCCACCATGATGATGCAATAACATATTGGAAGGCCAAGCTGTCTGAAATTAAACATTGGCAAAATTGAGCGATGACAAAAAAAAAACTGGTTATTTTTTTCAGACCACTATTTAACATTGACAATGTTATAATTTTTCAGAGCACCATTTTACCTTGACCTTTAAAGTGGAGGGGTATGATGTAAATTAAGCGCAGATGTGATTTGCTCTCGGTCTCGGCTATCTAAAGAGAGCAATCGAGGCTATCTGGTTGACAGAGTCGCCGGGCCGAAGCCTCTGGGTAGGAGGTGACGCTATGGTGTAGGACAATGTCCAGTGGAGATCGGGGAGTGCTCATCACTCCACATGTTTCAATGTATTAGTGCTGATATTTTCATATGTTGATACAATCAGCCTGGACTCTTACTCAGACTCCTTTCCTCCAGCGTAGGCAACTTCAAAGATGACATTCTCAGTGCCAGAAAACAATGTTGGCAAAGATACTTGCTCTGTGCCACATTGTTGCAGAATTGCTGAGCAGGCTTTTTTGAGAGTTTAAGTCATTTGAAGGTTTCATGACTTTCAAAACGTACACTGATCACAATTGTATAAAACATTTTCCAAAAGCTCGTTTTTGAGAATGTCTCGACTGGAAATGGAATGCAGCAGCACAAAGTATGGAATGTAATCCTGTTTCAACTTGTGCTGTACCACAAGGAAAAGAAATGAAAGTTTGAGTAAAAATTAAAATAAATGAAGCAAACTCCAGGTCTTCTTAAAAAAATAAAAAAGACATAGAGCTTCCAATCACCCCCCACCCCAAACTATGATCTTTTCTATCCCATTAACCCTCCTAAAATTTCGAGTTTTTCCTTCTGTATCCATGTTGTCTACCCCATGCGTCCTCCCTTACCCTTCATTCCTTATTTGTCCGAGTCTCCCTATATTTTGTCCTTCAACCCTGCCATTGGTGTTTCCCCTCTCTTTCTGCTGTTAAGTCCTGATCCGTTCTATGTTCCAAGTCCTCCATGAATCTCGACTTTGCATACAAACAGGAACTTCCATAAACATTCCTCATTCTTAATACAGCCTTCAGGAAGGAATGTTATTTTACGGTTGTCTAGGGGAAATGGGGGTACAATGGGACATTGGTGATGGTGGTGCACTGGGGCATCCCCTCAAGCAGCAATGATTGGCCAATGGTGAGCCAGTATGCTGAACTTTCATAACGACTCCCCCCCCTGCTTGTCATCGACCTGATTTGGCTTTCCCACCCGAACACGTACTTCATGATGCAGGGATCCCACGTTCAGAGTTTTGTCGATAGTCTCCTAATGCAATTCATGTAAATGTACACTGGTGTCTTCTCAGGTCCTTGCGCATGCGATTATAGGTGCAAGCTCCTTTCCTTTATCAATCAATAAATTATTTATTTTATTGCCCCTTTCATTTCAAATCAATTGGCAAAATGCGAGACAAAGAAGAATGAGTATTGTTCAGAATAAAGAATGGCATGGATGAGGATATCAATTGGTTCGCAGGCACCAGCAGTGACCACTATTTTCGTTGTGTCTGTGTGTGACTCTCTCCAGAGCATAGCTCCGTGACGTTTGATGCGATCTTGATGAAACTTGGACACAAGCTCGATATCATGGTCCAGTTGTGTCTTTTTGTACGAGGGGCGTCCCACTCCCCTTGTAGGTGGAGCCACGCCCACTTTAACTTTTTATTTTATCTTATTTTTTCTCGCAATTTCATTTCCTAGAAGCTGTGCAACAATGTCCATAAGTACAACATATAAAAAAAATCCGATTTTACTTTGGTCAATTTTGACGGAAGAGCTTCCTCAATAATGCCCGCGAACCATCGTCGCCTCCCGGCTTGTTAAGAAAAAGCAATTGTGTAAAAACAAGACTTAAAAAGAGATTTAAAAATTGTGATTGACGAGGTAATGTGGATTCCAAAGGTAGAGTTCCACAATCTCAGAGCATCATTAAAGATTGCTTCTCATGAAAAGGCTACAGCTTGGAGCAGGGAACATCCAGGAATAAAGTTAGATTATATAAACAGGAACCAATTTAGCTATAGCTTTGAAAATTAACAGAATTTTAAAATCCCGGTGAGCGGACGCGCTGGAAGCTGAGTGTGCGGACGCGCTGTTAGCCTGGCGTGCGGACGCGCTGGAAGCCCGGCATGTGTTTCAAATGGAGCACCTCATCTCCATTAGAGCAATTAAATTGCATCAGATGTGGCAATAAATGTGAATGGATGCTCCCAGATTGCCAGCTCAATGACAGAGGACACCATTTGCATTTTTGCCATCCTCATCCTTGCCCCATTTATAATCCTGTGAAGGTACGCGCAACTTGCTCATTGGTTGTAATCTTAATTTGTGGGTTTCAGAAGGTGGAACTGAGTCCTCCCAAGACTCAAAGTATCCACCTCCATTTCACTATAATCGGATCAAGCTTCAAGGAGCAAGTTGTGTGTGCTTTGTTGTTCTTGCATCTTTTACTCCTCAGTGAAGGGGGATTCCCCATGATTCCTCCCTTGCATAAGCAGATATGTCGATGGAACCCGATTCTGTAATCCCAGCATTTCAGAAAACATTTCTCAGAACTCAATCGTAGTCAAGAAAAAACAAAAAGAATGCTGTTACGACGGGTTTGCAAACAACAATGATGAGTTGATTGGTGACACTCTTGGTATGTCACTGTCGAGGGGAAGGTTTTGTTCTGAAAAAGTCGATGTGTTTTGTCCCCCCCCACCCCTAAAAACAAACACACAGCATGTTTAGTTGGTTTTAAGTCTCAGCACAGGTAGATTACCCTCTTAAATATACATGAATGCATGTTTACTAAAAGGGACGGTAAACTACTACTCGATTATTTGCCAAACAAACACTACATTACCATGTTTTAGTTTTTCACAAACGTGCCTTTTATTTACCTTTAATGACGTTCTTCATCATTCATTATTAAGACTCTTGGAAGAGCTCCATAAATTGTTTAAATAGTTATATATATATACATAGCCTGGTGTTGGCGCAGTGGTTAGGGCAGTGGCTTGGGATCCAAAAGGTCCTGAGTTCAAACCCTGTTGGGCCACTGAATTAATACACCAGGGGGTTGACTCAGCCTGTCATCCTTCCGAGGTCGGCGAAATGAGCACCAGTGTACTGGGCTGGTGTATACCCCGGTTAAAATAGGTGTACCATATCCCTGTGTCGTAAGAGGGACCAGGGTTGCGTCAGGAAGGGCATCCGGCGTAAAACATGTGCCAAATCACTATGCGGATCATACGGATGATCCGCTGTGGCGACCCCTAATGGGAGCAGCCGAAAGAAGAAGTTATATATTTACAACCAATGAGAATCCATTAGTTAGGAATTTACAAGTCACATTTATTGTGAGGTGTTTGCTACTACGACACAACTACCACTAATAATAACAGTAACTCGCCGAAACCCCGTCACAGACGGATTCCGTTCCATGAGCCCAAGATGACAACCAGTGGCGGCTCTTGTAAGAGCCGGATCCCAGTCGATGTGCTCCATGGCCTTACCTAATGAGGCCTACAAAACGTCCTTGTACACGACATTTTTGGTGTACACTACTCCTTGTGAAGAAGTCCCCTGATTTGTGCACGTGTCTACTTTGACGTACAAACACCATGTCAAAACTTCTCAGGTCACAGTATCGAGAAAAACGTGACGCGACCGCGAGGA
>NC_140963.1:109529973-109607473 GCF_056783735.1 Eptatretus burgeri
ATATATATATATATATATATATATATATATATATATATATATATATATATACATACATCCTGGTGTTGGCGTAGTGGTTAGGGTAGTGGCTTGGGATCCAAAAGGTCCTGAGTTCAAGCCCCGTTGAGACACTGAATTAATACACCAGGGGGTTGACTCAGCCTGTCATCCTTCCGAAGTCGGCGAAATGAGTACCAGTGTACTGGGCCGGTGTATACCCCGGTTAAAATAGGTGTACCATATCCCTGTGTTGTAAGAGGCGACCAGGGTTGCGTCAGGAAGGGCATCCAGCGTAAAACATGTGCCAAATCACTACGTGGATCATACGGATGATCCGCTGTGGCGACCCCTTACGGGAGCAGCTGAAAGAAGATACTGTGTATATATTGTTGTGGTTACCAAATTCGCAAACCACCATTCAGGTCCCTTAGGTGAGATATCTCGGTAAGTATATGTGTAGTTAGGCCCAAACCCGTTGTCTAGAGGGAATAAATGTCATTCATGCGTGCTGCGACTCTTCAGGATAGCCGTTTTTCTTTTACTATCTTTATTTTGGACCAGCCACCATCTCTACCACCACCAACCACGTCTCAACAGTCATCACAACATCAACCACCTACCACAACGCCGCTTCACCACAACAGCCACGACCTTTACCATCACACCTCGCAACCATCGCATCGCCACCGTTCTTGCGCCGCTTGTGGGTACCGGTACTGGACTCGTGCAGGGCGCGCACCGAACAGCGTGTACAAAACATCACGGACTTTCCGCAGAAAAACGGATCAAAAACGACTCACGCCCACTTTTGTTCCGTCCAATCGGTGAGCGAGGGGCGATTTGGCCCCGTCTCCAGGGCGTTGGAGGGCGGTCGCTATATGCAAATTCATGGATCAAAAAGCATTCACGCCCACTTTTTCTCGAGCCAATGGGGAGCGAGGTGAAAGGTCGAAGGCAGGGGGTCAAAGGCGAAGCCACGGGGCTTATATAAGCGGCTACGTTCGTCAGAAAAAGGGGTGTGCGTTGGAAAGAGTGAGTTCGGAGTTCAAGAGAGTCGTCGGTGGAGCTGGAAGGAAGTTGCGCGTTGGAACGAGCTGTGCGTTGGAACGAGTTGTCGGCGGAGCTGTGGAGAGGTGGCGGCAGCGAAGACGGACGAGGGGGTGCTCGCGTCGGTGCCGGGAGCTGAAGGCGGGAGGCCGACGGCGCGACCTGGTCGAGGTGGAGACGCTCGTCGCGGGACCCGAGACAGAATAAAAATCCTCCTTTCCCCGAGCATCAGCAACCCCCTCCGAGATAGTGCGACAAAGGGGGCCCCTTTTCCCACCCCCTACCAGACACTGTCCGCGAGGCCCGCGGAGTTGGGGCACCATCGCCACTTCGCGCCTCATCAGACGGGTAGGCCCGACCCGGTCTCGGCCCCAGGCCCGCCTCATGCTTGAGGGTGTTCTTTTTCTTTGCTTTGAGTGTGTGTGTTGTCGGCGCCGTCTGTGAAGTAAAATTGTATAAGTGTTGCCGTGTGCTCGGTAGTCGGATAGCTCTGCATTGTGTCTTCTCTTTTACATTTGCTTTTTGTGTAAAATTGCATTGTGTTTCTTTTCCTTTTACATGTGCTTTTGGTGGAATTGTATATGTGTGCTTTCCATTCATCGCGAATAAATGTGCTTTATGTTGAACTGTTTTCCCGCTTCGCTTCGTCATTTCTTTCATTGAATCCCCATCTTGCTTCACGTAAAGGGTTGGTCCTGGGCTAAGACGCCCGATAATTAATCGAACCGTCGAGGTCGACGAATAACACCGCTCGGTTATCCCGATAGTACGGAACGGGTCGCTTAAGTGGCCCGTGTCCGAAGTCGACCTGCGGCGAGGTGCGATCGCCCGGTCTACCCTCCGTGTGGGTACTTAGGTAGGTCAAATTTGGCGAGCAACCCTATTCCACGCGGGGGCCGATTGGCTCGATCGCGGTGAGACCGAAAGGTCCACCCGTGACTGGTTCCCGGCGTTAGTCCGAGAGGGTCACGACTGGATTGTCCGTCCGGTGGGCGACGTGCCGCGATTCGAGTTACGTGGCCGTCAGCATGCCGGCGGGCGCGAATCCGCGACAATATATATATATATATATATATATATATATATATATATATATATATATATATATATATATATATATATATATATATATATAATTTCAAAAATGTATTCAGCCCAATATGTTCCCATGGATCAGGAATTGTGTGGCAGAGGTATGCGCTCTACCAAATGCCCTTCTAGTTTTCAAAGCTTTTAGTTTACAAAGCCTACAATCGATGTTGATCTGAGCATGACCAGCACAATAGTTAGGCCAAACAAAAAAAGGAGTTTGTTTCCGGTTTCCTACCGACCCATTGCTTTTATATGCGACCCTACGATTTTTGTTGACAATTTGGAATCGGGCACCGCCATTTTGAATCCCGCGTGTTACGTCAGTGAGTTTCAAAATGGCAGCGCCCGAGTCAAACGCGCATCAGGACTGCTTTGTGGATCGGTCTTTTCACGGTCAGTTTCACCTGTTGTGGTGGTGAAGGTGGTGATGATGGTGACAGTGGTGATGGTGGTGTGTGGTGGTGGCAGTGGTGTGGTGGAGGTAGTAGTGGTGTCGTGTGGTGGTAGTGGTGGTGCAATAGACTTGCAAAAATGCACTAGACTTGCTGTTAAACATATATATATATATATATATATATATATATATATATATATATATATATTAATAAACAATGTATATTTTCAGCAAGCACGCACTGTTAAATTTGTGGAGAAATTTAAGACAGAATAAAGTGCATTTTCGCAAGTCGAGTGCACCACCACCACCCATCACTACCACCATTACTACCACACTACCACCACCACCCCACTTCCATTACCACCACCACTACCACCAAGGAAAAGAAACATTTTTAATCGAGTTATATGAATGTATTCATGGAAAAAAAAAGTCAAAAAAAAATTCCCTACCTACCTACCCAATTTTTTTGGGCCTTAACAGTCGTGCAGTGTTTGGGTGTTCAAACTGATCAAATGGGGACAAGTCGTTTTACATTCCCATCAGTGACCACGGGGCAAGGAGAGAAAAGAAAATAACTTGCAGATCATCGCTAACTTAAGATGAGCGCATTTCATCAGGTATTTTGGGTGTTTTGTTGATGACAATATTTGCTTGATGCACGTGTTTTGGCCCAAGTGTTTTACATTCACCGGTGCTAGTTAACAGACCGTGTATCGATAAGGATTTTTGCAGTAATAAGACTACACAAGGAAGAAATATATATATATATATATATATATATATATATATACATACATACATACATACATACATCACACAGGGATGCAATTAACCTCCCTGATAGCATTTGTTGTACCATATCAGAGCCAGAGCATAAGGGGAAAGCTTATTGCTGTTGTCGGGTTTGTTTCTAAAATTAGTGCCCTCAGAGTTTCTGAGACCCCCTTGGAGTACTAAACCATCATTTAGAAATTTGTTTTTCTTCTTGCACTCCCAACAAACCAAATTTCCAAGCTGTATCTCGGAGCCGGCTCGCACTTTCAGAATGACATTTGGCATCGATAATGTGAATAGCAAACATGTGGGGTTGACAATCTTTGACCTCGATCTAATTTTAAGGTCATGAACTAGTCATTTAAACTTTTTTTTTCACGAAAACACGACGAATGTTTGTCCGATCGGAACAAAATTGTCCTCACTAAACAGCTTCGGGCAAGCTGCATTTCATCTTAACTTACACCACACTCCTTCGGGTTGAAGTCAAGATCTCACATTCCCTGGAATATTAAACCACCATTTAGATTTGGCTCCCTTTTTTTTCTGCCAATGTCCAAGGACTTTAGGAATGAAAATTTTGCACCAATAATGGGAACAAAATGTAGGTGGGGGTTGACGATGCTTTTGACCTTGACCTAATTTTAAGGTCATGACCCAATTAGTCCTTTAAACTTTTTTTTTTTCATCAAAACTTGACGAAGGACTGTCCGATCGGAACGGAATTGCACCATTCTCTAGATAACCTAGATCAATATGCATAATTTACACTTAATTCACATCATATCCCTGCGAAATAAAGGTCAACATCAAATGGCGGTCTGAAAACAAAGAAACAAACAAACAAACAAAAAAAAACCACGTTTTTCTCATTGCTCAATTTTTTTTTGTCATTGTAACGTGCCCTCTGTAACGGCTTACCAGAAGTGAGCATCATGGGAAATGTGACGTCAGAAAAAAAAAACAACTAATAATTGCTGTTACAACAGATCGTCCACTCGATGGTACGCACAGGACTTGCACCAAAAGGAAAAGGAGATTTACAGTCAAGAGGCACACAAACGATAACAACCCAAACAGTGAAAGGAAAAACACAAATGAGTAATTACCACGAGGAAACATCCATCGCACGGTACAACCCATTCGTGACCATTTACCTCAACATCCACTCACCCCGCCTCCATTTTACAGCGAAATGACGTCATCGGAAGCAGCTATATTAATGTGTGTAAACTTGAGTCTCTTCGATGAAAAAACAACAACAACAACATGCGGCTGCGTTTTGTATTATAGCACTTCGTCTTCGACGTACTGTACTGTACTGTACTGTACACCTTCCGGATATAAATAAACACCGTGTACAATGAACGGTTTGCCGAGGTCATGATCGAATGAAATGAGCAAACATTCGTGTCAGCACCTCGCAGGTGAGTTTCCAGGTGATCGAGGGTGTGCACACGTCACGCGTTTCAGCTCACCAGTCGGAGAGGAGCGAGGAGTTCTCCCGGGAGATGAAGGGGAAGATTTATCCGAGGGAAGGTTTGTGTCGTCTCCGCTGGCCATCACGAGAATGGACGGCGGTTCGAGGGTGACTGGGTGCGGTGGGAGAAAACGACAAATAAATAAAACGGCACTGTGCCGACACCATTAAAAACCCACTTGGTTCGCTAAATGTCAACTCCAAACGCTGAGTAAACGTCGATCGGACTCTGTTGAAACTCGAAACGAAGTTTCACCTGAAATTCCCGGAAGTAACGAACCCTTTGGGCTTTCTTTGCGTGACGTCATCGGACACGCCCTTCGGCGAGGCTTCTTCCGGCTTCGCGCCTTTTTGCGCTTCTTCATTCGTTCTACATATCAATTGGATTTGGTTAAAAAAAAAAAAAAAATTTCATTCTCGGCTTTATACACACCGGACAATGTTTATATTTCGCTCACACGTGGTCGCATTTAAGGACGATAAATCCGCCGCGGGATAATACCGCAGATTAAAAAAGGAAAGGTGTTCAACAACAACAACAACAACAACAACAACAACAACAACAACAACAACAATGAGTGAAAGGAAGAAAAGAATCCTCAAGCTGTTGTCCGGGGAAATCGATCGCGGGTTGTTATGACAACCGCATGTCACGTGACGACTACATTTATCCCAAATGGGAAGGAAATCTCGAATAAAGAGAAACTTCACGTAAGTATTACCTCACGCCGAACTAAATATATATATATATATATGTATATATGTATTCTACCGTCGTCATATACATAGATATATATTTATATATGTATGTATATATAATTTTTACAGTGTATTACAGTATTATTCCAGTATAATATAATTTCACTCGATAACCCTTATTAATTGCTTTCAATGTTTCATTTTTTTTTCTTCCCATGACGTAATTCATCGATGATGTAATGGTCATCGACAAAGTTAGTTATTACGTCATTTACTAATTTAATTACGTTTTATCCTTTGTGGTTAATAATTTTGCTAAAAACGACATCACTTGCTCAATCATTTCGTGTCTCGTTTACCATTTGCTGCCTTTGGTGTGATCGTCGTTTAAGTGGGATATATATATATATATATATATATATATATATATATATATTCGCTTTTTAATTGTGTTCATGGTCGTCGAGGCAAATATCAAAGTGCTGGCAGCAATATTGATGTTAAAAATCATAACTGTTGTTTGTCGTCTTTTACGAACGCCTTGCCAGGGGATGACCTCTGTATCCAAGGTAGATGTATTGAAGTGTACAGTGTACACCCGGCGGTCCGTATGTCCTCTTACCCATCATTGATATTTATTTCTTTAATAAACAAATGAATAAACAAGCAGTCATAGACTGGTACTTACGAAATCGTCAACTTGACCTCTGACCTTGTCTAATAAAAGCTGTCTCCAGAGAAGGTCAGGTCAGGTATGGGAGCATGTGCCAGAAAAGCGCATCGCTGCGTCCACTTTCCACCGGTACTCCAGGAGCCTCCGTCTGGTCTTCCCCCAGGCAGATGCTTGTCCCATCCCCATCTCCCTGAGATGCCGATCAACCTGCTGCAACCAGGAGGCACGTGGTCGGCCCACTGGCCTTCTCCACTCACGAGACTCCCTCGCTGAGAGAATCTGGTGAGCAGGATCACCGTCAGGAAAACGAGCCACATGTACGTACAGCCACAACTGACGCTCACGGACTATGCAGGTAACAAATCTCATCCGAGTCTCTAGCAGCAACCGCTCGTTGGACACAAAATCTGACCAGCGATAGCCAAGGATTCTCCGAAGAGACCTGGTACCAAAGGAATTAAGTCTCCGTCTCAGATCCTTGGTCAGAGTCCAAGTCTCGCATCCATAGCGTAAGACTGGAAGCAGCAGGCACCTTAAGACTCGGATTTCGTCCACCCGCACAGGTACCGGCAGCGCCACACCCCATGATCCAGTGAATCCATGACTCCCCAGGCCCGACCCAGACGTCTATTGACCTCTGACTCACAGCCAGCAGAGACATGAATATCACTGCCAAGGTAAGTGAATCTCTCCATGACCTCAACATCCTCACCACAAACAGACACAGACAGGACAGTAGCATCCAAGATGTCATTGAAAGCCTGGATCTTAGTTTTGACCCAGGAAACCCATAATCTCAGCGGCTCCGACTCCTCATTCAGCACCTCGAGGGGCCCCAAAAGGATGTCTAAAGTCTCCGCAAAGATGACTGCATCATCTGCGAAATCAAGGTCCAAGATCTTGACATTCCCAAACGAGGCACCGCAGCTTGATCTTTCCGACATCCTCCCTAAAATCCAGTCCATACAAGTGCTGAAAAGTGTGGGGGCAAGTACACATCCCTGACGAACTCCAGTAACAACTGGAAATAAGTCAGAGATGGTAACACCACACTTCACAGCACTCTCAGTACCAGAGTAGAGTTCAGACATCAGATCGATCAGTTTTGGTGGCACCTCTTTTGGTGGCAACGGTCAATCGTTGACCTCTTTGGTGTAAAGCCTGACTGCTCTGGACGCTGGTGATCAAGCAGATGGTGGCGAACCCTATCAAGAATTATCCGAGCAAAGACCTTGCCCGGCACTGAGAGCAGCGTCACCCCTTGGTAGTTGTTGTAGTCTTGGCGATCACCCTTCCCTTTCCAGAGAGGGACAACAAGGCCCCTCTTCCAATCAGTTGGGATGATGCCTGTGTTCCAGGCAGAGCACAAAACTGCAAGCAACGACACGAGTGCAGCATTTCCACCAGCCTTGAGAAGTTCAGCATCGATGCCACAGATCCCTGGAGCTTTACCCCGTTTCAACCGGTTCACCGCAGCCTGTGTTTCCACAAGCGAAGGTGGACCACAGTTGATTGGAGGGTCAGCAACAGGGATTGTACCACCCTTGACGTCCAACTCGATAGCTGGGGGATCAGCCTGGTACAACCGCTCAAAGTAACCGGCCCAGCGGGCCTTCACTTCAGACTCCTCTGTCAAGACCCTACCACTCTCTGCTCTAACTGCAGTGCTCCGAGGGATGGGCTTGGATGAACGCAATGCGCGAGTTCCCCTGTAAGCGGGACGAGAATCACCTGTCCACAGGTGATGCTCTATCCCCTCACAGATTTCTCGCACATCGGCCTCCTTGTCCACCCTTAGTGTATGTACAGTGTTGTGCCTCAGCTCCCTGAACAGCTCAGCTCTGCCATTCAGCCTGGCCCTGCGACTCTGGTCAATGGTATCCAGTGTCCCTTGAGCAACAAAATTCTTCTTTGCCCTGCGGTGAGTTCCAAGACATCCACTGGCAACATCAAGGCTGGTGGTCTTGAAGGCACTCCACAACTTTTCAGGACCCCCCCACCCAAAGCACCCAGACACCCCAAATGTCCACTCAGCCTGTTCGCAAACTCCTCAGCTACTCTCTCATCCTTGAGCTTGCCAACATCCAGCCGAGGCTGGGATGGTACCATTCTCCAGGATTTAAGGTGCAGCTTTAGAGTTGCTACAACAAGCCGGTGGTCAGTATTGAGGAACTGAGCACTCCGGTAGACCCTGCAGTTCTAGATCATTCTCCAGCGACCGTCAACGAGGACATGGTCAATCTCCTTTGCCGCATCGCCAGCGTTGGAATACCAAGTCCAGCGATGAGCTTGTGGGCGCTGAAACCATGAACCAGCCACCCTAAGTCCATGACTTCTTGAAAAGTCAAGGAACTTAGTGCCATTCTGGTTCATAGTTCCTGACCCATTAGGACCAACACATGTCTCATAACTATCCCTATCAGTTCAAGTCGATGCATTGAAATCCCCCAAGACTAGAAGTGTATCTCGTCTGGGGCACTGATCAACCACAGACTCGAGCGTGGCGTAGAATGTGTCCTTCACGGTGAGGTCACTCGCCTCAGTCAGAGCATAGACAGAGACTGGGGAAATGACACCTAAGGAGTGACGAATCCATAGTCTCATAATATGCTCGTTGACCGATGTTACCTCAATTATCATTGGGGTCAGATTATTGGACACAGCTACAGCAACTCCTTGAGTATGGTAACCATTAGAGCGACCAGACCAATTGTAGGTGTAACCACCCACAATTATCTCGCCGCAATCCGGTCTCCGAACCTCAGAGAGAGCTGCAATACCGATGTCCAAACGCTTGAGCTCAGATGATAACAGAGACAGGTGATCATCTTCTCTTAGGGATAGGACATTCCAGGCACCCACCCGAAGGGACCGCCTCAGGTTAATCCAAGGAGACCACCGTCTGGTGGAGGACACCTCAGCACCACTCCGCCACACTCTCCCGCAATCTGACCCAGGGATGTTACCCCGTGGTTTCCCTCCTTTCATCAAAGATTGGGGGTCCCGAAGGCTTTGCCCCAATCCCGTCATCCGGTGAGCTGCCCTGCGAAGGGAAAGCTGCACAGGAGGTACTCCCACGAAGTGGGTTTTCAGATTTTTACTTCCGAAATCTAAAGATTTCGTAAGTATATTGATGCCTTCCATTTCTGTTTGTTTGTTTGTTTGTAGACACGATAACTCGAGAACGGAAGAAGCTACCAATGTCAAATTACACCACGTGATTCAGGACCGTGATGGCTAGTGCTGATTAGATTTTGGTCAAAATCGGTCAAAGGTCAAGGTCACTGATTTTTTTTTTTTTTGTGATTCGATTCGATTTTCGATTTTTTTGATTCGATTGATTCGATTTTTGATGGTTTGGTACAGATAACTGGAGAACAGAAGAAGCTACCAATGTCAAATTACACCACGTGATTCAGGGGGGTGATGGCTATTGCTGATTAGATTTTGGTCAAAATCGGTCAAAGATCAAGGCCACAGTGAGGTCAAACATCCAAAACATTCGATTTTTTGATGGTTTGGTACAGAATCATCGTAGAAACTTCTGGTTTGCGTCGCTACCTTCTCTCGAGACAGCTTTTATTAGACAAGGTCAGAGGTCAAGTTGACGATTTCGTAAGTACCAGTCTATGACTGCTTGTTTTTTGCGTTTGTGTGTTTTGCGGAATGAAGGGTTTTACGGTGGCCGGAGTGCAAATCCTGCCACCAACCTCCTAATAAAAAGTAACTCAACTGCAGGAGGACATCCGCAGACACAGTTGGGCACTAGATATGGATGGCTGTTGGCTCATAAGGAGTTCCTCCGCCCTTTGACAGGTTTTGTTTTTAATCCTGCTGGGTGTCCATATCCAAACACCCTCCTCACCAGAAAACCTGGTGGGGGAGACGGTTTAGTCGCCGCCAACCCGACCATGGAACTGGTTAGTACAGATTTACATGGTACCTGTAGCAGGTCACAGATCTAACCTGACCTGACAAAATCTAACCTGATCGAGAGAAGGTAGCGATGCAAACCAGAAGTTTCTACGATGAGTTTCTACTGTCCACAATTTTTTGAGATATCCTCTTCCAAAACAGACATTCAAATAGACAAGGGTGAAAATATTATTACGGGGCTGGGTATCAGCGTCAAGCACGACCGCTAGATGGAGCTGCAGGGTCAACTCCACCGATCACCTGGAATGTATAGGTCGACACCCCGGATAACTCCGGAGTCAACGGGTCCCTTATCGGACCAAAGTTCGCCAATAGGTTGACCACGTGGGGTAGGGTCGATTGCCAATTTCAACTTACCGAAATACCCACGTCGTCCAAAGTACCGGGGAAATTCACCCTCGACGATGCTCGTACGGAATGAGCCGCTAGCCTACTCGAAGTGTGTGTGACCCGAGTGGATTGTCACCGAGCTTCCGTCGATCAAATGCCCTTTACAGCAGCAACAGCCTGGCTAATTCTCCAGCACGCATCGTGTTGAACCAATCAAGGGAAGACAAAAATGAACCGATACATTTAACACATGGGTTTATTTATAATGGAGCAGGGGGTCGCGCAAGAAGCAGAGTTATCTGAATATAAGAGGCACGTATGTACAGCAAGGCACTTATACAATTTCTACTTACTGGACTGGCGCCACAAACACACACACACCCAAAAGAAACGGACCTAAAGTGGTCTTTATTGCGGCCTCCAGCTCGGAGGAAAAGGGCCAGCTGAAGACCAGATTCTGCCTCGGACCTGTCCACCTCGTGTGGTCTCCGCGCTGAGTCGAACCAGGCACCAGCGAGAGGCGAGCCGAATCCAGCGGCAGGGACGTGGCGCGCAACCCCCGCGGCTCTTGTTGGGGGATGGTGTCTCTCAGGCTCTCAAACTTTTGATCATGAGGAGGAGGAGGAGGAGGAGGAAGAGGATGAGGAAGAGGAGCTCGATCCGAACGCGCCGCACCCTTATTCACCCTTTCTCTGGGGGGGGGGGGGTGGGGAACGCCTCTGCCCCTCCCGCTCTCCCTCACTGGACGGTTTTGGCGCGCAGAACTGCTCGTCGCCCGGTCATTGGCCCAAACAAGCGGCAAGTCCATTGATTGGCCCGTGGGTGTGGTGACGTCACGCGGACCCCTTTCCTCCTGTCGCGGGATCTGATTGGCCAAGCGGCGGTCACCCCACCCGTAGCATGCTGATTGGTCGAGGGCCACCACGAGGCCTCTCCTTGAACGCCGCCTTCTTCCAATGGAGCGCCCCTCCAACAGGAAGTTGAGAAACATGGTTCTGCGTGGGCTCCGCCCACCAAACAGCCAGAGGAACTGTATTCTGCGTGGGCTCCGCCCATGTACATGCTGCCACGCACGTAGGCGATGGCGTCAGCCAGAGTGAGGTGAAGGTGATGCTGGCGTTGCCGTAGTCATGAGAGGTGTAAAATAAAAGAAAACCCTGACTATCAAAGTAACTCACAGCGCAAGTACATTTATTCACCCATTAGACTAGGGAAAGGGAGCTATCTATCCACATTCACTTATCGAAATAACTGAGCTATAGGACCTGAATGTTGTGTGTGCTCATGGCTTCCAGATTCGCAACAATATAACCTCCATCAACTTCTGGTGGTGGAGGTAAAAATGGGTTTCCATTTAAGGAACAATCTGTCCATTCTGCCTCATTCATGGATGGATCATTCTCTTTGGCCATCGGGTGCGCAGGGCTGCTGAAGTAGTTTTCCATTGGCTCGGCCAATCCTAGATGGGACGCCACTCCAACTCAGGATACTCAAATGGCTCATTCTGCCCAGTAAGCTGGTACTCGTTTTGCTAACCTTGGAAGGATGACAGGCGGAGTCAACCCACCTGGTGTTATTTAGGCATGGCTGGAGCTTGAACTCAGGACGTTAAAAGTATTCTGCCATATTATGACTGATTTATAAAAACTAAAAATTGCAGTCAATGAGATCTGTAACCACAATGTTCGGTTTGCTTCTGACAGTTAAAATAATCTGGCAAAATCTTCGCTTTTGTTTTGTGTTTATACCTAACAGTCATTATTCGTCCCCTACCAGTTTCACCGGAGGGGACTGTCGCTTTGTTCTCCGTCTGTCTGTCCGTCCGTCAGTCTGTCCCACCTGTGGTTTTTTTCAGACTTTATTTCCCATACCCTTTAACATATTCAACTGAAACTTGGTACATGGCTTTATTATGATAAGTTACAGAAGAACTTCGAGTTTCAGGGCATTGCATCAATTTTTCAGAGTTATGCCCTTTTTAGACTTAAAATATCATATTATACAGGGTGTTCCCAAAAGACCTGGACAACTTTGGTTCTTAATATCTTTGGTACCACAAATGATACAATGATAGCCTTTGTTTTATATGATACAGAAACTCATAAAGTATTCTTTATTCTCAGGTCTAGTGGTTTAATGTAAAAGAATATGGCGACTCCATCGGAAAAAGCTCATTCCGTTGAATGGTTCATTGAGACGAGATCCAACGTGCAAGTTCAGTGGAATTTCCATACAAGGTATGGAAGGAATCTACAGTTGTGGACTCGTATCAGAGAGAGGTACAAGAGGTTTAAGGAGACTGGAAGTTGGCGGAAACAGAAAGGTCGACCAAGCACATGTGCAGCAGATGTTAAACGAGTGTGTGAATCATTTCAACAAAGTCTCACAAAATCAATTTGACATACATCCAGAGAACTGGGTCTACCAACCAGCACTGTACACAGGTTTATGCATAAAAGAGTGAAGCTTTATGCCGATAAGATGCAGATTCTGCAGCAACTCAATACAAATGATGGACCCAAATGCATAGTGTTTACCTTTGAAATGCTCAGTCACATAGAGGATGACGAATATTTCCTGATAAAGGCCCTGTCACACCTTGACGTTTTAGCCAGCGTATGCCGATGTATGAAAAATTTGGCGAATACGCTGGTACACGTCAAACACGTTATGGGTAACTTTTGTATACGTCAAGAGCACGCTGAAGCACACTGGCATACGTCGTAGTACGCCGAGCTCGTCGACAAATTTTAAGCATGCTCAAAATTTTTTGACGTATGCCAGCATATGACTCGCACGTTCCGCATACGCTGGCCATAAGTTGTAGGCACGTTATGCGATCGTTGACACACGTCGACACACGTTACTTGTAAGTTACTCATAAGTCGAAACACGTCGAGGTAATGTTTAGCATACCCAAAACTTATTTCTAACCTATGAGTAACGTGCTTTGAACCTATGTGTAACGTATCTCCAACGCATATTGACTTATTCAGACGTATTTGACGTCTTCCGGACGACCACAGAACTTACTGAACGTGTTTCTAACTTACAGCTACCGTATAATGGCGTATTGGCAGCGTTTAGGGGAATTGGTGTATAGAAATGGGCTTCACAGGAGGAACCCATCAGTGTTCCAGACTCCATGATTTTTTTTTTCTTTCTTCGGCATGACGGTGATGTTGACACTTCGATTTCTAGTGCGGTTATGATTTAAATCCTTGAGTGGCAGCCTTCTCATAGGCTACGCCACGTGATCGTCGGCGATACTCTGCCGCGCTATGCATAAGTTAGACTATCGTTCAGCATAAGTTGTGAACGCCAACAACACGCTAAGCATTCGTTGGTATAAGTTATCTATAAGTTATGGAAACGTTATGCATACGTCCAACTCGTTATGAATACGCCCAAAACTGAAAAAAACATCAATAGTTCAGCGTACGCCAGCGTTTTACATACATTTTGATACTGTTGTGGATTCTCACCACTCTGGCGTGCGGGCGACCGCTTTTAGCTAATTGCGGCCTCGCGCCCACCGACCGTGGCAATCCTAGTCGCAGCTTTCGGATCAACGCCGAAATCCAGCTATGGGTGTGTTTTTAATCACACCGTAAATCAGCCAACTCTTCTGTCCACGCGCGACAGGGTTGATCGCCCAATTGTCGATTTACCTAAGTATTCACGCAGACAGAAATGCCGGGGATTTACACCTCGACGGGACCCGTACGGACACGAGCCGCTTTAAGCAGCTCGCGCCATTTGCGATTGCCGAGTGGTTTATTATCGCCAAGCCCCGTCGGACTTGATTATCTTATCGGCTATTAAAACCAGCTATTATTCCGAACGCAATTACGGCAGCTCAATGGAGGAAGGAACGCAACGAGCAGGTGAATATTCAAACAATGACATTTATTTCACACGCATGCAGTCAATGAAGCAATAGGGGTAAGGGACAAGACACGAGCAAAAAGACCTACAGCCTTTGTCTATTTACTACGTACTGTACAGGCACTTAACAGTTCTACTTAGCGGACAAGGTGCCACAGACTTCCATGCAAAAACCCAGAAGGAAAAGAACAGGGAGAACAGGGCCCGTAGCCTTTAATGTTCCGCGGAGCTGTGGAGACCGAAGGAGCTCCGTGAGACCGTGCTGGTTACCTGCCACCCTCGTGGTGACTCGCTGGGTGACCCTCAATGTCTCGTTGTCAAGACGGCAGCTGGCGTGGCAGCAGCTCGGTTGGTCCAGGCCCAGCCGTGCGGCCTGGTCGATCGGGCCTAGCCGATGACACCTCAGAGGAGCGAACGGGCCTTGCTCTTTTAGAATTGATGCTCTCTTAAGAGCCCGCTCACTCCTCAGCTTCGTTCGGACCATTATGCCGCTGGCTGGCGACTTCTCTCCGGCTGCCTCCACCGGCCCACAATTCCGCACGGCACTGCAGTCTTGGCTGGACTCCAGGCTCCACTCCGACCTCAACCCCAACTTACACTTCGATCTCCACTCCGAGCAAACTCAACCACGAACCCAGACTGGACCACGAACCCAGACTCCAGACGAACTCAACTCCTGGGGCCTCAGCCCCACCTTTTATTGGGTTGGGGGGGGTGTTTGGTCTTTCACCTCTGACCCTTCACCCCCCGCTGGCTCTGCCCCTTTTGTCATTCTGATCCGATCTTGCCGTTAAACGTGGACAAAGCGGACGTGGTAGATATCACCAGCTCTCGCCCCAACGAGGGGGTCCCTGTGTCTGTCGGCGGAGATGCCACTTCTCCGTGGAATGCCGTTGCTGGCGAAAAGATGGCGGCGTCTGTGGAGACGAAGGTGAGGAGACGTTGTTTGTTGATGTTGTTTGTTGGGGAAAAGATGGTGGTGTTTGTGGAGATAATGGCGAGGAGATGTTGTTTGTTGATGTTGTTGTTTGTTGGGGAAAAGATGGCGGCGTTTGTGGAGATGAAGGTGAGATGTGGTTCGTTGTGGCGAAGGTGGTGAGGTGGTTGTTTAAAATAACGAGAGGAAAAAATAACACTCCCTCAAAGATGCACAGCCTGCCTCACGAATAAATCCCGTTAGACATCGGTGGGGAAATCTATTCTGGACACACACTTATCGACATAACTGATCTTCGGGGAACCTGAATGGTGTTCTGTGAATTTCAACAACCGTAACAATATGTTGCCATACGCTGGCTAAAACGCTAAGGTGTGACAGGGCCCTAAAGGTCATGTTCATAAATGAAGCTTGTTTTCATGTATTGGGGAAGGTTAACCGGCAGAATGTGAGGATCTGGGGCTCTAAAAAACCCCCCCACCTTGTCATTGAACACATACGTGATAATCCAAAGGTCAATGTGTGGTGTGGCCTTCTCCATGACCACTTCGTGGGTCCGTTTTTTGTTGAGGAGGTTATAGTGACCTCAACAATTTACATGAACTTGTTGGAAGGATTTGCCTTCCTACAGATTGAAGACCCAATATCATTTTTCAACAATAGAATATACTAATTAATTGGGCCATAGTCATTGGAGCCATCTTGAATGAAGAATTTCTAAGTCACTGGATTGGTTAAGACGGACCAACCGCTTGGCCCCTACGATTTCCAGACATAACCTCCTTGATTTTTTTCTTTGGGGGTTTGCAATGATGTCTACAACATCAACGTAGCAAACCTGCAGGATCTTCATTCTCGGATCACAGCTGCATGCCCACTAGTGGACGCAAACATGCTGAGCCAAACATAGCAAGAACTCGTGTACCATCTTGATGTCCTACGCGTGACAAACAGAGCTCACATTGAAGTGTATTGATAGTGTGCACAATACTTTGTGAGTTTCTGTATCATATATACCATAAGTCAAAGTGTATCGTTGTATCATTTATTGTTCTAAATATATTAACAACCAAATTTGTCCGTGTCTTTTTGGAACACCCTGGTACATGGGTTAGTATTAAGTTGCCCTGATTCCACCCCACTGATTTACACCCATGAGCTAGATAGCTGGCCTGACTCCACCCCAATAAGAGCAGTACCACCATTCCATGAAGCAGCACAGATTGGCAGGCTTCAGGCCTTAGGACTGGGGGGTATAGTTAATGGGCCAGTGCAATTGGAATGATCCCAGAAAAAAAAACACGATGTACATGATATGGTCAAAAGTATGTGGACACCTGCTCATCCAACATCTCATTCCAAAATCATGGGCATTAATATGGAGTTGGTTTCCCCTTTGCTGCTATAACAGCCTCCACTCTTCTGGGAAGGCTTTTCACTAGATGTTGGAACATTGCTGCGGGGATTTGCTTCCATTCAGCCACAAGAACATTTGTGAGGGCGGGCACTGATGTTGGGTGATTAGGTCTGGCACGCAGTCGGCGTTCCAATTCATCCCAAAGGTGTTTGATGGGGTTGAGGTCAGGGCTCTGTGCAGGCCAGTCAAGTTCTTCCACACCGATCTCGACAAACCATTTCTGTATTTACCTCGCTTTCTGCACTGGGGCATTGTCATGCTGAATCAGGAAAGGGCCTTCCCCAAACTGTTGCCGCAAAATTGGAAGCACAGAATCGTCTGGAATGTCATTGTATTCTGTTACGTTAAGATTTCCTTTCACTGGAACTAAGGGGCCAAGCCTGAACCATGAAAAACAGCCGCAGACCATTATTCCTCCTCCACCATACTTTATAGTCGGCACTATGCATTCGGGTAGGTATAGTTCTCCTGGCATCCACCAAACCCAGATGCATCCGTCGGATTGTTAGATTTGCGATTCATCACTCCAGAGAACGTGTTTCCACAGCTCCAGAGTCCAATGGCGGTGAGCTTTACACCACTCGAGCCGACGCTTGACATTGCACATGGTGATCTTAGTCTTGTGTGTGGCTGCTCGGCCATGAAAACCCATTTCATGAAGCTCTCGACGAACAGTGTTTGTGCTGACGTTGCTTCCTGAGGCAGTTTGGAACTCGGTTGTGAGTGCTGCAACTGACGACCGACGATTTTTCCGCACTACGCACTTCAGCACTCGGTTCTCTCTATCTCTATCTCTATCTCTATCTCTATCTCTATCTCTATCTCTATCTCTATCTCTATCTCCATCTCTCTCTGCATGAATCTATTCCTTATGCACAGCCATATTTTAAAAGCTACAACCTCCATACTCGGGCTACAGATACTTTGTGCAGGAAGTAACATGGGTTATGTGGTCGTGGCCTCCAGAGGCCGTTTTGAAGCCAAAGTGAACAATATGACAATGTTTGGCAAATAACAGCCAATTGGTCTCAAATTGAAAAGGCTGGATTTTTTTTTTTTTTGATTGCAACACAATTCACCTTTTTTAAAGTCCATTAAAGAATTTAAATTAATAGATTAACTTGAACATTTCCTGTCACTGGGGATGGATATTTTGCTGCTCGTAACATAATACTGCAGTAATATTCTACTTTTGCCAATTGCAGGTGCAATGTCTAAACGACTCAAGTGGGCTACAGATATTGACAAGTCTGTTTTGATTAACAACTTGGAAAACCGAGGCTGGCAGCGAGTGGAAACCGATGGAGATTGGAACATATACTGGTAAGTTGGGGAAACAATATGCTGAGGTGCTTATGACATTTTATAGTTGGTTGGTGATGTGGTTGAAATGATAGGCTTGTATCAAGCAGTTTATGGATGTCCATCCACGTGGCCGTCCTGTGCCCGTCACGGAGCCGCAGAAATCTATCTATAATTCCAGCAATGTGTGTGTGTGTGTGTGTGTGTGTGTGTGTGTGTGTGTGTGTGTGTGTGTGTGTGTGTGTGTGTGTGTGTGTGTGTGTGTGTGTGTGTGTGTGTGTGTCTGTGACCGCTGTTTCTCGACAACCATTGGTCCGATCTAATTGGCACTTGCCAGATATATTGCTGGGGACCTGAGGACGTGCCTTTTCAAGGTTTGATATTAAGCGGACAAGTGCTTCCCAAGCAATGACAAGACACGTCGCTGCGTGGGCGTGGCCAATGAGAGAAGGGAACCTCAGCCGTGTTCCCCATTACGGGTTACAACGTACTAACTTCCGGATAATGATGCCCGTGTATTCTAATAATTTCTCGATTTCTTATGCGCATTTATAGATAAACACAATGGCCCAAGTTATGATCGTTTTCATATTAGACGGTGCATAAATTTCGGTAACATCAGAGTGAGCTGGTATGCTCCGAACCAGGAAGTAAATGTTTTTGTTTTTTTTGCACGAGCGTTTTTTTTTTTCTCTTCTCTTCTATTTGCGTTTTTCCTTGCGACGACATTGCGAAAAGGCAAAATACGTTGGCACTAATTGAATAATTGGCCATTAAAGCGAATAATTTATCAAAACGTTGGCAGATCCAGCAGCCTCCGCATTCTTGCCCTGGACGAGGAAACAAAGAAGAAGCGCCGTTTCCTCAGCAATGTTGTTTATGAAGAAGTGCTAACGAGATAAAGGTGTGTACATGGAGACAATTTTTATTATTATTTATTTTTGAAGAAAAATTGTTACGAAAATAATTTATCAAAAAAAGTGCACAACTTTTTTTGTTTCCAATTGTCAAAACGATGTGGCCTTTGGAAGTGTTAAGTAATTCAGCTCTACTCAACATGCTTGCCAACGAAATACATCTCAATTTGGTGGTGAAAACGATTCACAACGATGGGTTTCCTTACTCATTGCTCTGCAGTCTGCATTCAACCCCTTCATTTGTCATCTCATTGACCTCGTTTCATCTATGTATAATTCCAGCTGTGTGTGTGTGTGTGTGTGTGTGTGTGTGTGTGTGTGTGTGTGTGTGTGTGTGTGTGTGTGTGTGTGTGTGTGTGTGTGCGCGCGTGTGTGTGTGTCATTTACGAGAGCAAAGGAACGGCCTGTGTGTTTGTTGTTTCTGGCACGGGGTTTGAAAGTTTTTTTTTGTTTTTTTTTGTTTGCACGTACAGCCATGCATGTACGGGCATGCACTGGTATAGAAAATGTCAGGAAACCTAAACATGCGGAAACCACCTATCATGCCCAAGTAATTAAACTTTTCAGAGATAACCGAGCAGTTAAGAGGTTATCTTTATCCCAATCCATTTCTCTAATATGATTGTTAGTATGATGCTAAATGAACACATTGGTATAATTTCATACACAGGTCAGGTCAGGTATGGGAGCATGCACCAGAGCAGTGCGTCGCTGTGTCCACTTTCCGTGGGTACTCCAGGGGCCTCCGTCTAGCCATCCACCAGGTAGATGCCTGGCACATCCCCATCTGCTTGAGATGCCGATCAACCTGCTTGCAACCATGAGGCCCGTGGTCGGCCAATTGGCTGCCTCCAATCACAACACTCCCTCACTAGTCCTGCAGCGTAGTCTGATATTTCAGATCAATTGTTCAAATTTGCATAAAAGCACCAAATTGGTACACATGTACAATAATGTATTCCGAACAATTCTAGATATGGAGCCACCCGAGATTGTGCCTTGGTTAGCTTTGGCGACCATTTTCCAAAATGGCCGCCATTCTGATGGCCGCCAAATCCAAAATGGTCGCCATTTTCCAAAATGGCGACCATTTTCCAAAATGACCGCTGGATTCACTGGACCGCCAAAGCTGACCAAGGCAAAATCTTGAGTGGCTCCATATCCAGAATTGTTCAGAATACATTAGTCAACATATGTACCAATTTTGGTGCTTTTATGAAAAGTCAAACAATTGGTTTGCTATGCTGCAAATCTCATTTGAGTCTCTCTCAGCAACCGCTCGTTGGTCACAAAGCCCAACCTGCGATAGCCAAGGATTCTCCGAAGAGAACTGGTACCAAAGGAATTAAGTCGCCATCTCGGATCCCTGGTCAGAGTCCAAGTCTCACATCCAGAGAGCAAGACTGGAAGCACCAAGGACCTGAAGACGTGGACTTTGGTCCTCCCGCACAGGTACAAGCAGCACCACATCCCATGATCCAGTGAATCCATGACTCCCCAGGCCCGACCCAGACGTCTATTGACCTCTGGCTCACAGCCAGCAGAGACATGAATATCACTGCCAAGGTAAGTGAATCTCTCCGTGACCTCAACATCCTCACCACAAACAGGTACAGACAGGACAGCAGCATCCAAGATGTCATTGAAAGCCTGGATCTTAGTTTTGACCCAGGAAATCCGTAATCCAAGCAGCTCCGACATTATTCAGCACCTCAAGGGCCCCCAAAAGTATATCTAGAGTCTCCACAAAGATGACAACATCATATGCGAAATCCAAGGTCAGAGATCTTGACATTACCAAACGATGCACCGCAGCTTGATCTCTCTGACATCCTCCCCACAATCCAATCCATACAAGTGCTGAAAAGTGTGGGGGCCAGTACACACCCCTGATGAACTCAAGTAACAACTGGAAACAAGTCAGAGATGCTACCACCACATCTCACAGCACTCTTAGTTCCAGAGTTTAGTTCAGACATGAGATTGATCAGTTTTAGTGGCACCCCACGAAGACCAAGAATCTTCCAGAGGGCATCCCGATTCACTGAATCAAACGCTTTGCAGAGGTCAACAAAGGCTGCAAGCAGCCCCTGCCGAAACTCTCACCTGCGTTTGGTGAGGACCCGAAGAGCAAGGATAGGGTCAATCGTTGACCTCTTTGGTGTAAAGCCTGACTGCTCTGGATGCTGGTGCTCCAAGCAGATGGTGGTGAACCCTATCAAGAATTATCCGATCAAAGACCTTGCCCGGCACTGAGAGCAGCGGCACTGAGAGTAGGCTGGGATGGTACCATTCTCCTGCATTGAAGCTGCAACTTAAGCATTGCTACAACACCCGAAGTCAATGACTTCTTGCAAAGTCAAGGAACTTAGTGCTATTCTGGTTCATAGTTCCTGACTCATGGGGACCAACACACGTCTCATAACCATCCCTTTCAGTTCCAGTCGATGCATTGAAATCCCCCAATACTGGAAGTGTATCTTTCTGGGACACTGATCAACCACAGACTCGAGTGTGGTATAGAATATGTCTTCACGTTGAGATCACTCGCCTCAGTCGGAGCATAAACAGAGACCAGGGAAATGACACTCAAGGAGTGACGAATCCTTAGTCTCATGATACGCTCATTGACCGGTGTTAACTCAATTATCATTGGAGTCAGCTTATTCGACACAGCTGCAGAAACTCCTTGGGCATAGTAACCATCAGAGCGACCAGACCAATGGTAGGTGTAACCACCCACCATGATCTTGCCATAATCCAGTCTTCGAACCTCAGAGAATGCTGCAATACCGATGTCCAAACGCTTTAGCTGGGATGGTAACAGAGACAGGTGATCATCTTCTTTTGGGGATAGGACATTCCAAGCACCCACCCGAAGGGACCGCCTCAGGTTAACCCAAAGAGACTGCCGTCTGGTGGACGACACCTCAGCACCACCCCGACGCACACTCCCGCAATCTGATCCGGGAAGATTACCCCGTGGTTTTCCTCCTTTCATCAAAGAGTGGGGGTCCCGAAGGCTTTCCCCCAATCCCATCACCTGGTGAGCTGCCCTGTGCAGGGCAGCTGTGCAGGAGGTACTCCCACAGAGTGGGTTTTCAGATTTCTTTTTGCTTTTAGTATGTTTTGTGGAATGAAGGGTTTTACAGTGGCCGGAGTGCAAATCCTGCCACCAACTTCCTAATAAGTTGCATGAAAGTACAAACTGACATTTAAGGTTGCCAGATAAAACCCCATTACTCACACATGGATGAACAGGAGTCAGTCAGAGCGAGAATCTAACCAAATAGAAAAAAGGAAAAGGTTGAGCTTAAATAATGTGCCCCTGTCCCTCCTCGCTCCTCCTCCTACCTCTCTCCCCTCCTCTCCTCTCCCCTCCTTCTTATTCCCCCCTCCCCCACCCTTAATATTCCCGTCAGCGAAGCGACGGGTTGTATTTGCTCGTACCTTATAAATCAGGATGCAACAAAACAAAAGGAAAAGTGGGGGTGGGGTTACAGCGTTACACCAATAGCAGAGTTTAAGGACAGAATAGAGGGAGACTTGGACAAACAATCGGTGAGGAGCGGAATCAGTTGGGGTGGACAAGATGGATACAGAAGGAAACTCTCCGGAAAGAAAAACTGGAAATGTGGAAGGAGGTGGGCTTGCTGGGGAGGGGTAGGGGGTAGGGGGGGGAGTCAACTCGTGTAGAAAATATCATGGTTTTGGATTGGTGATGATCTGAGATGGTAGTGAACAGCTGTCTTGTTGTCTCATTAATGTTTTCATGTCTCGTTGGTGTATGACCATGTGTTTTGATCTTGTGGTGCAAGTGCATGTGTATTGTTTGCACAAGCATGCACTTTGGTCTTCTGACTAAAATGCCTGCAATTAGCTTGGAGTATATGTATAAAAATTTTACAGCTTTATTTCAATAAAAAGGTACTTTGCAAGTGAGGAACAGTGGCCTTAAGGCCAAGGTGAATACTTGTTTTGACAAGATTTTCATGACTTTTCATAACCATATAAGTTTTGTTTTTAATGTTGAAGGTTCCAGTCATGGGTTACATTGTCCTCATCGAGGCCTGGCCAATATAGTCCTGCAGCATAGCAAACCAATTGTTCGACTTTTCATAAAAGCACCAAAATTGGTACATATGTTGACTAATGTATTCTGAACAATTCTGGATATGGAGCCACTCGAGATTTTGCCTTGGTCAGCTTTGGCAGTCATTTTCTAAAATGGCTACCATTCTACTTTAACAACATGGGATATCTGTCATTGTTATTCCCTTTGTAGGTTTACAATGATCTACAATGAGTTCAAGGCAGGCCACTTCACAGTGCAAAAGACCAAGAGGGCATTCTCAGCAATTCCTCTTGACCAAGCGCATGAACAAAACAATGCCCATGTCAAGGGTGACGGAGGTGCCGTTGGCCTGACGGACAATCCCAGTGCTCTGAGGCACTGGATGGTTGCCGGACCCGAGGTGGCCAGAGTGATAATGGAGTTTGAGGAGGCGAACATTCATCCAAATGCCAATGAGGAGACACATCACCATGAAGAAACACCGCGTGCACAGGAAGCATTTGCCAAAGATGTACAATCACTTGTGGCTGTCATTGAAAAGCTGCGGAATCCCTTCGAGGAGGATAGTCCAGATTTGCTGGTCCTAGACACCAAGGAAATTGCCGATCCTGCAGTGATTGAAACAGTTCGCACTGCCAAGCAGATTGGACAAGAACAGTTTCAGGCATACTCAAAGGATTGCCTCATCGACAGAACCAAGACTATTGACGAACCTATAAAGAGGAACAAACTCCCCCTCTTTGGAACAGACAAAAGACCAAAAGCACCCAAAGGAAAGGAAGCATCTGTGAAGAATGATATGGCCTTATTAGCAAGGCCCTACATAATAGAGAGCCGTTTCATGGTCAATTTACTGAATTTTACACTTTCCTTATATCCACCACCAATACAATAAGAAAATAAGAGCATATAGCCAATTTCGCTAGAGTAGAATGGTAGCCATTTTGGAAAATGGTTGACGAAGCTGACCAAGGCACAATCTCGGGTGGCTCCATATCTAGAATTGTTCGGAATACATTATTCTACATGTGTACCAATTTTGGTGCTTTTATGCAAATTTGAACAATTGATCTGAAATATCAGACTACGCTGCAGGACGAATGAAACAAATACATCGATAGCAAAGTGAAGAAAGAGAGAATACTCAAAGAGTTTTAAGGAAGTAAAAAATCTGCTTTTGAAAAAGGGAAGGTCAAAA
This sequence comes from Eptatretus burgeri, assembly GCF_056783735.1. Lineage (NCBI taxonomy): Eukaryota > Metazoa > Chordata > Myxini > Myxiniformes > Myxinidae > Eptatretus > Eptatretus burgeri. The sequence continues at coordinate 109,554,139 of NC_140963.1, forward strand.
GTGTTTGGAAAGGCATGAGAAGGTAAAGAGTTCCAAAGTTTAGCATTGAAAAAGAAGAAGAAGCGAACATCATAATGGCCCACCCTTGAGTTGCCAACAGCCACACAATGATCATGCAATGTTGCTACTTGTCCAGTATATTGTGGTTCTTTCATGGCGGAGATGCACAAGCAGCAAGTTCCCGGGAGAAGAAACCATTCAGTAATCTATAATATAAAAGGAGCTCGGTCTGGGCGTGCATCCCTGTGTGCGTTCATCCGAATCCCTACACAATTGGCAGCGCAGCATGCACGTACGTTCACAGCATAGCAATACACGCGTACACATGTGTACGTACACGCAGCATATAACATGCCACACATACACGCATGAGGAGAGTTTGTTTCCTGGCACCTAATGCGTACCCCCAGACAGTTTGATCAAAAGAAGGAAGAGATGGGGAGGGTGAGAATTTTTTTTTTTTTAATATTTCGATCTTCCTCTTCGTGTGTTGTTGTTTCTTATTTGGAATTCAGCATCTAAAAAGGCTGTGATGAATATCCCATCGACACTATCCTGCTCAATACACCACCTAATTTTATTTGTTCCCATTTTTTTTTTTTTAGCAATCATGCAAAGATTGGTGTTCCCGTCAGTGAAGCGACGAGTCTTACGTTTCTCATATCTATAGAAAAGAGAAAGAGAGCCAACTTTGTGGCGTAATTCGAGCAGGTCAAGTTTTGAAGTCGGAATTGGGAGAGTTGATAAGTCGGATAACTTTGGATTCAATTCTGTCCAGTAAGTATGTGGAGCTGGAACCTCCAAATGTGAGAGCAGTACTCTATACAAGGATGAATCAGTCCTTCACAAAGTTGAAGCAACTGTTCAGAGGAGAAAAATCTTCGACACCTGAACAGGACTCTTAGTTTCGAAGAGGCAAACCGAGCTATTTGCGTAATGTGTGGATTCCAGGATAAATCTTTGGCTAAAAGTAATCTTTAAATATTTGGGTTGATCTTTTGGTAAAAGTACGTGTGTTGAGGTTTGCCATTTAATTTTTTTTTAACCTTTTCTTGAATGAAAGACATTTCTCAAAAGGAATATGTGTTCAAGGCTAAAGCTTTAAAATTCTGGCTTGCACGCTGCCCCTGAATGATTATTATTTCCCCGATTTTTCCTCTTTTTCGTGTTTTCCCTCCTTTTCTTTGTAGGGCAAGCATACAGAGCACCCGTGCACTGTTTAGTGTTGAAAGCGGGCACCGCCTGACTGATGACCAGCTGGTTAATCACTTTCCAAACCACTATGAGTTGACACGCAAAGACCTGATGGTGAAAAATATAAAACGCTATCGGCGAGAGCTTGAACGAGAAGGCAATCCACTGGCAGAGCGCGATCATGATGGACGCTATGTGCACTTGGGTGTGTTACAAAGTGCTTTACTAAGCAACCCACAATCCCACACGACCTACAACACAATACTCTGTGCCCTACAACACCACACAACACAGTGTGCCACTCCACTTTGGGTCCGACGAAGGCTTCGTTTGCCCGAAACGTCAGATTCTGCTTGCTTCCCACATCAGTGAGCATACTCTGATCAATGTTCTGTTGATTTAATCAATTGTTCTATCACTCTTTCTTATTGCTTGTTTCTTCACTTGTTACCCTCGCCGAAGGAGAGGGTATAGCTTCCAACTGTGGTTCGTTTGTAATAATATTCCCAGGGATGGTTTTTAATATCTCTGTGAGGTTCTTTGTCATCATTCCTGTAGCTCCAACTATCACTGGTTCAACTTTGGCATTCTTCATCTTCTAGGATCTTTTCACTTCATTCTTGAGGTCTTGGTATTTGGTCATTTTCTTGATTTCTGCATCGTTTACTGGTGTTGGCTTAATGTTAGGGCGGTGGGCTTGGGATCATAGGGTCCTGAGTTAAAATAATGCCACCGTTTAATTAATACCAGGTGGGGTTGACTCAGCCTATCATCCTTCCAAGGTTGGCAAAATGAGTACCAGCTTGCTGGGATGATTGAGCCATTCGAGTATCTTGTGTCAGAGTAGTGACCTGTCCAGGATTGTGCCCAATAGCCCAGGAGACTGCTTCGACAGCACTGATACTCTGTACAGAGTCTGGTCCTAATGGATGGTTCGTCGAAAATCACTGGTATTAACACCTTAATTAGCAATGCCTTCTCTTTTTTGTCCCTAAGTATGATATCTGGTTGCAATACTTTGTTTTCAATATTCACGCTCAATTGGATCATGAGGTCGTACATGAGCAGTAGGTACTTCCATGTTTTCAGTGATTACTTTTGGTTCATGTTCCCACAAATTATCTGGAACTGGGATATCAAAGTTTTTGCAGATGTGCCAGAGGATTACTTTACAAACTCTGTTGTGTCGTGTGTACAGACATTCTGACATGAGTTTTTTTTGTATGTGTTTGGTCATTAAGCATAACATATCACTCTCTTTGCTAACTGCAGCTCCTTCTCCCCCCCCCCTCTCTCTGTCTGTTTCTCTCCCTCTCACCCCCTCCTCACACCCCTCCCTCCTGCAGTGTATGGCAACATTTGGTGGGGCGTCGCTCCCCCCTCCCCCCCTTCCTTGCTCTTTACCCCTTCCTAGCTTCCTCTCCTCTCCCCTCCCTCTGTCCTCTCCTCTCCCTCCCTCTGTACTCTCCTCTCCCCTCCCTCTGTCCACTCCTCTCCCCTCCTTCTGTCCTCTCCCCTCCCTCTGTCCTCCCCTCTCCCCTCCTTCTGTCCTTTCCTCTCCCTCTGTCCTCTCCTCTCCCCTTCCTCTGTCCTCTCCTCTCCCCTCCCTCTGTCCTCTCCTCTCCCTCAGTCCTCTCTCTCCTCTCCCCTCCCTCTGTCTTCTCTCTCCTCTCCCCTCCCTCTGTCCTCTCGTCTCCTCTCCCCTCCCTCTATCCTCTCATCTCCTCTCCCCTGCCTCTGTCCTCTCATCTCCTCTCCCCTCCCTCTGTCATCTCATCTCCTCTCCCCTCCCTCAGTCCTCTCTTTCCCCTTCCACCCTCCTCTCTTCCTCTCTCTCCCTCCCCTCCCTCCTCTCTCTCCCTCCCCTCCATCCCTCCATCCCTCCGCCTCTCTCTCTCTCTCTCTCTCTCTCTCTCTCTCTCTCTCTCTCTCTCTCTCTCTCTCTCTCTCTCTCTCTCTCTCTCTCTCTCTCTCTCTCTCTCTCTCTCTCTCTCTCTCCCTCCCTCTCTCTCTCTCTCTCTCTCTCTCTTTCTCTCTCCCCCCTTAATACCCCCGTTAGCGAAGCGATGGTTTATATTTGCTGGTGATGTAATAATGTGGGTGGACACATATCTGCTTATGTCGCATCGTCGAAGAGTTCCCTTATGGTTCTGTTATATTTTAGTCCCTCCTCCTGCTCCCTCTCGGCTTCCCTCTTATCCTGCCCCATAGTGGCTTCCTCCTCATCCTGTCCCATCACGGCATCATCCTCGTCCCACTCCTCTCGGCTTCCCCCTCATTCCACACCTCTCTTCTTCCCACCCACGCCCACCCATCCTGCCCCCTCTAATATCCCCCCCCCCGTCCCACCCACTCCCATGTACTCCTCCATCCTGCAACTTGCCAGACTCCTCTCCCTACTCCCTCATCTCGTACCATTCCAAAGCCCCTTCCCTGTCCCTCACTGTGTGGACCTCAGACATCCGATGCCTTGCTCCACCCTGACATCTCTCAATCCAGGCTGCTGCTGACAGTCCAAGACAGCACCTGTTTCACAGAATCATTCCTCCCACTGGACATCCCTGACTCCTTAGTGTCTGTCTCTGGCTTTTGTGTCATCTGATTTGATCGGCCTTCACGCCGGCCTCACGGCGGAGCTACTCTTTCCATAAAGAACTCAATTTCTCACTGTCCGTGTACTGATCTTTGACCTCCCAACCACCAGGAGAATCTTTGCCTGCACCTTCCCTCCACTCCCGCCTTTTTGTGTGTGTGTGTGTGTGTGTGTGTGTGTGTGTGTGTGTGTGTGTGTGTGTGTGTGTGTGTGTGTGTGTGTGTGTGTGTGTGTGTGTGTGTGTGTGTGTGTGTGTGTGTTGTACTATCCTCCGAACAGTGATGACTCCATCCACATCTCTCTCTCTCATACAATATGGACCAACTTTTAATCACTCATCCCAACTCTCTCTTCATCAAATGTGGTGATCTCAATTGTCACCATGTAAATTTGCTGGGTGTTGGTACCTCTTTCACCAGCTATGGCGCTTCAGCAAAGGACTTCTGTGACTCCATGGGACTGACTCGATCTGTAAATTTGCCCACCAAGATTTCTCCCAATGGCAAATCCTTCCTTCTGGACTTGGTGTTGACAAACTTCCCCACAAATGTCTCCAGCTCTTCCACTGCTTCAATACACAACTTTTTGAAATGATGTAATCTGCCTCAGAATGCTTGGTGCGCATGCGCAGAAACCCTAGGAAATTTGCTTGTTCGGGCCGAAAGAAAGTACTGCTTATCATGTCTCCAGGATAAGAATTGTGATCTGAAATGGCTCACGAAGCTCTAAAATAAGTCTAAAATACTTGGAAAAGTACCCGAGAGATCAGGGTGTGCCTCTGCACAACGAAAGACCCGAACCGATGCAAATATTTTGTGATTATTAAAATGTGTCAGTTGACTTGGATTTTTAAAAAGTTCGTCAGTAATTGTAAATTATATCAGGACTTGTCTTTTTTTAAAGAAAACATAAAAAGGATGGTATCTTTAAAGACAACAATTGAAGTTAAGTTATACATTTCCTTTGAATGTACACAATAAATATACAAGTAAATTATTAAAATCTCCTTACCCATTCCACATTGAATGCTTGGTTCTATGTGTAAACCATTTGGACATAAACTGAGATTGCTTACTGACTTGTCTCATGCACATACATATGTTGAAGTGGGTAGACTAGATATGAGAAGTAAATTTAGCAAATTTATTTTTGCTGGGAACCAAGCAAAAAATGTCCACTGTCTGAAGTTAACAAATAAAAACGAGTTAAACAGCTTTTCAAAACATACATTGCAATAAATGAAGACTTGTATCTTAATTCCCTGATAGCTTGTACTCCAAAGTTTATAAGTAAATGTGGGACTTTCCAAAAATTGAAGACTGAAGTAAGGCTAAGGTGATTTGAGACTTTCCCTCAAAAACTTGAGACTCAAGTGACTTGTTGATATCTTGCCTCAAGCTCTCCCCTGGGTACTCGGGCCCACTTCACCAAAAATTGGATCGCCCCTCTGGGCCCCTTGGCTTGCTTTGGGCCAGTGTGTACCCATCGCCCAGGCAGCCCTTTGTCAAATACCTACATATGATGAGCCACAACCCCAGCCCATTAATTTTCCTTTGCTCTCACTACAGGAGCTCACTCACGCAGCCTGCACGGGGCTGATCAGTTGATCGCACGTGTATTTGATTGGAGGGAGAGGGTGCTATTTTGAGGTCAGTTGGCGATGCAGCTGACACAGATAGGTGGTTGACCTTTACAGCTGCACTGGTAGAGAGAGGTGTAAAAGCCGAGAGAGAGACACAGAGACACAGAGACACAGAGACACAGAGACACAGAGACACAGAGACACAGAGACACAGACACACAGACACACAGACACACAGACACACAGACACACAGACACACAGACACACAGACACACAGACACACAGACACACAGACACACAGACACACAGACACACAGACACACAGACACACAGAGACACAGAGACACAGACCACTATTTGGAGGAACGGCAAGAGGAAGGAGAACGCCTGAGTCTCTGAATGTTCTGAGCTGAGTGTACCGAAGCTGTGAACATTTAATCCCCAGAGCAAAGAAGGCTTTGAGGAAGCCACAGTTATGGAGCTTGAGTTTTTACAGCGGTCTGCCGATGACTCTGCTTCCGGACTCCTGCACAGCTTGCTGTGGGTTTGCAATCGACCTCTCGGCCTTGTTGGGTGGTCGCTAGACTACCTTTTTTCTCAGGTTTTCCGTCTGTCTGTATGACTGTCTGTTTGTTTGTATGTAATGGACAGCTCTGGAGGCCAGAGGAGTCAACCGATTTTGATGAAACTTGACTGGTAGATTCATACCAGGATCTAGTTGTATGCTTTTGAGCACCGTTGCTATGGACGCCACCATTGCCGAGCAACGGGAATTTAAAAATTTTGAAAAAATCCGAATAATATATTTTTTTCGAAAATCCAAAATCGGCTTCCACGCTTTTATGCGCACTATAATCAACCTCTTTGTCAAAAATTTTCAGCCCGATCCGTCAAAAACTGTATGACTAGGATGCAATTATGTCGCGACCACCCATGTCGCCTACCGGCTTGTCTTTCTCTCTCTCTCTCTCGCTCTCTCTCTCTCTCTCTCTCTCTCTCTCTCTCTCTCTCTCTCTCTCTCTCTCTCTCTCTCTCTCTCTCTCTCTCTCTCTCTCTCTCTCTCTCTCTCTCTCTCTCTCTCTCTCTCTCTCCCTCTATCTCTTTCTTTATATCTTTCTCTTTCTTTCTCTCTTTCTCTCGAAAGTTTATTTTTGCTCCCATTCTAACTTTTCTAACAGCTTGGTTTCTTTTGGTCCTTTCTTCTTGGCTATTTCCTCTTCCAATATCCCCCCTATGTCCATACATGCTGTCCTGGCCACTGCCTGAATCCCCGCTCCCCTAAAACCCGAGCCTGACCAACCGCCATCATCTCCCACTGCGTGTCCCGCATGCCTGCCAGATCTCCTGACATTTGTCACTGCTCAAGCATGACTGGACCCACGGCTGTCACAATGTTTTCCTATATTGTATATTTTTTCTGTGATATTCTATTTTACCAACAATAAGTTAATAATTTCATTGGAATGTTTAACTCCTATATGCGTATCACTTGTGTTTCCATAATGCATGACCATGATAGCCCACTGCTGCAAAATATACCATGAGATATTATTGTTTGTATTTAAATAGCAAAGAAGAGACAGCCTGAAGTCCCTTTTGAAAAATATTACAAAAGATTACACAGCATAACATGCTATATATAGCTACACCATACTCTACATTTTTCTGCAATTACGCTTTTTACAACCTCTGCTGATGTTGTCTTCATTTCTGAGAAGTAATGGCTCAGTTTTTTTTTTACTTCCAAATGCAAGGTTGCATTCAACTAACAAAGTTGTGCTGTCAAATGTTTCACGGATCTATCATTACGCAATTCCGACTTTGTTCAGAACAATAACATTTTGATTGTGGCATACCCAATGACAGAATTCCCACTTGTGAGCACATCATAATTAGAATCGCGTCATGACTTTTTAAAGTGACAGGGACAACGTTGTGAATATGTGCTTGCAAAATGCCAGCTCTTCATGCTTTACATCACACTAAAATTTGATTTTGGTTGGGTCGTGCTTCTTATCCCACTTAGATTTTGTTCCTGTAACCTTCCTGCTTCCTGGGGACTACAGTCTATTTGTGGAAGAGTTCCGGAAAAGCCCCCACAGCACGTGGATAGCAAAGCCTTGCGGTCGTGCACAGGGCCATGGAATCTTCCTTGTGACACGTCTGTCCCATGTGCGCAAATGGGCACGGGAGGGGAAGGTACCCACGTGAGTTTACCAATAGGCCAGGGAAGTTTTAACATGGTTAATTGGGGAGAAAATGAAAACAAGTTCTGTTTTTTTGTTTTTTTTTAAGTTTCCATACCAGTTTGAAGTAAAGCTAACTAACTCAACGAGCAACTTCAAAAGCTGTTCTGCCAGGAGCAATTTTAACAGCGAAAAAACTGCTACAAGTCGTCGACGCACACAACAACCCTTCATAGCCAGAAATGGACGTTCACACGTGACATGCAAACATGACCTTTGTTAACCTTTGAACACCCTTTTGGACTGGATTGGTTGTAGAGCTTTTCTAGGTACTAGGCACAAATGCTATATCCCCCAAATTGTTGTGCTGGCACACCTGAACTTGAACTCGGCTCTCCGAAACCTGCGTTTGCATATTTTCCCGCAAGAAAAAGCAACATGTGCTTTATGAAGTTAGTTGGAGCTGTTGAATCGGGTGTTGATGTCGGGTTTATCAGGAATCAGGTGATGATGCATCATATGTTAATACATCAGGTGTTTTAACTGATCTGTAATCAAATACCACAAGGTAAGAGATGGGCGTGGAATGGTTTTGTGTACCAGAGGCTTGAAACATTTCCATCACATTGAATCTTTGATAGTCAATTGTACATAGTATCCCATAACCCCTTTATCCCCATATTGACAGGGGTTTTTGTTTTTGTTGAGGTAAGGCTTGTAGCAAGGGTATTATGTACACATTGAGGACACGGGGGACCAAAAAATGAAAGTCATTGTATGATTAAGTTTTGCATATCATTTGTTAGCCAACATCATGGGGATTCAGGATCGATTTGGGCAGAGCTTAAGTCTTCCTCTTTCTATTGCTTTGACAGGGTCAAAGTTGGTTATCAATTATCTGTATCAAGGAACCACTCATATCATTCTAAAATTGGTCTGATGGCTTAGATATGTATTATACACTAATTGGAAACCACATATATGGAGAATATTTGGTTTACCTGATATTTGACCTTGAGCAAAGAGGTCAAGGTCATATGAAATTATCAAATTGATCAGTGTTCATTCAGGTCATAAATATATATATGCACATAAACTTAACCATAGAAATACATGCTGTGATGAACCAAACTAACATCTTAGGATTAAAAGCGCAGATTTCTTAAAAACGTTACGTACTTCCTAACGACCTTTGATGTTCTGTACACTGAATACAAACTGGCCTTTGGTATTGATTTTTATATCATAGGGCCATCTTGGTAAACTTATTCTATGGTTATAAAATCAAGCTTATAGCTACCAGTAATTTTGTAGCAGCTTGGTAAATGCAATTTGTTACGTACTTCCTAACATTTTTGATCCAATCATGGAAGTGAACCTAAAAACTGGTATGAAGTAATGATCCATGTTGAAAATTGCCATTTTAAATCTTCACTTTATGCAGAAGTAAATTGCTATTTAAGATGTTCTATCAGATGCATTTCAAATTTCTGGAATAAGATTTTGTAAGCTTCACTATGACTGGGGGAAATTTTGCAAAATCTTAGATTTTACATATTTGAAGGTGCCAAGATATGCAGAAGGTCATAAGAAATGTACTGTTTCGAGGAATTGTTCTATTCTTATGTATAATGATATATATCAAACAAAAAATGCATTTTCAACCATTTTGGACAACATATACAATCATACATGTAACCCATTTCTAAAAAATGAGCTATAAAAATGGAAAAAATAGCCTGTATTTGGATAAAAAAACATGCTTTGTAAGCAACTATATCCATAGAACCCATAGCAAAGTATACATTTTCTGAAAGCACAGACACTTGGGCATTATATAACATTAAGATTGTTTATCTTATTAAAACTGGATTCAATTTCTAAGCTTTCTCCTCATTTAGGACCACAGTGTACACAATACCATGCTACAAGCCGTAAGAGTTTTTAAAGATGACCCAAGATACGAGTGAGCGGAGTCCCTTTGCATCAGAACAGCATTTATAGTGATGAGTCGTTGGGTTTGTCAGCTTCACTATGACTGGGGGAAATTTTGCAAAATCTTAGATTTTACACATTTGAAGGTGCCAAGATATGCAGAAGGTCATAAGAAATGTACTGTTTCGAGGAATTGTTCTATCCTTATGTATAATGATATATATCAAACAAAAAATGCATTTTCAACCATTTTGGACAACATATACAATCATACATGTAACCCATTTCTAAAAAATGAGCTATAAAAATGGAAAAAATAACCTGTGTTTGGATAAAAAAAACATGCTTTGTAAGCAACTATATCCATAGAACCCATAGCAAAGTATACATTTTCTGAAAGCACAGACACTTGGGCATGATATAACATTAAGATTGTTTATCTTATTAAAACTGGATTCAATTTCTAAGCTTTCTCCTCATTTAAGACCACAGTGTACACAATACCATGCTACAAGCCATAAGAGTTTTTAAAGATGACCCAAGATACGAGTGAGCGGAGTCCCTTTGCATCAGAACAGCATTTATAGTGATTAGTCGTTGGGTGCATGAACGCAATCAGACTGGAAAACCCCTGAGCAACCTTTTTGACAACTTTCAAGCCAGATTTCACAAGAACCCTGAAAATATGTGAAACTAGAAAATGGAAAGAAAATCAACAATCAACAATCAACATTTACCCTTGAGAACCCCTTCATAATTTCCCATTGGTTGGACCCACAGTTATGTTTGATCTCGATTAAAGGTAACATGAAAAATGAAAGGTCACTTGAGAGATAAGTAGAAGAGAAATGAAATCGGATGCTTCTAACTCAGATGATGGTTTGCAAAATTATTTTCAAAGGGCACATGGCCTTCGTCATTTGACTTGTTCAACACAAAAACGAATCAGTTCATCTCTGTGTTACAGTTCATACTTGTGCCAAGTTTGGTTGGAATGCCTTTGCTGGTTTACAATTTATTGTGATAACAAAAAGATGATAACGTATTAATGCACAGACGGACAGCCCAAAAACATGTGTCTGGCCTTTGGCTGCAGAGGCATAAAATAGATGAATAAGCCAATGTATTTGTTACATTCTCCTCAACATAAAATAGTATGAAAAGCTTCAGAGATAAAGAGACTTATGGGAGACCGAGTAGTTAATGTGCTGAGGAGATCATGGAAGACAATGGGTCGTACCATGGTTGACAGGAGGCCAATAAAAGGGCAGGTGCACCAACTATTGACAGAACTGGCCATAAGAGTCTGAGCCGTGCTTGTTGCTAAAGACAAATTAACACCCCATTAGACATCGAATCCGTTCGAAATTAATAATCCTGCATTATATGTTTCTTATCTATGCATTCATTTTGCAATATGCCATAGAATGATGCTGGACCAAAGACGGATAAAAGCAAAGGCAAAAACAAGACTGCAATGTGAAAACGAAAGTCCACTATGAAACTCCACTTGCAATTTAATAACCCTTACAATATTCATATTCGATATGCATGACTCACGCGCATGGCTCACACGCATGTGAGTTCCACCCATTGGTTGAACAATTCGCCGAACACCACGCACAATGTCAAAACTACGACCGCCAATTTCAGAACCCTTCAGAATTACCTTTTAGCATAACTTCAGATGAACCCTTTAGAATTACCCTTTGGAACTTTAGAATTACGATTTAGAACTTTATAATTACCCTTTAGAACTTTAGAATTATCCTTTCGAATTACCCTTTTTAATAATCCTTTAGAATCACCCTTTAGAATCACCCTTTAGAATTACCCTTTAGAACAGGGGGTTCTTAACCGGGGGTATCCATACCCCTTGGGGGTATGGGAACTAAATGCTGGGGGTATGGGACTCAATCTCTGAATATTTGTATATATTTGATTTATTAATTTATAGTTGGTTAGAATGTTAGATTATAACTAGCACTGTTATTCAATATTCACTGTTATTCAATGTTTGTATATTTGTAATTTCTCGGTTGTTTTTTATTTATTTATTTATTTATAAATATATATGATAAATGCTTATGATTGCCTTTCATGTTCTATTCCGAGCTATCCATATCTAAAATAAATTCAAGCTATTGACATCTTTGGAATTCATACTTTCAACTGATAGGACTGGTGATGATGATGATTTTGACAGTCAAGCGAAGGGGGCATGGGACCATGTTGGGCAATCCATGGGGGGTCTGGAATCATAAAAAGGTTAAGAACCCCTGCTTTAGAATCACCCTTTAGAATAACCCTTTTTAATAACCCTTAAGAATCACCCTTTAGAATTACCCTTTAGAATAAGCCTTTAGAATAAGCCGTGAGAATAACCCTTTAGAATCACCCTTTAGAATCACCCGAAAGAATCACCCTTTAGAATAAGCCTTTAGAATAAGCCTTTAGAATCACCCTTTAGAATTACCCTTTAGAATTACCCTTTAGATTTTAGAATAAACCTTTAGAATAACCCTTTAGAATCACCCTTTAGAATCACCCTTCAGCATCACCCTTTCGAATAACCCTTTTGAAGCACCCTTTAGAATTACCCTTTTTAATAACCCTTTTGAATGACCCTTTAGAATTAACCTTTCGAATAACCCTTTAGCATAACCCTTTCAAATAACCCTTGAGAATTACCCTTTTGAATTACCCTTCAGAATTACCCTTTTGAATTACCCTTTCGAATTACCCTTTTCAATAACCCCTTAAAATTATCCTTTAGAATCACCCTTTAGAATTACCCTTTAGAACAGGGGTTCTTAACCGGGGGTATCCATACCCCTTGGGGGTATGGGAATTAAATGCTGGGGGTATGGGACTCGATCTCTGAATATTTGTATATATTTTATTTATTAGTTTATAGTTGGTTAGAATGTCAGATTATAACTAGCACTGTTATTCAATATTCAGTTATTCAATGTTTGTATATTTGTAATTTCTCGGTTGTTTTTTATTTATTTAATTATTTGTAAATATATATGATAAATGCTTATGATTGCCTTTCATGTTCTATTCCGAGCTATCCATATCTAAAATAAATTCAAGCTATTGACATCTTTGGAATTCATACTTTCAACTAACAGGACTGGTGATGATGATGATTTTGACAGTCAAGCGAAGGGAGCATGGGACCATGTTGGGCAATCCATTGGGGGTTTGGAATCATAAAAAGGTTAAGAACCCCTGCTTTAGAATAACCCTTTTTAATAACCCTTTAGAATTACCCTTTAGAATAACCCTTTAGAATCACCCTTTAGAATCAGCCTTTAGAATAAGCCTTTAGAATAAGCCTTTAGAATAAGCCTTTAGAATAAGCCTTTAGAATCACCCTTGAGAATCACCCTTTATAATCACCCTTTAGAATAACCCTTTAGAATTACCCTTTAGATTTTAGAATAAGCTTTTAGAATAAAACTTTAGAAGAACCCTTTAGAATAAGCCTTTAGAATAACCCTTTAGAATCACCCTTTAGCATTACCCTTTAGAATCACCCTTTAGAGTTACCCTTTTGAATCACCCTTTTGAATCACCCTTTCGAATTAACCTTTAGAATAACCCTTTAGAATAACCCTTTAGAATAACCCTTTAGAATAACCCTTTAGAATAACCCTTTAGAATAACCCTTTAGAATTACCCTTTAGAATTACCCTCTAGAATTATCCTTTAGAATTACCCTTTAGAATTACCCATTAGAATAACCCTTTTTAATAACCCTTTAGAATAACCCTTGACAATAACCCTTTAGAATAACCCTTAAGAATTACCCTTTTTAGCTCGCCTGTTTGAAGAACAGAGAGCTATAGCGATACCCCCTGCGTGAGCATCAGCGTCAGCGTCAGCGTGAGCGTGAAAATGTTAAAGTGTTTGGTGCAAGTTATTTCCTTTCTCATGTTTTTATCTACCACACTTTTTTTACTGATTAAAATGTACAAATACATATATTGCTTTAAAATTATTTGGATCAGACCACTGCAATGCTTTATTAAAAATATTATTAGACTAGTCTTTGAGCATCAGCGTCAGCGTGAGCGTGAAAATGTTAAAGTTTTTGGTGCAATTTATTTTCTTTCTAATGTTTTTGTCTACCACACTATTTTTTACTGATTATAATATACTAATACATATTGGTTCATGAGTCAGTAAGTGACCACTATATTCGTTATGGGTGTGTGTCTCTGTCTGTCTGTCTGTCTGTCTGTCCCGAGCACAGCTCCGTGGGTTTTGATCCGATCCTGATAAAATTTGTGTGGGAGGATTATATCATGATCTAGTTGTGTTTTCCTGAGAATAGGCATGCTGCGCCCATTATGGGCGGAGCCACGCCCAAGAAACGTGTTTTAGGGGGTAGCCGATTTCAAGTTACATCTTCTCTGAGGGGGTTTGTCGAATCTGGCAGGGGTTTCGGTATTTGGTTAGCCCAATGGCACCTACATAGCCCCACGGAGCTTGATTTTTCATTTTCATCCCAAGATCAAGGTCACAAGGTCACAAACTTAGAAAATTGCAAATTTTGACATAAAAATCATACGACCGCCCAAACTTTGAGAGCTAGGATGACAATATTTTTAATGCATAATCTTGAGGTCATTCCCCACCGAAGGTCTTGAAACCATTTTGCTCTATCTCGAACACCTTACCTGTGACGCCCCCTTCAATTTTGTTTTTACGCTGATTTCATCAAAATATGGATAATCCGAGGAGTGCGAAATACCATATAGCCTATATGACGTTATATTGTTCCTGGAATGTTCCAGAGGAAGTTTTGCATCAAAGGTCATAATCGTTGACCTTTGACCTTTAAAGTTCACAAAGGTCAAATTTTCAAAGTTGTGGGAATCAAACCGGGTTTTCGACCTTCTTCGACGAACTAACTCAAATAAGCTATATCACGTATCCTGTTTCCTTATTTTAATGTCCACAACATTGTTTTGTGACCTTTAAAGGTTATGAAAAGGTCAAATTTTGAAAGTTGTTGAACGAAACCGGGTTTTCGACATTTTGCAGCTAATAACCTGTCACCCGTAGCACATCATGTTGATCATTTTTATAACTTGGTCAAAAATTATCACATTGTCTCATCCTTGACTTCTGAAATAATCTACATCGTCAAATACCACTCGTGAACCATTGTCGTCTTCAGACTTGTGTTGCTTTAAAATTATTTGGATCAGACCTCCATGCAATCCTTTATAAAAAATATTATTTTAAAAACGAAAAACGATAAATGTATAAACAAGCGAGCATTGGGTGGCTTTGACACCACTCTGGTTAATAACCCTTTTTAATAACCCCTTTTAATAACCCTTTAGAATCACCCTTTAGAATCACCCTTTAGAATCACCCTTTAGAATCACCCTTTAGAATCACCCTTTATAATTACCCTTTTTAATAACCCTTTCTAATTACCCTTTAGAATTACCCTTTATCATTTACCCTTTTGAACCCTTTATCATTTACCCTTTAGAACCTTATCATTTACCCTTGAGAACCCTTCAGCATTTACTCTTTAGAAAACTTTAGCATTTACCCTTTACAACCCTTTAGAATTTACCCTTTAGAACCTTTTATCATTTACCCTTTACGTTTTCACATTTACTTTTTCCAACCCTTTAGAATTTACCCTTTAGAACCCATTGGCATTTATCCTTTAGAACCCTTCAGAATTTACCCTGTAGAACCCATTGACATTTATCCTTTAGAACCCTTTAGAATTTACCCTTTAGCATTTACCTTTTAGGATCTTTTAGCATTTACTCTTCAGAACATTTCAGCATTTACTTTTTACAACCCTTTAGAATCTTTTAGTATTTACCCTTTACAGTCCTTTAGTATTTACCCTTTAGAACCTTTTAGCATTTACTCTTTAAAAACCTTTAGCATTTACTCTTTAGAAACCTTGAGCAT
The DNA here is from genome assembly GCF_056783735.1 of Eptatretus burgeri. Taxonomy (NCBI): domain Eukaryota; kingdom Metazoa; phylum Chordata; class Myxini; order Myxiniformes; family Myxinidae; genus Eptatretus; species Eptatretus burgeri. Next base: position 109,569,588 of record NC_140963.1, read on the forward strand.
TTACCCTTTGCAACCCTTATAGAACTTACCTTTTCGAACCCTTCAGCATTTAACCTTTAGAACCCGTTGGCATTTATCCTTGAGAACCCTTCAAAATTTACCCTTTAGAACCCTTCAGCATTTACTCTTTACAACCATTTAGAATTTAACCTTTAGAACCCCTCAGCATTTACTCTTTTCAACCTTTTAGAATTTACTCTTTACAACCTTTTAGAATTTACCCTTTAGAACCTTTTAGAATTTATCCTTTGGAACCTTTTAGCATTTACCCTTTAGAAGCCTTTAGCATTTACTCTTGAGAATCTTTTAGCATTTACTCTTGAGAACCTTTTAGCATTTACTCTTTGCAACCCTTTAGAATTTACCCTTGAGAACCCTTCAACATTTTTCTTTCGAAACCTTTAGCATTTCCCCTTGACAACCCTTTTGAATTCACCCTTGAGCATTTACTCTTCACAACCCTTTAGAATTTTCCCTTTTACAACCCTTCAGCATTTATCCTTTAGAAACCTTTAGAATTTTCCCTTTAGAACCCTTCAACATTTTCCCTTTAGAAACCTTCAACATTTTCCCTTTAGAACCCTTCAACATTTTCCCTTTAGAACCCTTCAACATATTTCCTTTAGAAACCTTTAGCATTTGCCCTTGACAACCCTTTTGAATTCACCCTTCAGCATTTACTCTTCAGAACTTTTTAGCATTTACCCTTTGGGGGGGGGGGTGGGGTGATAAAAATCACCCTTTGGGTAATGTGCTAGTTGAACAGAATGCAACAGAGGGTGCTCACTCTCCAAATTTCTACAAGAGCCAAAAATTACATAAATACAAAACGAGTAGCAATTTGGACTCTGTCATTGAAGATTGATGTCAGTAACCTCGTACTTGTGTTATTTTATCTTTCCAAATGAATGCAGACCACAGATGCCAGGGGGAAACAAGGAACCCTACGTGATCTCGGTGTACATCGATCGGCCACTGCTCATCGGAGGAAAGAAATTCGATCTTCGACTCTACGTCCTGGTCACATCTTATAGACCTCTCAAAGCCTACATGTCAGAAAGGGCTCCTACTCCTTACATTTCATATTTGTTACATCTTCTTCAATCCAGAATGCTGCAGTATTTTCTATGTTGCCTGTTCATCTCAACAATATTCATTATTTGTTAACTTTATTCTCATTTGGCACAAGATATTTTTTTTCTTATCTCCATGTGTTTCATGGCACTCGTTCTTAAAGTGAACAAAAGGCACAATAAATAAGTAGGGATTACTACATGTGGTCATTATCACAATTTATTTTACTTCACGGCTGTATATGAAAGAAGTTAAAAAGACATAAAATGTCACAGCCCCTGTTGTTTTAGTAATTTTGCTGAACGGTGTCAAAGGGCTGAACCATATTTATGAACATCTAAAATGGCCATCATTCTACCAGTTGGCCATCTTTGATGAGATTGCAAAATAAAGTGAGGTGCACATGTATGCCATCATATACTGTGCCTGTGCCAATTTTTAACAAAATCAGACCGCCCACATCTGAGAAATGGTTGGGGACACATTTAAGTAACAAAATCGCCGGCAGTCAGCCATCTTGCATCTGATCTCGAAAATAAATGATGTGCTTATGCAAGCTATTATTCTTTATCTGTGCGCCAAGTTTTAACAATATCGGTAAATGCATGTCTGAAAAATGGTTCAGGACGTGTTCGATACCGGGTTTGTTTGTTTTTTTAACAACTAAAATGGCTGTCAGTCGGCCATCTTTGATCAGATCGCAAAATAAAGTGATGTGCACATGTTTTGCCATCATGTACTGCGCTTGTGTTACGTTTGAACAAAATCGGACCATGCACGTTTGAGAAATGGTTGGGGACACATTTCATTAACAAAATGTCTGCCAGTCGGCCATCTTGGATATGATCTCGAAAAAATATGACGTGCATATGTAAGCCATGATTAGTTATCTGTTTGCCAAGTTTGAACAAGATCGGTAAATGCATGTCCGAGAAATGGTTGAGGAGGTGTTTGACACCGGGTTTTTTCACAACTAAAATGGCCGCAAGTCGGCCATCTTTGATCACATCATGAAATGAAATGATGTGCATATTATGTATACCATCATTTTTTACCTCTGCCACCAAAGGTTAAGGAGGTTGTGTTTTCACCCCTTTCTGTCTGTTTGTTTGTCTGTGTGCAGGATATCTCAAAAAGTTGTGGACGGATCCGGATTAAATTCTGTGGACAGGTTCGGTGTTTGACAAGGATGAACTGATTAAATTTTGGTGAAGATCCAGATCCGAGGACAATAATTTTTTAAGTAATTCTTCACCATTGAGAGATCGGGCTAAACTGATATAGAGCACGATATCTCAAAAAGTTGGGGACAGATTCAGACGAAACTTGGTGGACATGTTGGGTGTGTGGCAATGAAGAATCATTTCAATATTGGTGAAGATCTGGATCCAAATCTGGATACGAGAATTCTTTAATTTTTAAAGTGATTCTTCACCATTGAGAGATAGGACCAAAAACGATATAGCACTGTATAGCATGATATTTTAAAAAATGTATTGGGCCTGATATGTTTTCGTGGATCAGGCATTACATGGTGGAGGTATGCACTCTACCAAGTGCCCTTCTAATTGTCTTTGTGCCAAATAGGAATAAATTTGGTCCATACATGTCCGAGATATGGTTGCGGAAGCACGCACACGCACGTACGGGCACGAAAATCGAGACCAAATCCATAACCCCCCGTTTCTGACTCAGTCCAATGGGGGCTAATCAACAGCAAATGAAACTTGCTAAGTTTACCTGTCATTTCTGTGGAGGCAGCCATGTTTTGTATATGATTGGCTGTGAAACACCTGTTGTGCAGGTGCATTTCACAACCAATCTTGGACACACAAACAGATACTACTACTATTGTTACTATTTCCTTTAATGTCCCTGTTTATACCCACTCTCTCAGGTGATTTGCCGGGGAACGTTTTTGGCCCAAATTTTCCACGAACCGGCCGGTCAAGAAAGATTGGTTGTGAAAATGTAGCTCGACGAAAAGTTATTTGGTTAGGAATTTGTAATTTGTTAAGCGTACCAGCGATAACTCACCTGCTCTTCACGAAGGACGCCGTGGATGTTTAAAATCCACCAGCTCATGCTGGTAGACAGGACACCCAGCTTAAAGTTCTTGTGAGGGGTGGCACACCTTGTGATGCAAATGCAACGCCCTGCCTGCAAAACACCAAGAGGCTACGACAGTCTATCATCAGGCTGAGGATTGAACTCAAACGGTTCAAAGGGAAGTGAGTTACCTGTGTGTCATTATGTTGGACTAATTTTGAAAAATTCTACCTCTTCAAAAATAATTACTCGTATATAAAAAAAATATAATTTGATGCTTAATGGTGCATTCTTTTCTTCTTTCTGATCTCCTAGATGCTGGTTATTGAGGAATGCTATTCCACCCTGTCTTTATCTGCTCTTATAAAGCTCCATTGTCAAATCCCTTGTTCACGTCATAATCCTGTCTCTCCATTTTCTTCTTTGCCTTCCTCTCGCTCTTCCTTTCACCTGACTAGTCAGTATAGCTATATGCAGCGGCTGGCAGGATGACCTGGGGGGGGTACGCACACCTGTCTTGAAGCAGTCTAGCCTGAGTTAGAAACGCGACCCAGCTATAAACTGTCATTTCGGTGTTTCAATCGCAGGGTGATTCATCATTGTGTGTGCCTTCCCTTGGATGTATATTGAACTGGGTGTCCTGTCCGCCGGCATTAGTTGATGGATGTCAAGGATCCCATGGTGTCCTTCACAATGAGCAGGCGAGTTATCGCCGGCACCCTGAACTAAAGATGTTAAGTTGTGAACATCAGTGACAAAATGTTTTTAACTTAATCCATTTTAAATTTAGGCTGCAACACAACAAAATGTGACAAAAGTCAAGGGGTGTGAATACTTTCTGAAGGTATTGTGGATACTGATGTTCACCTTTGTTGTCCAGCTAGATCCTGATGTTCACCTTTATGTTTGCCAGCTCGATCCTGATGTTCCCCTTTATGTTTTCCAGCTAGATTCTGATGTTCACCTTTATGTTTGCCAGCTATATCCTAATGTTCCCCTTTATGTTTGCCAGCTCGATCCTGATGTTCACCTTTATGTTTGCCAGCTAGATCCTGATGTTCACCTTTATGTTTGCCAGCTAGATCCTGATGTTCCCCTTTATGTTTGCCAGCTAGATTCTGATGTTCCCCTTTATGTTTGCCAGCTCGATCCTGATGTTCACCTTTATGTTTGCCAGCCAGATCCTGATGTTCCCCTTTATGTTTGCCAGCTCGATCCTGATGTTCACCTTTATGTTTGCCAGCTAGATCCTGATGTTCCCCTTTATGTTTGCCAGCTCGATCCTGATGTTCCCCTTTATGTTTGCCAGCTCGATCCTGATCTTCACCTTTATGTTTGCCAGCTAGATTCTGATGTTCACCTTTATGTTTGCCAGCTAGATCCTGATGTTCCCCTTTATGTTTGCCAGCTAGATCCTGATGTTCCCCTTTATGTTTGCCAGCTAGATCCTGATGTTCCCCTTTATGTTTGCCAGCTAGATTCTGATGTTCCCCTTTATGTTTGCCAGCTCGATCCTGATGTTCACCTTTATGTTTGCCAGCCAGATCCTGATGTTCCCCTTTATGTTTGCCAGCTCGATCCTGATGTTCACCTTTATGTTTGCCAGCTAGATCCTGATGTTCCCCTTTATGTTTGCCAGCTCGATCCTGATGTTCCCCTTTATGTTTGCCAGCTCGATCCTGATCTTCACCTTTATGTTTGCCAGCTAGATTCTGATGTTCACCTTTATGTTTGCCAGCTAGATCCTGATGTTCCCCTTTATGTTTGCCAGCTAGATCCTGATGTTCCCCTTTATGTTTGCCAGCTAGATCCTGATGTTCACCTTTATGTTTGCCAGCTAGATCCTGATGTTCACCTTTATGTTTGCCAGCTAGATTCTGATGTTCCCCTTTATGTTTGCCAGCTAGATTCTGATGTTCACCTTTATGTTTGCCAGCTCGATCCTGATGTTCACCTTTATGTTTGCCAGCTAGATCCTGATGTTCACCTTTATGTTTGCCAGCTAGATCCTGATGTTCCCCTTTATGTTTGCCAGCTAGATTCTGATGTTCCCCTTTATGTTTGCCAGCTCGATCCTGATCTTCACCTTTATGTTTGCCAGCTCGATCCTGATGTTCACCTTTATGTTTGCCAGCCAGATCCTGATGTTCCCCTTTATGTTTGCCAGCTCGATCCTGATGTTCACCTTTATGTTTGCCAGCTAGATCCTGATGTTCCCCTTTATGTTTGCCAGCTCGATCCTGATCTTCACCTTTATGTTTGCCAGCTAGATTCTGATGTTCACCTTTATGTTTGCCAGCTAGATCCTGATGTTCCCCTTTATGTTTGCCAGCTAGATCCTGATGTTCCCCTTTATGTTTGCCAGCTAGATCCTGATGTTCCCCTTTATGTTTGCCAGCTAGATCCTGATGTTCACCTTTATGTTTGCCAGCTAGATCCTGATGTTCACCTTTATGTTTGCCAGCTAGATCCTGATGTTCCCCTTTATGTTTGCCAGCTAGATTCTGATGTTCCCCTTTATGTTTGCCAGCTCGATCCTGATGTTCACCTTTATGTTTGCCAGCTCGATCCTGATGTTCACCTTTATGTTTGCCAGCTAGATCCTGATGTTCACCTTTATATTTGCCAGCTAGATCCTGATGTTCACCTTTATGTTTGCCAGCTAGATCCTGATGTTCCCCTTTATGTTTGCCAGCTAGATCCTGATGTTCACCTTTATGTTTGCCAGCTAGATCCTGATGTTCACCTTTATGTTTGCCAGCTAGATCCTGATGTTCCCCTTTATGTCTGCCAGCTAGAGTCTGATGTTCCCCTTTATGTTTTCCAGCTAGATCCTGATGTTCACCTTTATGTTTGCCAGCTAGATCCTGATGTTCACCTTTATGTTTGCCAGCTCGATCCTGATGTTCCCCTTTATGTTTGCCAGCTCGATCCTGATGTTACCCTTTATGTCTGCCAGCTCGATCCTGATGTTCCCCTTCCCCCAGTGTAGTTACTGAAGTCATCTTTAACACTGAGAATCTCACTAAATTTTACTTGCTTCCGAACAGCTCTCAGTGCACCCATAGCAGAGTTCTATTTTTTCATATCGGTGAAAAATTTGGTTAATGATCAGATAAAATTGCTTTTTTTTTTGGAAATGCTCTTATTCTTACACTTTAAAGTTATACCAATCGACCATGCCAAACACAATAACATCTACTCTTCTTTGTAATCCTGTCCTTTCGTAAGCTTTTCCCTCTGTACCCCTCAATTACTTTCAGTTACAGGCTCGGCTTTTGCCGATTCTGCTCTGTCCGATACTCCCCTGGACCAAGCGAATTGGACAACGTATACGTCCATCTCACCAATGTGTCTATCCAGAGGCACGGGGTCGGTGGCTCTTCACACTTCACACAGCACAATTTGAATGCACCGTTGTGTTTAACCCATCATGTTCACTTACACATGCAGTCATTCACATGAACCCCCTTGCCAGGACAAATACAATAGTGTTCATGGTGGAAAGTGGACTTTGGGAAGTCTGAGACTGTATCTTGAGAGCACACGTGGAACACGCGCAACTGAGCAGCTCTTCCTCGACATGCACTGGCTCATTTTGCATTCTCTTAAAGCCGTTGCTGTACGTACTGTGTTTATATCTAAGCCTTTCCCCATTACTGCCTCAATAGGAAATCTGTTGTTGGAAATCACATCACACCCCTCCATACATTCAACTTCTACCAACTTGTGCAACTTTCTCACATCCCAAAGTTTTAATCCTTTCTTCTTTCCTTGTACCAACAGAGTGTAATGACGAGTGATCGACACTGTTTTGAATGTTATGGCTATGACATTATCATCGACGAGAATTTCAAGCCTTGGCTTATCGAGGTGAGTTGTGTGTTTGGAAAACCGAGATGCAAGTGAAATTAATCACGAAATAGTTTTCATCATCGGAGTATTCACTCCACTTCAGCAATTATTTACCTACTTTATCTCATCGTTTATACAGGTAAATGCATCCCCCTCTCTCTCTGCCACAACCACCAATGATCGCATCCTCAAGTTTCACCTTATCAATGATACCTTGAATGTGGTTGCACCAGGAGGACAACTCCCAGATCCACGTGCACCTCCACAAACCCTGACTCCTGGCATGCTGGGAGGTTACGACCTGCTGTAAGTTCATTTTCCTGCAGCATCATAGTCTCTCACTCTGTCCCGTTTTCTATGAGTGACAATTGAGATTTATAACTGAACAATCATTTCCATCTTCTCTTCTTCCTTAGATACAATGAGGAGTTGGCCATTCAAAATGGTGTTTGTGAGCGGGAATGGACACGAAGAGGGAAAAGCCGTTATGGTCATGGCCATGAGCCAGTCCGGCCAAGCCATGTACAGTGGAAATAAAGGAAGATTACATGAAGTAAACCTCTCTTTGCCGCTGTCCCTATCTGAATAAGGACATGAGCACTTTTTGTTTACTCAAAGGCCATTTTAAAGCTTTTTTTCCCCCACACAAATAAAAAAAATCCTTACTCTCTGTCCTTTGTCTGAAGTATACTCATTGCCAAGCATTCTTCCCACTTGGCTTAAACCCCAGTAGTCATATACATATTATGTGCTCCAATAGCATAATCTTCTATTCCAACCACCTTGAGTATGCCTTGGAGATGGCTGGCCATCGAGCTGTCTAATCCGAGTTCGATTCATGACCAGAATCTTTTTACTTTATAAGTAAACATTGCCATTCTGATGCAGTCAGCGGGTGAGGGATGAGAGAGGGTGTTTCATTTTCCGAGCACGATATCCTTCAGATGAGGACACGAGGGCCACCCGTCCCGTGTTCAGTTAGGTTGTACACTTGAGCATCGTACTCTGGCCAAATTTAGTTTGGGGTTCGTTGTTTCATTGGCATTATGTGCAGAAGGTGACTCCTCGAGTAGAGATGTGACAGTAGCATGATGGCAAAATCACCTGTGTTTACATTTGTTTTTATCCTCAAGTTGCTTATCTTACGGAGAGGTGTACGGGACATCACCTCTCTCTTATGCCATCTTAACGGGTTAAAAAAAAAAACGAGGACTTGGGGAAAACATCAATTTACTTGCCCCACATTTATAACTACTCGACAACCTTAAGGCCTCACCTGGCCAGGTTTCTAGACATGCATGCATGCAGATGCGGCCGATTAAGGACTGTACGTAATTAGTTAAGGCAGCACACATGGTGAAGCGAGTCTGGTTGAGATTCCTCATTGATTCTTCTGATTACTGAACCATGTTTCTCGCTGCACTTGCTTATGTATGACAAACGTTTTCCAGACCTTTAGCCACAACCACTTCAGGCCTTGTTGGCATTCAAACTTGTGCTCCTTGCTTCGCTTTCATGCTTTAATTATTGCATATTGAGTGAACCAGAGAGTTTATGTCAAAGCCACCCAATGCTTGAAGGAACTTGAGCCGGTTGTTCGGCTTGAGCTGCGAGTGGAGGCTTCTTCCTCTTCCTCTTGGTTCGTGGAACTTTTCGTTCTCCATTTCGTTTCCCGGCTTGGTGCGACGCATCGGCCTCTTCTTGGAGTTGGATCCTCGGGGAAGCGACGATCGACAGGAAGGATCGGCGCCTTGTCTCACCGGCACGTGTTGAGAAGCGCAGGAGGATTCGCGGGAGCTCGGGAAGGATCGCGGCGATTGGATCCAGCTCGCTCTCGCTGGAGCCCGGGTCCGGACAAGTTGAAGACCACACGAGGTGGAAAGGTTCGAGTCAAGCTCTGAGTTTCAGCTCACCTGTCCTCCGAGCTGGAGCTCATGATTAAAGGCCTCAGCCACCGTTTCGTGTGTGTGTGTGTGTGTGTGTGTGTGTGTGTGTGTGTGTGTGTGTGTGTGTGTGTGTGTGTGTGCGTGCGTGCGTGCGTGCGTGCGTGCGTGCGTGTGTGTGTGTGTGTGTGTGTGTGCGTGCGTGTGCGTGAGCGTGTCTGTGAGCCCGTCTAATAAGTAGGAACTGCTGTTAAATACCGAGTGATCCCACATTCGGAAACCACATCTTTGGTTATGTTACCTTAATGTTAATACATATGAAACAAGTAAAGGGGCTGTCACACCTTGACGTTTTCGCCAGCGTATGGCAACGTTTCAAAATGTATGTAAAATGCTGGCGTACGCCGAACTATTGATGTTTTGTTAAAAAGTTTTTGGCGTATTCATAACGAGTGGGATGTATGCATAACGTATATTAACGTACACAGAACGTTTCTATAACTTATAGATAACGTATACCAACGAATGCTTCGCGTGTTGTTGGTGTTCACAACGTATGCCCAACGATAGTCTAATGTATGCATAGTGCGGCAGCGTATCGCCGACGATCATGTGGCATAGCCTATTAAAAGGCTGCCGCTCGAGATTCAAATCATAACCGCACTAGACATTGAAGTGTCAACATCACCGTCATGCCCTGTCACACCTTGACGTTTTAGCCAGCGTATGCTGACTTATGAAAAATTTGCCCAATATGCTGGCACACTTCAAATACGTTATGTGTAAGTTTTGTATACGTTAAGAGCACGCTGAAGCACGCTGGCATACATCATAGTACGCCGAGCACGTTGACAAATTTTAAGCATGCTCAAAATTTTTCGACCTATGCCAGCATATGACTCACATGTTCCGCATACGCTGGCCATAAGTTGTAGGCATGTTATGCGATCGGTGACACACGTCGACACACGTTACTTGTAAGCTACTTATAAGTCGAAACACGTCGAGGTAATGTTTTAGCGTACCCAAAACTTATTTCTAACCTATGAGTAACGTGCTTTGAACCTATGTGTAACCAGTGGCGTGTAGAGGAGGGAGGGGGGGGAGATGGTGCGTTGTTCAATAAATTCAATCAGAGAAGGAAATAAGATAGTAATTTTAAAATTTCAGCTGTGATAAATCAATTTTTGGAGGCTCACCGCACCGCTTGGTCGGTGCGGTGATTTTGGAGATCGCCGCTGACAGGCACATTCTGTCCTCTTGATTGCTTCAGCCACATGAGCACTCCCTCATCGAGCTTCGGGTCGTCATGACCCATCATGAGCCTGCGTCAACTTCATGCGCTTCGATGGAAATCAAGCTTTGATTGCAGCCTCGATTGCATCCTTCTTGCTGAGAATGCCCTTCACGGTGGTTCTCTTAACTTCGACGCCCCATTTCTTGCTAATCTCCCTGGCCAACTTGGACTGATTCGGCTCCTTCTTCGCGGCATCGATGATCTCCTTCTTCTCCTTCAGCGTAAAGTCGGTTCGCTTGCGTTTCTGAGCTGACATTATGGGCTGAATTTGAAAAAAAATGATGTCACTGTTGTACGTGTGCATGCTCGTGCTTTTTTGTGTCTTGTTGTGCGTGTTGTGATTGGCTTGTTGTGGCTGGCATCGGGGAGAAGAATCGCGTGTTTTGACACAGTCTGACTATGCGCGTACGTATTGAGTTATGTTGTGCGCAGCTGGACTGTAATTCGTCGCTTCGCCTTTGGACGTGAGTGTGATAATCGAGCACTGCGCAATACAGACTTTTTCACGACTCGTGCCTTTTAACAGTCACACAGTAGTGGCATGGTAGCGAGAGTAGGGGGTGGCATAGTAAATTTATTTTGTATTGAATTTTGTCGGGACTGAGCAAAAGTGGTATAATAGCGAGAGTGGCATAGAAGCGAGGTGGCCTAGTAACGAGCTTTGACTGTATATGATACTTCAAAGCAATTGATGGTCGTTCCCTGTGTTCCCTGTCATGGTTAGAATGATTGTATAATACATTACAAATGCTGATTTTCGAACCTATATGCCATACGTACATGTACATTATTGCTCATATCTCAGAAACTATTGGAGTGCCCATCACAAAATTTATGTGGAAGCTTCTTGACATCATAAGGTACCTCTGGGATGAATTTGAGGAAATTTGAAGGATACATTTTTTGGGGATTCACAATTGAAGTTTATATTTTGTGATAACTTTTTTGTGGTTGGAGGTAGGAAAATGTTGCCCAGACAAATTCATAGGGCATGGAAATACCTTTAAAATAACACCAAAACCAGCTCTCTAGGTGTTATACTTTTAGAGATATGGCCATTTGAATTTGCGACGTCGTGCTAATTAGTCCAAAGTTCGTTCGTCTGTATCTCACTAAGAGGCTGTTAGCAAAAATATTTGAGTTCTTGCTGTTTTTCATGGGTCCCAATTGGTTCCCCAAGTTTTACAAAAATCTGAGAGATGACGGCAGATTCTTTGATGATTTGACATTGAATGACCCAAAAAAAAAGACATCCGAGACATGGCGCCTTGCAAACTTGTTCCGAGCAAGTAAGGCCGAGGCCAAGACTGCTCTTTCGTCGTTTTCTTTTTCATCATTTGCCATTTGATTCCATTTTCTTATTTGCCTGCTGTCATCATTTCTTATAAATAAATTGTTCTTGTTGAATTCTACTTCCAATATGCCTATCTTTTCCCCTAATTGGTCCAGCAATGTCCTTACACAAATTAGCCAGGAGATTATAATCCCCCAACGGATTGGCTCTTACATCAGTCCAGTGTTGTGTTAATGGTAAGCTCAGCTGCCTTAAACAAGATCCAATAAGGATAAAAGTAGCCACTGAGGGTACAATTCCTTGATGAGGAGACTGCGTGTACCCCAGTTAAACGGGAGACGGACACCGGGTGACATGGTTAAATTGTTGGCATTCGCAGTGGATTAGTGACCCGCCGCAACACGGACTTATTCGTGTGCAACGGCCTAGATTCCCGCTGAGTCCGAGAATTGGGGGATTACTTCCACCCTCGTAGATCCCCTGCAACCCCGGGTTCACAATATTAACACTAATATCCCCTCTGCCTAAACGGTTTTTCTTCTTTGATAAACACCATGTTAATGTGTATAGCTTCAAAAAAGTATAATAAACCAGAAACACGTATGATGACCTTTTAAAACAGCCACGACTGATAAACACCAAACTCAATTCTTGAGGCATTAAATTCTCAGCTGGCCACACATCCCCCCCCATACTAATGGACCCAAGCTTACCTCCACTGTAATCTATATACCCCAGAGGCCAACAACACAACTCTTCCTGTTGCTCCTGCAGGGAGCAGGTGTATCATGTTATTTTAAATCTGTTAAACCAGATCCAATGATTGGACTTGTGTTGTAAGAGTGAAAATTACTCAATATAAAGCCGCAATAAGAGTCTTGCTCCAGACGTTTCACGTTATATTACCAATGCCGCTCTGACTGGCCAATCAGGGTTGCTTGAGTGCAAATTCAAACTGGTTACATTACTCGGTCATTTTTTTGCACTGATTAGCCAGCAGCAGTTGTCAATTCCACACTGAACCTCAAATATAAAAAATAAAAATAAACAAGAGCTCAAGTGAGCACAATATACGCCCGAACAAGAAGGTATATACAGAATTGTGCTAGTACATGGAAAACAGCATCCTGGTTGCCATGGCAACCACTTTAGATGACGAACGTACGTCGCGAAACACCGTCTCCACAGTCTGTACCTATGTACCAAATATGAAACGTGAAAGTTGAAAACTTTGGGAGTTCTATCTTCTCATCCAAACTCTCTCTTCCTCTTATGTGGTGACTTCAATTGTCATCACGCCAGTTGGCTAGGTGTGGGTACCTCTCTCACCTGCCATGGCACCTCAGCAAAAGCTTTCTGCGACTCATTGGGACTGACTCAATCGGTCAACTTCCCGACCCGGATCTCAACCAATGGTACTCCATCTCTTCTGGATCTGATTTTGACAAATTTCCCTGACAATATCTGCTGCTCTTCCTTCGCTCCAATTGGTTCTTCTGACCACGTCCTTGTCAAAGTGGACATCTCTCTGGCTGTTATCAGAGAACCACCTCACCGCCGTCGAGTCTGGCATTTCACTCAAGCCGACTGGCAGGGTCTCCGAGCAGCCATCAAACTTACAGACTGGTCTCCTATTACTACTTTCTCAAACATCAACTCATCCTGGGAATTCTTTCAAAGAAACTTGCTCTCCCTCATGCACAGATTTATCCCCTCTCGTGTTCAGTTGTCTTACCCTTCCTCCCGCCCTTGGTTTACTGAAGCTTGTGACGAGGCAGTTGTCCTGAAACAACTTGCCTTTGCCTCATGGAAAGCAAACCCAACTGAGGGCAATCTCTTCTTTCCACAAAGCTCGGAACAAGTGTGTATCTACCCTCAGGAGAGCCAGAAAACAACATCTTTCTCATCTCAAGTCTGAACTCTCAAACCTCTCTCCCTCCTCAAAATCCTGGTGGCGTTTAATCAAATCTGTTTCTGGTGTATGTTCCCCCTCCATCCCCTCCCTTACCTCAAATGGCCGCACTGCTGATTCCACACGTGATAAAGCTGAATGTCTAAACTCGGTGTTTGCAGCTAAATCTTGTGTCGTAAACCGATCACTTTCTCGACCCACTTTACCCAGTCGCACCCAACTGTCCCTGGACTCTGTATCCTTTTCTCCTGACAAGGTGGAGAGCTTGCTTTCAAACCTCGAGTCAGATTCTGCAACCGGTCCAGACGGCATCAGCCCACGTGTCCTCAAAGCCTGCTCTTCTGCTCTTGCTCACCCTCTCTCTGTTCTATTCACCCTCTCATTTGCCCAAGGTCATCTGCCATCTGCTTGGAAATCTGCTAACATCACTGCCCTGCATAAAAAAGGTGCAAAAACAGATCCCTGTAACTACAGACCAATCAGCCTTCTCCCAATCATCAGCAAGGTGATGGAATCCATCATCGCCTCAGATATGAAATCCTTCCTCTTCTCCAATGGCTTGATTTCCAATCATCAATTTGGTTTCAGACCAGGTCACTCTACCCTGGATATGCTGCTTCTGCTCTCCCATCAATGGATGGAGGTCCTCAATGCCAGACAGGAAATCCGAGCCGTATCCCTGGACATATCACGTGCTTTTGACACAGTCTGGCACCCTGTCCTACTCGCCAAACTCTCTTCCCATGGTATTCAAGGCCATCTCCACTCATGGCTCGCAGACTTCCTCTCCTGTCGCAGTCAACGTGTGGCCCTAAATGGAGTTCTTTCATCCCCTCTTCCTGTGCATGCTGGAGTTCCTCAAGGTAGTGTTCTGGGCCCTGTTCTTTTTCTGGTTTTCATCAATGATCTCTCGGACTCTCTGGAAAATCCTCTATTTCTCTTTGCCGACGACTCCACCCTCTGCCGTACCATCTGTCATCCCTCAGACCGGCAAGCAGCAGCTTCTTCACTCACTGCAGATCTGGATAAAATCACAAACTGGTCCAACACGTGGAACATGTCTTTCAATCCAGACAAATTTCACTCTGTCTCTTCGAAAGGACCGTTTACAAACCCCCCCCCCCACCCACTTTCTCAACAATCCTCTGGAAGAAGTCTTTTCTTTCAAGCTTCGAGGTCTCACTATCTGCCATGACCTTTCCTGGGAAAGTAACATTTCCAACCTCGCCTCAAAAGCCAGTCGCCGACTGGGAATCCTCCGTCGTGCTAAGTCCTTCCTCAGCCCTCTTGAGCTCCTGACCACTTACAAAGCTTTTTTCCGTAGCCTGATGGAGTACTGCTCTCCCCTCTGGGCTGGTGCTCCTGCCTCCCACCTTTCTCGGCTTCACGCTGTCGAAACCAGGGCATTTAAGATCATCGGCATCTCCCGCAATGAAGCTGAGTCTTTGGGCCTCTCACTCAATCACCGCAGGTTGGTCGGTGGTCTTTCTGTCTTCTACCGACTCCTCTCCAGCCTTGCCCCCCCTGCTCTCTCTGCGATTTGTCCCCACCACATTTCCACAGGGCGCTCAAGGTCCGCCAACAACCCCCTTCTCGTAAAACTACCAAAATCACGAATCACTGCTCATCTTCACTCTTTCATTCCTCTTTTTTCCCGCCTTTGGAATAAACTTCCTCACTCTATTCTTTCCCATTCTTCCCTCCAGGCTTTCAAAACAGCTGTTCACCACCACCTCTTATCTTCCCCCATCCAAATCCTCGATCTTTTCTACCCCCGATAATCCACCCAAGCCCACTTCCTTCATTTCTCCTGCTTTCCTTCCTGAAAGTCCCTGAAATGTCCATCTTCTCTTCGCCATGTTCCCCGTCCCATCCCCATCCCTCTCCCTTCCACAGTTCACCTAATGTGTCTGTTCCCCACTGTTTTGTCCCTTCCACTCCCACCCCTCGTCTCATGCCTCCTTGCTGTGAGTTGTGTGTTAGCTCTCATACGAGCCTTGACCAAGGTATACAAAAAAACAAAACAAAAAAAAAAAACCACTTTCGATGACGAACGTACGTCGCGAAACACCGTCTCCACAGTCTGTACCTATGTACCAAATATGAAACGTGAAAGTTGAAAACTTTGGGAGTTAGAGTGCGGACAGGAACGGACGACCAGTATCACATAATACGCCCGATATATAGATATATATTTATTGGGCGTATAAAAAAGGAAAGGGGACAAATGAAATAGGCAGAAAACTTTATTCAGTGAGACGTGGGATTGCAAAAGGATGGATCATTTTTCGGTTACTGCATCGATGCTCTGCCTCGACCAAAACCTCCACGCTAAAGGGAAGAAGAAAAAAATAATAATAATAAAAGGAGGGGTATTTGGAAAGAGAGAGAAGGCACAAGCAGTACGTCATGGCATGGAATTGAAATCGGTGATCAAAAGTAGAACATGAGCAGTGAACAGGGCAAGCAAGGAGGAGAGTGCACCAACAAGTGCCTGGAAGGCTGGTTTGAGGCCATGAGAAGCAAATGAGGTTGCACCCACCACATCAAGGGCCAAATTATTTAAGGTATATGCACTCCTGGTGCAAAGGGCAGTTTGGAATAAAATGTCCAAAGCAGATACTGAACTTCGTTCAACAAGAAGTCATTGGAAACATGAATTGGAATGCTTTTTCTCCCAAAACTGTCATCCTGTGGTATCGGCCTGTTTGCCTGTCTTGGCCTCATTTCAAGTGTGGTGCAGATGCTTACAAATTGGAAGTCAGAAGTTGCTCCAGCACCAGCATCAGCCTTCTTGTCTGCTCCAGCTGCAAAGCACAAAGTGGACCATCAATACGAAGCGCCCGGCATAAAGAACGAGCCAGCACACAATGCTATCACATGACCCATTTTCAAGTGTCATCATGTTCCCTATTCTATTGTACCAAATCCCCATTGTGAAATTGTAATAATAAAGCACACTGGTAACTAAACACAGTAATAAGAGGACCATTCACCGTAAACAGGTTATCAGGTGAAGATAAATCCATTCACATGTGTGAAAAAGTGTCAAAGGTCAAAAGTACAATTGGCAGAATCATTGAAAGGGCGGAGTTTTGATTATAATTTAAATATTTATTGGTTTTTGCTGCTCAGCTTGACTTTTACAGCACGTGGTAACACGTTGGGTGTTAACCCCGGATGCCCAGGTCATGTGGTGCAGCACACCAAACCTCACTTTAAGTCAATCACATCCACAACTAGAAGGGCACACGGTCGAGCGCATACCTCCGCCACGTAATGCCTGATTCCCGAGAACATATCGGGCCCATTACATTTTTATTTATATATATATATATATATATATATATATATATATATATATATATATATATATATATACATACAGTAATCCCCCGATTCTCGCGGGGGTTACGTTCCAAACCTCCCCACGCTAAGTGAAAATCCGCGATGAATGGACGTCTCCCCAAAATAGACTCGTCTGGTCTGGTCGGTTTGGGAGTGATTGGGTTTGAGGTGCCCGAGATCGACTAGTCTGGTCTGGTCAGTTTGGCAGTGATTGGGTTTGAGGTGCCTGAGATCGACTGGTCTGGTCTGGTCGGTTTTGAGGTGCTGGGTATGAGCAGTGCTCGTCCAACGGCGGCAAACCTTTTTCCTTCCCGAAGCATATATCGAGCACCTTAACCTTAACCTTCTCCTGGAGAGTCCCAGGACCTTCCTCTGGCGCTTCGGTTCCTTGCCAGAAGTCTTAGAAGGTGCAGGGCTTGGAGAAAAAAAACGTAGAAAATATTTGAAGTTCACAAGCGAAACTTTGTCTCGTGCGTTGTCTGACTGGTCGAGCACCACGCGTTATAATTTATTGCTTAAATAATTTATATTTTATATATTATTACCGCGATGTACCGGGGGAATCCGCAGAAAAAAATTAGTTACGTTCCAAGGGAAAACCCGCGATGAACCGGGGGCGCGATAGGTGAACCGCGATGAAGCGGGGGTTGACTGTATATGGTTTTTAGCCCCATCTCTCAATGGTGAAGAATCTCTTTAAGAACTAAATAATTCCCATTTCCAGATTCAGATTTTCATCAAAATCGAAAATTTAGTGTCGGTGTGTTCGAGTATAAATATAAATTCAAGTTAGGATGACAGCAGAATATCGGTTGGAGATTGAATGATAGAAGAACCTTGCATTTTGACAATATCACAATCGTGAGAACTCAAAATGGCTACAGTTAATTAGACAGCAGCAGACCACAGCTCCAGGAAAGGGACGGTACGTACGGCCAGTCATCCGGCGGTAAGCATCACGGTCGCTGTCTCCACGACCCAGACGTGAGGGACGATCCTCACCAAAGCCTGCACGCACGATTAGTCAAACAAAAGGCAATTGCACAGAAGCAGCAAGAAAATGTAAAAATGAGGGATTTATTTAATGCATACACAAACCAGGCAAGAACAACCAAAAAGAGGTTAAACACAGGTATTCATTCGCAACCTTACCTTTTGGCCGCGGACGGGCAGTTTCCGGCCGAATTTGCCGGCGAAGCGTTGCTGGAACTATCTCGGGCGGGAGGTGAAGGAAGTCCCGAAGGTACTGGATGCCTTCGTTTGTGAGGTACCAGTAATAGTGACGCCATGCAAACTGTTCCTTGACGAAACCGCGAGATTTCAGAGACTGTTGGGAGAAACGGTGCAGAAGTCGATCAGCATTCCCGTCAGCAACAGAGTTTGCGAACAGAACAAATGATGGATTTCAAGAGGTTCAAGTAAACGTGAAGTACCTGCATGGCTTTCATAACATGCAGATTTGGGACGTTGCGGTCGGCAAGTTCCGGGTGCTTTGGGAGCCGAACATCCTTCCGAGCAACCATGACGCCCTCCTTGAAGAGGAGCTCATAGATAGCAACACGATCTTTCTTGGGCATCAACATACTTGAGCGGGGTGGAACAAAATGGTTGTAATGGATGAGAACAGGAAAATGCAGCACAACTGAGTAAATAAATCGGTGTGCGAGGTATGGATGGGAATAGGACAGAAGCAACATGCAGAGGTGACGGGTATTATAGGGGCTGGCTGGATAACATAGGAATAACCTGAGCTTGCATCTCGGATTAACGACAAACTATCATGGTGTTTCATCAATGTACACCAGACGGCCAAAAGTATGCAGACACCCCTTCTAATTAGTGGATTGGGCTATTTCAGCCACACCCATTGCTGACAGCAGGGGTGCAAATTAACGGCCGCCCGGTCGCCAATGG
Organism: Eptatretus burgeri; assembly: GCF_056783735.1. Taxonomy (NCBI): domain Eukaryota; kingdom Metazoa; phylum Chordata; class Myxini; order Myxiniformes; family Myxinidae; genus Eptatretus; species Eptatretus burgeri. The sequence goes on from NC_140963.1 coordinate 109,588,214, forward strand.
CGCCTAACTTTTGTGCTGGGCGGGTGCACAATACTGCCTTACCTGCCCGGCTGGCGAATCACCGGCGATTCCTGTTATTTTGTACAATTTGTACTAGCTTCTCCACTATTTTTCTCAACTAGAACTACTGTTTTTGTCTGCAAAAAAATCCGTAGAAATCACTGGTAATTCTGCGGCGGCAATTTTGTCTGTTTTCATCTCGTTCCACATCACGCGTGATTGCGTGAGATTTGATGGTTTGGCATGGTTTGGGCGCATTTTCTCATGCCCAGGCAGTGTTAGGCACAAAAGCGATAATACGATAACAGATAATTATCGAAGTTAACTTTTTTATCGGACTATTATCGGAAGTTAACTTCCATTTATCGTTATCGGACCAGTTAACTTCCGATAACTCTATTATTTAGTCCGATAATGCCCATTAATTTTTTGTCCGATAACATTTTAATCGTTTCCGAGTCGCATTTCGCCGAACTAATCATCAATGTGGAGAAAAATGTACATGATTATAGATTACTTGTTTTACAAGATAATGCTGAATCAGGCCGTCACGTGAAGAAAAATGGAAGAAGAAAGGGCATAGGAAGAAGAAGAAGAAGAAGAAGAAGAAGCCTTGCAATGGCGTCTCAGCCATGTGGCTGCTCGGCTCTGCAGGTACTGGGTTCGGTCAAGGTTGGGAAACGTACAGATCGGTTAATTCAAACACAAGGACGGTCTAACCTTTGGCAGAGCGACGGACAATCGGACATGAGTGTTGAGGCGTGGAGATAACGTCGTGCCATGTTTGTAACTGTTCTCGGTGTGTTTGTAAGGTCGTGCCTCATTTTTGAATTTACGGTGCCTTCCTGTTTGTGTGCGCAGTGTTCCGCAGACCTATTCCCGTTGCTCTTTAGGTAAGAAATGGACATTAATTTGTTTGTTGGATTCACATTGTGTCCTTGACCCAATCCCGTTAATCTCCCAGTGCATGTTGGACTCCGTCCGGTTAAACGTGCTGTGTGTGACGACTCATAGACTCTAAAAAGACGTAAAATGCTTATTTTATTCTTGGGTTTAGCATAAATAAGCCTCTTCTATAGGTTTTGAAGGTTTTTCCTTGTTTTTTTGAATCCTTGTTAAAAAGTAGTTATCGTTATCGGATTATCGTTAACTTCCGATAACTTTGTTTTATAATTACCAGATTATCGTTATCGGACTTAAAAATTGGGGTTATTGGATTATCGTTATTTAAGTTAACTTTTTGGTTATCAGTACCCAACACTATGCCCAGGTTGGTTAAATGAGTGAATTTGGGTGAATGAGTGAGTTTCATGGGTGAGGTTAGGTGAATGAGTGAGTTTGATGAGGCTTTTGGGTTAATGAGTGAGTTAGATGAGTGAGGTTAGATGAATGAGTGAGTTTGGTGGGTGAGGTTGGGTTAATGAGTGAGTTTGGTGGGTGAGGTTGGGTTAATGAGTGAGTTTGATGGGTGAGGTTCGGTGGATGAGTGAGTTTATATGTGATGTTGGGTGGACGAGTAGTACCCCCACCATTGTCCATCACCCAACCCCCCCTCTACCCCATCGTCCATCACCCACAACCCCCCCCCCCCATCATCCATCAGCCACAACCACCCCATCACCCACAAAAATCCCCCCCCAGTACTACTCACAACCCCCCTGCCCCCATCACCCACACAAACTAGAACGGGCACTCAGTAGAGCACATACCTTCGGCAACGCTACATTTTGCCCCCCACCCCCCGAAACCGTTGATTGTGAGGGTATTTAATCCCATACCACAGCTGCCATCTCATATGTGTTATGATGGCTTAAAAACATTAAATTTCCTGCTGTTTGACACTGATTCACGTACATTGTACAATTTCTGTATGAACTCCCTGACCTTTTTGGGTGTCGGTTTCAAGTCAATCTGATGACAACTGGTCACATTATAAGAAATTATTTTCTGGCATTTTAGGGGCATTTAGCACACACGAGTTTCTGTTTTTCTAAATAAGTTATTTATTGTGAACAAACAAACATTCATTTTCAGAAAGTATGACATCTGAAAGTACTAATTCAGCTGTGTGTATTATATGTAGAGCGTATGACATTAGCTAGTTGCACGATAGGGGGTTGACGTACTATCGATAAATAGAACTATAAGTTGTGAAATTTGCCTCTCCTGGTGCCAAAGTCCCATTGGTTTTCATGGAGAGAACTATGTTTTTGCCTGAAAATCCGTTTTTATTACCTGCATCCTTACAACTGTAAAATGTGCATATCTTTTATTTTTTAATATCTTCAAATTGCACCAGCAGCCAAAAGCATCATGGCACATACGAATGACACATTTGAAGCACACATCAGGTGATCGTGCTTTTTTTTTTTTTACAATGGTTGACATCAGCTGGTTGTGGTTGCGCAATCCAAAAGTAATACGTCAGCTGGCTCCTGATTTATAAAAAGGAACATTTTTTGTTGAGTGTGCGTACGTGCCACTAAGGTATGCACATTTTGTAAGTTCAGTGACACCCCCCGCCCCCCTCAATGCTTTAAACTCACCAATAAAGTCACTGTCAAATATTACACATCACAGTATAGGGAATTGAATTCTAAACATTTTGAATCTACTTGCATGCAAATTGTATTAGAATTGACCGCATTATGATAAAGGTCGTTGACCCCCCTGACCTTTGACCCAAACCGCTAACTGTGCCACATACCCTTCCTCGATTGATTGTAAATAAATGCTTTGTATAGAAATGTTCCCAGCTCGTTTTCTTCTTTTCCCTCATTGGTCCAGCATGGTCCGTATCCCAGCCTCGCTGGAACGTTATGCCCCAACGATCTGTTTCCGAGCCGGTACATCCTGGGCCAGTTATGCTCGGCTGCATCCGATCCGGTTTGAACAAGGCGTACCAAGGGCGTCTCCCCTCGAGCTATGAAAGAGCTACATCTCACTGATCACTCAATATTTCCATACATTTCAGAATCTGGAGCAAGACTGTGTTCTCCTCTCTGGATTACTCCATACACACAAATGTATGTGTTTGTTTGTTAAATAAATGACTCAAATGTACAGGATAACTTAATTTCTTCTTCAAAAGCCTTCCCAGAAGAGTGGAGGCTGTTTTGCAACAAAAAGAGGGGGGGGGGGACCAACTCCATATTAATGCCCATGATTTTGGAATGAGATGTCGGACGAGAAGGTGTCCACATACTTATGACCATGTGATATATATGCCTTCCCTCGATGTGCCATAGTCTCCGAGCACGAGTCGGTGGACGTGTCTTTCGTGAAGAGCACGTGAGTTATTAACCGGCACCTTGACCAAATTACAAATTCCTGCTCAAACCTAAAGGGGCACTGCATTAGTAGCACAGTTTTGCCAATCTCTCCCCGTCCCACTCCCAAAAGCGAACGATGCCACCTGCAATGTGCTGCGCATGAAAGTAGAGCATGATTAAAAGGTGTTCAGCAACAACAGTTTCCGAGAGTGCGTTATCAATCAAGTAAGGAGATTATAGCAATCAATTATTTGTTGAACCGAGGCGTCTTGGGGCGAAACGAGGGTCGATAGTCAGGCACAGAGAGTGACCTTCTCAGAAGTAAAGCTCCCTATTATAAACAGATTCCACAAGAATGTGGCCCTCACACGAGCCTCGACAAGGTATACAAAAAAAAAAAAAAAATCCTTCAGTCAACTAACTAACGAGGTCCCTTGAAGATGCCGTTCGAAAGTCACACATCAAAGAGAACATTCCTCAACTGAAAATCCGGTAATAATAAGTCAATCATACAACGAAACCACGCGTTGTGTCTACAAACAATTAGTGAAAGACAAAAAAAAAAGCCGATGGCTGCGATCGAGACTGGATTCGAGAAGCACCAAGGAACAAGTACTCACCTGCGGCCTGCAACGTCCGCGGCGCCAAGCGAAAAGAGAGAAATCTGCGCATGCGCGACAGATGACGCACGCGATATTCAAAAGTTCCGGACGGAGTTCCGGTTGTTGTTTTTTTTTTTTTTTAAATCACTTTAGATGCAGATAAAAGTTTTTACTGACGGAGCATTCGCCTCCGTAAACGTTTTAATTTAAAATAAACAAAAAATTTTTTAACATTAAAATGACGTAATATTTCCACCTTAGGGCATCTGAAAACGTCACTGAAGGTGCACGCAAAAATATAAATCACGGTTTCATAATACTAATTAATACTTCTTCCTTTGAGATCTCTGCGCAAATGGGAGGAATAATAATAAGAAGAAGATCGACGGCCTTCCTGATTCAGTGCGCACGTGTCCAACTTTCCATAAAACTATTCGATCATACGTTCTATGATGTTATTGTATTTGAAAATATTACTCATTTCCTTTCTATTTTCACAAATTCAACTCATGTTTTTTTTTCCTTTACTCCAGCTGCTTTTTTTTCCACGGTTTGCCTTTGGCGGTGTAAGCGGCGGTAGTTCGCCGTTCACCCGGTTAAAGAGTCCCGATTATGTAACCGTTTGGTAATTACATTTTAATGGCGTTTTGGTACACTCATTAACCCGAGAGGTTTGTAAAAGCGAAACGAAGTGAAATCTTTGAACAAATAATAATAGTGTTTCAAACGACTCACTTCCGGGGAAGAAAACCGCGAGATGACGCGCAATTTTGAATGTGTGTGAGTTGCTGCGAGACGTCTCAGAGGTAAGTTAAGAAGTCGAGTTTTACACGATATAACAGGGTTTGGTGGTGAGGAAAGCTTCCTTAGTTGTGTGTAAGAGCTTGGAAACGATGGACGATGGTTCATGAACACGTGGTCGAGTTTTGGAAGCGATATTCCGATATTGATCATGTTGTTTGGTTACTGACATCAGGAAATGACAAAACGATCACGAGGTCCCGTTTGTGGGATTTTTTGACGGAGAAAAGGCGACTTTTTTTTTATGGTGGGTTCGGGATTTTTATTTTTATCCAATAGAACTTTTCAGGTGAGAGGAGGTCAAGTCTTGTCTTCGACGTTTCAAAGCGTGAGTAGGTATCACCTTGAAATGATCCAGCCCTCTTGTCTTGTGTCTGCCAGATGGTGGTACAGTTCTTAAAAATAAACGCTCCTGTTATGTGTACTGTGTCGGTTAACTTGGCAGAAACTCGCTCAGACGTATCACGGACTAGAACGGCGAACGGTACAGAGTATACCTCCGTCAGGTTGACCAGTTTACGTTTTGTATCCCACTGATGGACCAGATCTGGATTCAGACCTAAACCAAAACCACAAAAAAAAAAACTCCCCACTCCACCTCTACCCTCACCCACTCCACCTCTACCCTCACCCACTCCACCACTACCCTCACCCACTCCACCACTACCCTCACCCACTCCACCACTACCCTCACCCACTCCACCACTACCCTCACCCACTCCACCACTACCCTCACCCACTCCACCACTACCCTCACCCACTCCCCCACTCCCCTCACCCCCTCCCCCACTACCCTCACCCACTCCACCACTACCCTCACCCACTCCACCACTACCGTCACCCACTCCACCACTACCCTCACCCACTCCACCGCTACCCTCACCCACTCCACCACTACCCGCACCCACTCCACCACTACCCTCACCCGCTCCACCACTACCCTCACCCACTCCACCACTACCCTCGCCCACTCCACCACTTCCCTCACCCACACCACCACTACCCTCACTCACTCCACCACTACCCTCACCCACTCCACCACTACCCTGACCAACCCCCACCACTACCCTGACCAACCCCCACCACTACCCTGACCAACCCCCACCACTACCCTGACCAACCCCCACCACTACCCTGACCAACCCCCACCACTACCCTGACCAACCCCCACCACTACCCTGACCAACCCCCACCACTACCCTGACCAACCCCCACCACTACCCTGACCAACCCCACCACTACCCTGACCAACCCCACCACTACCCTGACCAACCCCACCACTACCCTGACCAACCCCCACCACTACCCTGACCAACCCCCTACTCCATCTCCACCCTGACCCACTCCATCTCCACCCTGACCCACTCCATCTCCACCCTGACCCACTCCATCTCCACTCCACCTCTACCCTCACCCACTCCACCTCTACCCTCACCCACTCCACCTCTACCCTCACCCACTCCACCTCTACCCTGACCAACCCCCTACTCCATCTCTACCCTGACCAACCCCCGACTCCATCTCTACCCTGACCAACCCCCCACTCCACCTCTACCCTGACCAACCCCCACTCCACCTCTACCCTCACCCACTCCACCTCTACCCTCACCCACTCCACCACTACCCTGACCAAACCCCTACTCCATCTCCACACTGACCAACCCCCCACTCCATCTCTACCCTGACCAACTCCCCACTCCATCGCCACCCTGACCCCCCCTCCACTCCATCTCCACCCTGGCCCACGCTCCACTCCATCTCCACCCTGACCCACTCTCCACTCCATCTCCACCCTGACCCACTCTCCACTCCATCTCCACCCTGACCCACTCTCCACTCCATCTCCACCCTGACCCACTCTCCACTCCATCTCCACCCTGACCCACTCTCCACTCCATCTCCACCCTGACCCACTCTCCACTCCATCTCCACCCTGACCCACTCTCCACTCCATCTCCACCCTGACCCACTCTCCACTCCATCTCCACCCTGACCCACTCTCCACTCCATCTCCACCCTGACCCACTCTCCACTCCATCTCCACCCTGACCCACTCTCCACTCCATCTCCACCCTGACCCACTCTCCACTCCATCTCCACCCTGACCCACTCTCCACTCCATCTCCACCCTGACCCACTCTCCACTCCATCTCCACCCTGACCCACTCTCCTCTCCATCACCACCCTGACCCACTCTCCACTCCATCTCCACTCTGACCCACTCTCCACTCCATCTCCACCCTGACCCACTCTCCACTCCATCTCCACCCTGACCCACTCTCCACTCCATCTCCACCCTGACCCACTCTCCACTCCATCTCCACCCTGACCCACTCTCCACTCCATCTCCACCCTGACCCACTCTCCACTCCATCTCCACCCTGACCCACTCTCCACTCCATCTCCACCCTGACCCACTCTCCACTCCATCTCCACCCTGACCCACTCTCCACTCCATCTCCACCCTGACCCACTCTCCACTCCATCTCCACCCTGACCCACTCTCCACTCCATCTCCACCCTGACCCACTCTCCACTCCATCTCCACCCTGACCCACTCTCCACTCCATCTCCACCCTGACCCACTCTCCACTCCATCTCCACCCTGACCCACTCTCCACTCCATCTCCACCCTGACCCACTCTCCACTCCATCTCCACCCTGACCCACTCTCCACTCCATCTCCACCCTGACCCACTCTCCACTCCATCTCCACCCTGACCCACTCTCCACTCCATCTCCACCCTGACCCACTCTCCACTCCATCTCCACCCTGACCCACTCTCCACTCCATCTCCCCCCTCACCCACTCTCCACTCCATCTCCACCCTGACCCACTCTCCACTCCATCTCCACCCTGACCCACTCTCCACTCCATCTCCACCCTGACCCACTCTCCACTCCATCTCCACCCTGACCCACTCTCCACTCCATCTCCACCCTGACCCACTCTCCACTCCATCTCCACCCTGACCCACTCTCCACTCCATCTCCACCCTGACCCACTCTCCACTCCATCTCCACCCTGACCCACTCTCCACTCCATCTCCACCCTGACCCACTCTCCACTCCATCTCCACCCTGACCCACTCTCCACTCCATCTCCACCCTGACCCACTCTCCACTCCATCTCCACCCTGACCCACTCTCCACTCCATCTCCACCCTGACCCACTCTCCACTCCATCTCCACCCTGACCCACTCTCCACTCCATCTCCACCCTGACCCACTCTCCACTCCATCTCCACCCTGACCCACTCTCCACTCCATCTCCACCCTGACCCACTCTCCACTCCACCTCCACCCTGACCCACTCTCCACTCCATCTCCACCCTGACCCACTCTCCACTCCATCTCCACCCTGACCCACTCTCCACTCCATCTCCACCCTGACCCACTCTCCACTCCATCTCCACCCTGACCCACTCTCCACTCCATCTCCACCCTGACCCACTCTCCACTCCATCTCCACCCTGACCCACTCTCCACTCCATCTCCACCCTGACCCACTCTCCACTCCATCTCCACCCTGACCCACTCTCCACTCCATCTCCACCCTGACCCACTCTCCACTCCATCTCCACCCTGACCCACTCTCCACTCCATCTCCACCATAACCTACTCTCCACGCCATCTCCACCATGACCTACTCTCCACTCCATCTCCACCATGACCCACTCCACACTCCAGCTCTACCCTCACCCACACCAACTCCACCCTCATCCACTCTCCACTCCAGCTCTACCCTCACCCAATCTATAAACTACTACTTTCAAGTGATCACATTCTGACAATGATTTATTTACCCACTCTCGTGCCATCCTCTTATACGAGCCTAAACCTCTGAATTCTAGTCTTAATTTGCAATTGGTCATTGGCTTTGACACCAACAGAAATTTTTTATTACGGACCCTAGACATGAAAAAGCTACATATATCGAACAAAAAGTTTCAAATGGAGCACCTCGACGCCCTGAGCATTTAAATTGCATCAGATGTGGCAATACATGAGAATTGTTGCTCCCAGCTTGTCGGCTGGATGACAGAAGATGCCATTTGCATTTATCTCCATCCCTACCCTGTTTAAAATCCCGTGTGGGCAGAGGCAACTTGCTAGTACTTGCAAAGAACTATGCAATGTTGCTTTATTGTGGTGTAGGACAGTAGGACTCGATGCTGTTTCAGGTTTTCAATGTACCTATTGCAGGGAGGATGGCCTAGAAGCATACTCACATCTAAGCTGTCTATACTGGGTTTGAATCTCAATCCAGGTATAAATTGCCATCCTGGTGTATCTCAGGCCGAGTGATTCATCAGTGTGTGTGTGTGCCATCCCCAAGATGGACGTTGAACTTGGTGTCCCGTCCCGTTTGTCGGCATTAGTTGGTGGACATTAAAAATCCCATGATGTCCTTCGGGAAGAGTAAGCGAGCTATGTCAAAAATCTGTTGACGGATTGGAACGAAATTTAGAGGACAGGTTGATGTGTGATAAGGACTAATTGATTCAATTTTGGTGAAGATCTGAAACCAGATCCGATAATTTTTTATGCGATTCATCACCATAGAGTGATGGGGCTGAAAATGGATATCGAGCATGACATCTCAAAAAGTTATGGACTGAGTCGGACAAAAAACTTGGTGGACAGGTAGGTCGGGTGTGTGAGAAGGACGAGTTGATGCAATTTTGGTGAAGATCCGAAACCGAATACGAGAATTTTTTTTAATTTTTGAAGTGATTCTTCATTATTGAGAAATGGGGTCGAAGCCGATGATATAGCATGCATGATACATTATCTCAAAAAGTACTGGATGGATTCAGATGAAATTTGATAGATGAGTTAAGTAGGTGACACGAACAAGCCGATTCGATTTTGATTCAGGGCAGATCTATATCCGGCCTATTAGTGGAGCGGCCAAGAGCCAAAAATTTAGCTTGACCCCCTCCACACTTTAGAACAAGGCAAATTAGGTATCGTTGGATTCGTTAGGATGTCTACTTTGTGAAAAACGATGTTTTACAGTCAGATTCTAATTAAAACATGGCCATTTAACCCATAAAACATAAAAAAATTGAGAATTTTGAAATATCTTAATAATTGTTATTTTGGCACTTACAAATATCGAAAATTTGGTAACATCCCATTAACGACTTTCTGCCAAGTGCACTCTCACAATATTTTGGGTTGAAACCCACTTTAATGGGGTTTTGGACCCCCAAATACCACAAAATTATGGGTTTTACCCATTTTTTTGCCATTTTTGAGTACAAAGATTTGATGCAGTACCCCTCCCCCACATTAGAACAAAACAAATCCAGTCTCATTTGATTTGTATGGATGTCAACTCTATGAATATTGATGTTTGATTTGCATATTTTAATGCTAACATGGTTAATTAACCCCCTGTTTGCAAAAAAAAAATCCATAATTTTTGGATTTCTCCTTAATTTCTCATTGTAACTGCATACTGTAGCTTTAAAGGGTACAACTTGATAGATGTACTGCTACCGTAATAATTACTCATAGCGTCTTTTGGATCAATAACGAACACAGACTCATACTTTGTCTTCAGTTATACAAAGAAACCCTTGCGCAAAACGTTACACTCATTGTTACTTTATCACTTTCTAATTGTGTATGTGTGACCTCAAACTTTTTCCTTGCAGGTTCAAGAAAGCATGGAGCCACCAGAAGAACCCCCTCAGAAGAGGAGAAGAACGAGTCTTTCCGAATGCTGCGTATTTTGCGAGACTTCATTATCCAAAACCTAAGCTGATAACTCAGTTGTCCAGAATCCTACAGTCGAAGGATTGAAATCCATTCTGAAAGCTGCTGAACTTCGTGAAGATGGTGTCTATGATCAGCTGTTTCCAGTGAAAAAACTACATCCTAAAAGGAGATACTGTTATCAAATTCTACCAAAAGTGCAGAGCAAATTATACGAACAAGAGGAATATCCAGATAGCCGAAATAAACACTGGTACATGTGCTGACGGTGTCACTGACGATGGCGCAACAGGTAGTGGGCCTACGGTTGGACTGTCTCGTCTCCGGCGATATGACACGTCGCAATTTGATATTCGATCAGGCTGTTTCATATGTGGGAAATCACATAGCTGGAAGGAGAAACTGTCGAACGTCTCAACTGGGACGGGGGCCACCACACGGCAAAGAGTGCTTGATACAGCCATTCAGAGAAACGACTATGAGATTAAAATGCGAATGCTGTCAAACACCGACTTGTTTGCAATGGATGCAAAATATCATCGCTCTTGCTATTCGCTTTACAATATTAAAGCTGCTAGTGCTAGGGCTAAGTTTGATAAATCTGACAATGCGTGTGCCTTCAAAAGTTTGTGTCAGGAGATTGAAGAGACTGTCCTGTCCAAAACCATCTCTATCACAACCGTGTCTGTCCTGAATGAACGATTGGTCGCTATATCAGCAGAGATCAACTCTAAAACCAACGAGTCTTGTACTACATGGAGATTGAAGGAGAAATTACAGAAGCATTTCGGAGACAGGATTTCATTCATCGTCCAGCCTGGGAAGTTTGATCTTGTATGCTCAGGGGATATCACAGTTGCCGAGGCCTTGAAACACGTTGTGAGGCTACAACTGCATGTAAATGAAATTGGTAAATGTGAACTCGAATACTCTGATGATGTCAATTCAGAAGAGGACACTGTTGTCTTGCATAAGGCAGCTGGTATCATCAGGAAATGTATCGGTGACATTACATTTCAATATGATCGTTATGATTCGAGTGGGAATATGAAGACAAAAAAGTGCAAGGACTTTGTTCCGAATCGTTTGTATGATTTCATTGCATTGTGTACTTCAAATAAAGACTGACAGCGCTACAAGCTATGAATCTGAGACTGACATGGGAAACATTGAAATGAGAGTTCTTTCAATATGTCACAACATGATTTCTCTAGTTTGTAAAATCCATACCCCAATAACATTTGGTTTTGGTGTCAAGCTGCACCATGACCATGGTAGTCGAGAACTAATAGATGACCTGTCCTCTCTTGGAATCAGACTGGTACACAAAGCACTGTTTCACTTGTTTCTATCAGCTGCCGAAATCTTTGCAATGAAAAACAAGTTTCCCTGGTTGGATGATGAGACCACACACTTCATTGCAGATCTAGAGAATACCTTCAAAATGCAATCCCTGGAAGCCTGCACTGCTGTGTGTCAGGAGATTGAAATGTGCTTGTCATCCTCTTTTCTCAGTACAATGAATAAGTTCAAAGACACAGGAAGAGAACAATCAGCAACATTCCGTTACTGGATTAGCTTTCTGGATGCTGGTGACACCCTCTTGAAGTTACTTCGGGCAGACCGTGAGGCTGATTTTGAAATGCACCTTACCGCCGTCCTTGAAGTCATACCGTACTTCTTCCTGGCAGGCCGCAGCAACTCTGCACGATACACCCCAGTCTATGTTGCGGAAATGCGTCACTTGGAGGTGTCAGCTCCACGAATGTTTCAGCACATGTCGGAAGGTGGTTTCGTTGTGAAACACTCAGAAAGGACTTTCAACTGCGTTCCTACGGATCAGGCTCTCGAACAGAGTATCAATCGCGAGGCTAAAAGCCAAGGTGGTGTCTTCAGTTACACACTGAGGAAAGGAGCCTTAGTTCGCTGGCTGCTGACCCGCCACATAATCGGGGAATACGCAGAACGATTCAAAGAAATTTGTACACCTACCAAGTCCAAGAATACACATATGAAGAACTTGGACGTACTCGAGTGACCAAGGACCAAAATGATGTTAAAGTCATCAAGGAATACATCACGGAACAATGCCAAGATCCATTTGACCTGGAAAGTGTGGCAACCTCCCGAGTTAATATAACTAGTGGTCAGGTGGCATCAAAAGAAGTCGAAGAGTCGATGAATGGAGTGCCACAAAAGGGTCGGGAAATGTTCAATCAGTTCACGAAAGAAAGGCTTGGGGACGAAAAGAAGAGGAATTTCTGGGATCCAATCCCCAAGACAGTAGTCAAAACGTTTTCTGCTATGAGGAAGTGTCTTTCCAGTGATAAGGAGAGGAAGATAATGATCGATACAGAGGTACTCTTCAGAAGACTGCTTGCAGTGTCAAAGAACCGTGACGTGGATATGCGCAAGTTCCTCTCCTACGAACTGGCAGCTGTTCCGCCTTCAATGTTCCACGACGATGGTTCGATGAGGAAAACCAACAAAGCAGATCTTGCCAAAAAGCTGGAAGCAAATACGGATGAAATTCTTGTCCTTCCTAGTCAGAATTCCCCGACGTCATCGCAGTCTGCTGCATACCTCATTGATGGCATGGCAATGTGTCAGGCCCTGAACGAGAATCATTTCAAGACTTTCAATGATCTTGGAAAGGTGGTTCTGAACCGAACTGTGCATCTTCTGAAGAACAATGACATGGATCCTTCCATTGATGTTGTGACGTTGGTCTTTGACCAGTACGACAGAGAACATTCAATTAAGTCAACTGAACGACACAGACGAGGAATGATGGATTCCGGATTCAACCACCAGATACAAGGGAACAGGGACGTCCCGAACTACAGGAACGTCCTCAAAACCAGTACCAACAAGGCTAGTCTCGCTTCATTCATCTGTCAGTACATCTGCGACAATGGACAAGATCTCCTGCCTGCAGATAAATCGGTAGTACTGGCAGGTGGATTTGAAGATGGAGAAGTGGTCAAAGTTCTGAATGAAGTGGTTGTGTCCAGTCTTGAGGGGTTGCATAACACACAAGAGGAGGCGGACACTCGTCTGGTATTGCATGCAATCAAGTTATCGAGAGACCAAGCTGTTAGTGCCTGGGGGGTTTTTTTTGGTTGTTCTTCATCCAATGTTCTGTGTCAAACCCTGTCTTCTTGGATTGAATCGTCAAGATTGTGTCCCTGGTAAAGTCGGGCCGACTTGTGTGTCTGTTTTTGATCACATGTGCTTCGTTTTCATTCCTTTTATCCCAGGAATTGTTGCATCCGATCCTTCAGCTTAATCCTTTTACTGTCCTCGCAAACACAAACAACAAAATGCTCTTTTTTTACTTCAAAAAAACAAAACAAAACATCAGAAAAAAAACTAAACTCTCCTCCTTTCTGATCTTCCACCCTCTGCTCTTTCCATGCCCCCCCACCCCCCACCCCTCCAGGTTTGTGTGGGGCTCACACAGTCCAGCATCAAACCCCTTGTGATGAAACGACCTAAATCCAGGATCAATGCTCACCTCCACTCATTTGTGCCTCTTTTTTTTCCCCACCTGCAGAACCAACTTCCATATCCTCTTCAATCTCTTTTTTTCCCTTCAGGTCTTCAAGATAGCTATTCACCACCATCTCAAATCACCCATCCAAAAAACCATAATTTCTGCACCAGTTAAACTGAAACAAATTCCCCTCCCCCCCCCATCCAAACCCTCATCATTGCCCGCATCCCTTTTTTATCCGTCTCGATCAGTTTTTCTCCCTTGGCCCTGCTGTTGGCATTCTCCCCATTGTCTTTCTGCCGGTCCTTTTGTTATGTTGCGTCCTGATCTGGCCTGTGTTCAAGCTCTTTCATGAGCCTTGACTTTGCATACAAACAAAGAAAGAGGAATGTACCTATTGTCTTTCAGTGCAGAGATATGGCATCCAGCTGTATTACTGCAAAGCAAAGAGCTGCAAAGGAAGTTGAAACGCTGATGGAAAGCATCTTTGAGACCACACCATGGTGGAGCAACGATGTGCTGCAGCCATATCTCGATAATTTAACTGTAAAAGTACAAGAGAGAAAAGATGCACTGCAAACACAAAGGGGTGAGAAAGGACCTTGTGAGAGATTAGTGCAAGTACATGGTGTAACCAATTTTAAAATGTTTTAAATTTTTATTTTGCAGAGGCAACAGTGCAGCGAGATGAAAAAAAAGCAGAATGTTTGGAAACTGAAGCTGCTGCAGAGAGAGTACTTGCTGATCTTCGTGAGAAGCGGGAAGTTGTGCAGAGCGAGCGCCAACAGTTGGCCAACATTACTCGGCAACTAGAATATCCTTTTAAAATAGTTTGCTTCTCACACATCCTCCCCTACCCTGGTTCCCTACTTCCACATATGTACGGTGAAACTCTTAACCTCACAAATGCATGGAGGTGAAACAGAAACTGGAGGAAGCAAGTGGTGAAAGGCACAAGCTTGAAGAGAGAAATAACACAGAGGAAGAATTGGAAAAGACTACACAACACAAGTACAAAGCATCATTTCACACACAAAATAAGTAATTTGTAAACTGTTGTCTCAAGCTTTTCAAATCTGCTCTTCTTTTGAAACTGATACTCTCATACCTGGTGTCAGCACATGAAAGAAAGCTTCATGATGGTATCATCTGCTTATACTTAATCGATCGTAATCCTGTGCCGAAGAATAAGCTGAAGTAAGTTCAAGATTGTTCCATATGGTCTGCCACAAGAAGTTCGGAGTAGTATGTGACTGAGTTTTGCCGTGTGATGCTCTTACGAGCCGATGTTGATGCATTCCGTGTCAAAACAATAAGATGTGATTATGCAGTCATCTTGAACTGCGTGCGATGACACAAAGTACAATTCAGTCAACCCTTTACATAGGTTATAATTCTTTTTAGTAAAGAAAAAAATATTCTTCACGTCCTTGAGGAAAATATTCACACACTTACTAGGTGGCTGAAAAGTCCCTTTACCCCTTACCACTAAAGTATTTGTTCTTAAACTTTTAATATACAGGTTTTATTGTGCAGTACTTACAATAACTAAAGCATTCATGGAACACCTTACCCCATGCAGTCTTCAGAAAAAAAAAAGGACATGGGTGAGGTCTGCGAGCAGCAAACTTGATTGGTCGAGAAGATGAAAAACGCTGTAATATTTTGGCCAAGTAATGTTGAGAATAAACATTTACTTTAAGAAGGGTTTTTGAAAGTGACAAAAAGGCAATTTGTTTTCCACAGTGGTCAACTATATAATTAAATTGAAATAAAATAAAGATTTGAAGGTTGCATTAAAAAACTTTTTTTTGTTTGGAAATTTAGCGCCGTTGCTGCAACGTCGATTACACCACCTTATTTAACACGTTGCATTTGTAAATTAGTTATTTGTGCTTATTGTTCGTGTCCTTTATGACATCCAGGAAAACAGTAAATTTCCTGTTTGGAATGATTTTCGATTTTGTTTGACAGGTAGACAGAGTAAAAAAAAATATCTCACTCTTCTCTATGCATGCCCTATCAAGACAGATTCAGTACCAAAGTACTGCTACACTCCAGGTTCATTTTCGGAATAATCAAAATATTACATTCGTCTTTCATAAACTGGCGTTTGTACACAGACAAACAATGTGAACCAATTGCTTCACCCTGCTTTTCGTTTACAAAAGCCAAATAAATTAATGTGTCTGGAAAGCACAGCACCATTTATTTGGTTCCCGTTCCTGTTGTGACAGCGGTTGATAAAAAAAAATAGCTCCAGCGAACTACACCGCTGAGGTTGTTTGCATTGATCAAATACTCCCGAAGAGTACTTGACTGAATCGGGAATCGATTTTTTTAATAATTATTTTCGTTGCCCGATTTGAACAAAATTTGATACTGCACACCACAGGTGAATGGTGAGTAATGTGGGCCAAAATTTTTTGCGCGATCTTGTACCATTTTGGCTGTATTTTGGGAACATACATACATACAAGATGAGAGTTTTAGGAATATGTGGAACTATATATATATATATATATATATATATATATATATATATATATATATTTGAAAGTGTGTCTGTCTGTGTGTGTTTCTCTGTGACCTATGCACGCGAAAAGTACCGGACTGATCCTCACCAAACTTCACATGCTGACAGAACATGTACCCGGGAGTGTCCCGATGTAAAAGAATTGTATTTCCGACTTCCGGTTTCCGAATTATGACGTCATCACCTGATTTCATAACGTTAATTTTTCAAGTTCAGCCGATTGACAAGGGGCCAGCGCCATTTGCAATAGAATGAAAAATAATGCTACAGTCAATTGAAGACAATGACTTCTGACTTCCCGGTTTCCGAATTATAACGTCATCACCTGATTGCGTAACGTTAATTTTTCAAGTTCAGCCGATTGATATGGGACCAACGGAATTTGCTAGAGAATGAGAATTAATTAAGTCGCAAATGATGACATGAAACCAGCCTCACATTGTTGAGGCATTATGGTTTTTTTTTATCTGATGCGGCAATAAATCTTAACATTTTTGAACTCAAGTCTTCTGCATATAAAACATGGCGGGGAAAATATAATATTATAGTGGTGATGAAAAAAAATAATAATGGTGGCAGCCTCTACAATTTTACAATTAACTGTGACATATACTCCTTCAGACCCGCCGTCATCCACGGGATTCCTGTGCAGAGCATGGGTATCCCTGC
The DNA here is from genome assembly GCF_056783735.1 of Eptatretus burgeri. Lineage (NCBI taxonomy): Eukaryota > Metazoa > Chordata > Myxini > Myxiniformes > Myxinidae > Eptatretus > Eptatretus burgeri. The sequence continues at coordinate 109,605,317 of NC_140963.1, forward strand.
TAGTATATATATTGTCGCGGATTCGCGCCCGCCGGCGTGCGAACGGCCACGTAACTCGAATCGCGGCACGTCGCCCACCGGACGGACAATCCAGTCGTGACCCTCTCGGACTAACGCCGGGAACCAGTCACGGGTGGACCTTTCGGTCTCACCGCGATCGAGCCAATCGGCCCCCGCGTGGGATAGGGTTGCTCGCCAAATTCGACCTACCTAAGTACCCACACGGAGGGTAGACCGGGCGATCGCACCTCGCCGCAGGTCGACTTCGGACACGGGCCACTTAAGCGACCCGTTCCGTACTATCGGGATAACCGAGCGGTGTTATTCGTCGGCCTCGACGGTTCGATTAATTATCGGGCGTCTTAGCCCTCGACCAACCCTTTACGTGAAGCAAGATGGGGATTCAATGAAAGAAATGACGAAGCGAAGCGGGAAAACAGTTCAATAATAAGCACATTTATTTCGCGATGAACGGAAAGCACACATATACAATTCCACCAAAAGCACATGGAAAAGAAGAAGACAAAAAGCAAATGCGATAATGCAGATCTAATACCGACTACGCGAGCACACGGCAATACTTATACAATTTTACTTCACAGACGGCGCCGACAACACATATTCCCAAAGCAAAAGAAAAGAGAACCACCCTCCAGGATGAGGGGGTAGGCGGGCCTGGGGCCGAGACCGTGTCGGGCCTACCCGTCTGATGATGAGACGCGGAGCGGCGGTGGTGCCTCAACTCCGCGGGCCTCGCGGACAGTGTCTGGTAGGGGGTGGGAAGGGGGCCCCCTTTTGTCGCACTATCTCAGCGCGGGGGGAAACAGGAGGGGGTTGCTGATGCTCGGGGAAAGGAAGATTTCACAAAATCGCGGGTCCCGCGACGAGCGTCCCCACCACGACCTCGGTCGCGCCGCCGGCCTTTCTCTCCGCAGTTCCCCGAATCCGACGCGAGCACCCCCTCGTCCGCCTTCGCCGCCGCCGCCTCTCCACAGCTCCGTCCTCTTCACTCCGACTCCGCAAACTCCCAACTGCACTCTTCCTCCTGCGAACTGAACTCCACTCGACTGACGAACGCGGCCCCTTATATCCCCTGTGGCCTCGCTCCTTCATCTTTGACCCTCTGCCTCCGACCTTTCACCTCCCTTGCTGGCTCCCCATTGGCCCGAGGAAAAGTGGGCGTGAATGCTTTTTGATCCATGAATTTGCATATAGCGACCGCCCTCCAACGCCCTGGAGGCGGGGCCAAATCGCCCCTCGCTCACCGATTGGACGGAACAAAAGTGGGCGTGAGTCGTTTTTGATCCGTTTTTCTGCGGAAAGTCTGCGATGCTTTTGAACACGCTGCTCGGTGCGCGCTCTCCACGAGTCCAGCATCGGTGCCCACGAGTGGCGCGAGATGACGGTGATGCGATGGTGGCGAGTTGTGACGGTAAAGGTCGTGGCGGTTGTGGTGAAGCGGCGTTGTGGTTGGTGGTTGTTGTTGTGATGGCTGTTGAGACGTGGTTGGTGGTGGTAATAATGGCGGTTGGTCCAAAATAAAGATAGTAAAAGAAAAACGGCTATCCTGAAGAGTCGCAGCACGCATGAATGACATTTATTCCCTCTAGACAACGGGTTTGGGCCTAACTACACATATACTTACCGAGATATCTCACCTAAGGGACCTGAATGGTGGTTTGCGAATTTGGTCAACCACAACAATATTTTACATTCTCTCCATTCACAGATGAGAGATGTGAGCGAGTCTTTCTTTATAATTTATATATTGACAACTTTTGACATTTCCACGTGGTACAAGCATGCGATCCTCGTTGGTATGCATTTCTGTCTGCGCTGTCACTGATCATTTGCCAAAAAGCGATGAAACCTGTCTGGCAGCTGAGGGGTGTGCAGCATTAGGATTCTCGTGTGTGTATTATTTGTGAACTAGTAGTAATGCCCGGCGTTGCTCGGGCAAGCAATAAAGCCCGGTGTTGCCCGGGCTTTCTTGCAAATTTCCTGAATAGCTATTAGGGGTTAGCGGTTAGGGTTAGGGTTAGCTGTTAGGGTTAGTGTTAGGGTACCTAACCCTAACCCAAACCCTAACAGCTTGGCGTAGCGGAGGTAAACAGCGCCCAGTGCAAAGAGGAAATTTGCGTCCCCTGTAGGCCTTAA
>NC_140963.1:109617473-109647473 GCF_056783735.1 Eptatretus burgeri
TGTGTGTGTGTGTGTGTGTGTGTGTGTGTGTGTGTGTGTGTGTGTGTGTGTGTGTGTGTGTGTGTGTGTGTGTGTGTGTGTGTGTTCGTTCATAAAGCATAACCTTTTATCTGCTAAATCCCCTACCCCACCCCTCTTTCTCTCTCTCATCCTTGCTCTCGCCCTCCCAATACAGTGAAGCACCCTCCTCCCACACCTCTGTCACTCTCCCCTCCCCTTGTTTGTTATATCTTTGGGAATTGCCATGCTTGGTGTAACTTGGGTTTGTCAAGCTTGATGACTTGGGCATGGTGTGGGTTATTATCTGCAAGAAATTATAAATTGGTGAAATATTTTTTTTGTGGTGGTCTCAGATGTTGGCATAGTAGTGTGCGCACCTCCTTTGCAGGCTCCCTCCCGTGTATGGCATGGGTACCTCGCTTGTATGCATACCCATGGGTATCTTTTATTTTGGAATCAAACTCTTTAAACTGACCACACACACACACACACACACACACACACACACACACACACACACACACACACACACACACACACACACACACACACACACACACACACACACACACACACACACACACACACACACACACACACGGTTCCCACTTATTTTGAGATGTATTTTTAAAGGACTTTAAAGGGCTAAAATAACCCCTTTTTAAGGACCACAGCCGAGAAATTCCAGGGGTAAATTGAGGTGAGTCACCTAGAAATTAACAAAGATAGTAAGTTTACAAAAAATTTATTTAATAATGAACATACAGAACATAGCAGCAGCTTATTCAGTCGACAAGGCACAACGCGCCACACAGCCAATTGGCAAATTCACTTCACAGTTACTGTAGAATCAGCCAGGAGCAGTCACAATTTTCCAGATGGCAGCACTCTCAATGTTAATGTGTTGTTATGTTAAAATGTTATTGTAGGTGCTGCCACCTGCAAAGTTGCAGCAGCTCCTGACTGCTTCTACACTACTGAACAGTACATTTTGTTAGCTACATGTCATTGCAATATCCAATTAGGACATAGCAGGCAAGGATTTAGCCTTCTCCTCAATTCCTCTTTCTAGAACTTTGAATTCCCCCCGTTTTTGCTTGGCAGAGTGCCTGAGAGCATTTGATTTTACCAGAAGACTGTGGCTAGTTTTGCCACCTTTTGCCTCAGCCTCGTCTGCATATTTTTCTGACAATGTGGTCAGACGTTCTATGTCAGTTTCCAACACCTTTCTCGTTTTCAAACCATCCACTTCATCTTCAACCATTTTTCGTTTTCTTTGGATGGTTTCTTGCCCCTTTCTTTTTCTCTTCTTCAAGATATTGATGGTATTTATGTCGAGAACTGGAGGCTGCGGATGGCAGTTCCTTTGCGATTTCAACTTTGAGCATTCCACCTACCAGTACAAAATAATCAATAATCTGCCTCAGGGCCACAAGCATGCCTTCACCCAGGTTGTCCTTCTCTATCTGTCTGTTGAGGGAAAAACCCCTCTCAACAGACACCTGACCATGGGAAACTAGCAACACTTTACGAACTACCCCCCACAACTTCTCAAACTTCTTGTTTTTACCCACACATTCATAGATTAACACATCTACCCTGTCATCTTCAACCTTGAAGTCCTTGAACCTAGACTTCAGTTCACACCCGACTACATCCTGCAGTAATTCTTTGTAACTCGCAACCAACATATCTACATTATCACCATCAACTCTGTTCAGTCACCAAATTTTCCAACAGGCATTTGAATTTGGACTTAGAGTGTTCTTGATCAGTCACCATCAACCTGGGATACAGAGAAGCCATATTTCTGGCTAAACTATACTTAAGAGGAGACCTTTCAAAGATTTTGTTGACACATTTCACCACAAATAGCCTACATTCTTCTTTGAACTGAAACACCTGGCATTCACTGATGGCCTTGGTTCTCAGGAGGGACTTCAGTTCACTTTCAGCCTTGAAACCAACTTCAATCTTTTTGTTTTCTACCCTTTCCTTTTCAAGATCCAGCTTTCACAAGTCATATGCAGTAGAAGCATTTTGTAATGCAACTGGCTTAACACACCTCTCGAACAAATTTCTGACAAATCTCTCAATATCATGAACAAGAAAGGGACCCATTGGCTTGTCTGTTTGGTACAAGGCTAAAAATGGTTCAACTGCACTGGCTACTGACCTGAAAAAAGACAGTTTTGCAACAGATAGCTTATCATTCATTGCACCATGCAGAGTTTTGTAAGAGTTGCTGGTTGGTTTCGACTTCTTCTTGCTTTCACATGCCTCAACAAATAACTTCAGGTGAGGCCACAATGGAATAACTCATATGCAGACAGGACCATTCTCAACCCACCTGTGCTTACAAAATTTCAATGGGAAGTCTTTACACCCAGTTACATCAGTAAAAATCATCGCGCCTGGCAGAGGTATCTTTACGATCGTCCATGAACGACGATCTTCCATGACGGCTCTCGCTGTTGGCTCCGTCAAGGCACGTGACGAAATAGCGGAAGTTTTTGTTGTTGTTTTTTATTAATTTTTCTTCTTCTTCTGCTGAAGACAAAACCTTTAGGACACAGCTCTTGGACACATTTGTCCTTGTTTAGAATACTAGTGCGAGGAAAATGAAACACCCTTCACCAAATAACAGGAAAATCTGATTTTTGACTTTTGAACATTTTCCTGAAATTTAAGGACATTTAAGTACTTAAATTGTACAACTCAGAAATGTTGGACTTTTATGGGTTTTAAGGACCCGTACGAACCGTGACACACACACACGTATTTGGACTGTATTGCTAATCTCCCACTCCACCATTTCCTTTCCCCTTTCTACAGGTACATAGCTCAGCTGTATTCCAAAATCTCTGAGATGCGTCTGGATAACACAGCACCGGAGGGCTCCATACGTGGATGTATCCTAATTTGTGTACCAGCACCAACCCTCGCTCCTCCCACAACTCCTTCTAAAATCTGCCCTCGACATCTTCACCAACCCCAATCATTTGCTCTTTTCACTGCTCCGTTTTTTTGTTTTAATTATTACTATAACAGTTTCCCTAACGAACGTGCAGTTATGTTTGGTCCTGAAGAAGTTCGACTCTTTGTCGTGGAGCGAGAAGAAGAACCCTTGGAGCACGCTACAACCCGGCTGTGGGACCTGCTGCAGGAGATGGAGAGCCAAAAAGCTCCGATACAGACAAACAATGCTGTCGAATCACCTTGCCATGGAGACACCAAGACCTGAGGCAGTCATGTTTCGAAGAAACAGTGAAGTTAAGGTTAACAAATTGATATTTATCTTCATAACTGCTAAAGAGTTGTATTTGTTAAGTCTGGCTATTTGTATCACCTTTACTTTTGTTGTGGTTGGAGTGTAAATTTTTGTATTTGTTTTTTTTTTTAATATAAAGGCACAGAAAAAGTATTCAAAGTTTATGGTATTTCTGCTCCCTCTTTCCTACTTAGATTTAGTTCTATATCTGCCTGGAAAATCTAATAATCAGAATTTGCAGAGAAGATCAAATTTAAAAAGAGCAACAATGTCTTTTTCTTAACTCTGGGGAAATGGGCAGGGTGGTTGGAGTAAAGACCCACTCAGTCACCTTTTCAATACACAGCAATGGGACAGATGTTACACATTCCCACTAACTTGTGCCAACTGCTGTCACTTTAAAAAGGCCTACTCGATTCACTGGAATGACAGGATTAACACCTACTTGCAACCAAACCTCATTCCAGTCCCCTTTTCTCTAAGACCAACTACCCTCTCAAACTCCGATCACAGTCATCTTGGTTTCTATTTCAGTCGTTCCACCTCGGAATGCTCTTGCTCACCCAGTAATGAACGAATGTCTTGGATGTGAAACAAGAGGTCATGACTTGTGTTTGAATGGCTGTCATTCAATTGCATTCATGAATATTTTGACCAATGGAACTCAGAGGAGATCTTCTTGGCTTACTGGTGTCTTTGGCATAATACATAAGTACATTTATCAGAAAGAACGAGTGTCCTTGTTGTATTAAAGAATCTTCTTCACATGGATGATTTATTGAGCGGAGCAAAGAGTTTTTTTTTTAATTGCAATTTGAATGAAGACATCAGTCTGCACCAGCGAGGATGCCAAGTTACTCCGTATGACCTTATAAACATGTCTGTCAATCTTCACTTTGGGGAAAACTGCAAGGTGTGTTTGATGCTTTCTTACAAACCCACTTGTGTAGCACATACATTATAAAACAATATTGTAAATGCAATGAATAAATGCAGTCCTGTACAAATCATAACCCACTCTCCCAAACCTTTCATTTTTGTAGCTTCCTCAATCTGACTGTTAAGCTGTGTCTCAGTAATGTTTCATTTTCTTCAGCCACACGGTGCAGCACAGACAGCTGTGGCATAGAGAGCTGTGAAGGAGGGATGGGAGGGGGATAAATATGTGTGTTTCAACAACATGGCTTATGTTGGCAAACATAAAATCAAAATAAACAAGAGAATTCATAGAACACCTTACCCTACGCAGTCTTGAGAAACAAGAACATGGGCGGGGTATGCGAGCAGCAAATTTGATTAGTCAAGATGATATAAAAATCTGTACTATTTTGTCCAAGTACTGCGAAATGGAAGGGTTTTGAAAGTGCTAAAGGCGATTTGTGTTTTACAGTATTCTAGTATATCATTCAATTAGTATAAAATAAAGGTTGGTGAATAAAATAATTGTTGGGACATTTACTGCCGTTGATGCAGCATCTTTTACACCACCTTATTTAACACGTTACGTTAGTTCTTGGTGCCTGTTTGTGTCCTTTCGGACGTCTTTAAAAACAGTAAGTTTCCTGTTTGGAATGATTTTCAATTTTGTTTGACTGCCAGACAGGCAGTCTAAAAAAAGTCATTTCCCTCTGCGCATGTGTGATCAGGACAAATTCAGAGCCAAAGTACAGTCATGCGCCACTTAACGACGGGGTTACATTCTGAGAAACGCGTCGTTAAGCGATGTCGTCGTTGTGCGAACATCATTTTTTTTTTCGTTTTCGAACATCATACTTACACAAACCTAGACATCGAGGCTACATGGTGTAGCCTATTGCTCCTCGGATACAAACCTGTACAGCATGTTACTGTACTGAATACTGTCGGCAATTGTAACACACATCCAAGAGAGACGGAAGATACGTTAGCTTTACCTTTGTGCTGTTCATGACGGCCATCGGTGTTGTTAGCAGCAGCTTGCAATCTCCTCCCGCATCGATTAATTATAGAAAGGTGAATAAATAGCGTTTGGATTTTATAAATACGTAATCATTGCATCGATGTTATAATTAACAAATGAAGAAACGAGCACCTGTCAATTGTGATATATATTTTCGGAACAGTGCGATTGTTTAAACAACATAAAAAGCTTCACTAAAAACTAATTTGTGTTTTAATGTCGACAAAGAACAACGATTTATTCGCGGAATTCTTCAATTCAAAGGTAATTCACTTGCTAGAAGGTAAACGTGCAAACATTGATTCAGTTTGAAAGCCGATTTCCTTGAATCCTGATTTAGCACGATCCTGTTTTTTTCGCGATGACATTTTATGGACCTCAACGATCGCATTATAACAGGGCCACACTGTCGTTTATTATCATTATGAGGTATTATGTACTGAACAGTGTACATAATTGTATGTGCTATTTTTATATGAGGCTACATCACTCGGCGATAGGAATTTTTCAGTTACATTTTTTTTTTCAGAGCTGGCAGATCTGTCGTATATGCGATCCGTCGTTGCCCGGAACGTCGTGAAGCGGTGCTTGACTACTATTAAACTACAGGTTTGTTTTCTAATTTGTGTGAAAAATCTATCATCAATTGAAATCAAGTTGTTCCTCGATTATAAGCTGACATTTGTAGACAGACAAAGTAAATCAATTGCTTAACCCTGCTTTTCGCTTCATGCGCATGGGATAAAAACGACAGTACCAATACATACATACAAGCATGCAGTGCATCAGTGTCCATTTTTCCACCAGTACTACAGGGGCCTCTGGCCAGGTAGATGCCTGACCCATCCCCATCTCCTTGAGATGCCGATTAACCTGCTACAGCCACGAGGCATGTGGTCAGCCTATTGGCAGTCTTCACTCACGAGGCTCCCTCATCTGAAAGAATCTGGTGAGCAGGATCAGCGTCAGGTAATCGAGCCACATATCCATAGCAGGGACAAGTGATCATCATCTCTTAGGGATAGGAGACTCCAGACACCCACCCGAAGGGAACGCCTCAAGGTAACCCAGGGAGACCACTGTGTAGTGGATGACGCTTTGAACAGCACCACCCTGATATGCACCACCGCAATCTTTGCGTTTCTCGTGTGTTTTGTGGAATGAAGTGTTTTTATGGTGGCCATTATGCAAATCCTGTCACCAACTTCCAAAGAAAGGTAACCAACTTGCAGGACGTTTACAGATGCAGTTGGCACAATATATGAATGGCCGTTGGCTCACAAGGAGCTCCTCCACCCTTTGATAGGTTTTGTATTTAATCCTGCCGGGTGTCCATGTCCATACACCATCCACACCAGGAGGAACTAGTGGGGGGAGCCCCGGGAGCCGGTTTAGTTGCACACTCGACCATGAACAGGTTAGTACGGGTTTTATATGTTATTCGTAGCAAGTAACAGATCTGATCTGGCCTGACATGACAATCAGGGTTGGGTGCCGCTGTATCGGCCAGGCTTCTCTGCACCATCTATTAGGCAGCATATCACAGAGCTCCCATCGTCAAGTGATCCCCCAACCCCAGCGTCCGAGTCGCTGGATTTCAAGTGCACGCCACTACGCCCAGCAGTAGTACTAAACAGGACAAAAAAAAAAATGTTCCACATGAAAAGGTTTATGGGCTTTCACCAATTTGGTACTACATTTGTACAGAAGCTACACGAGGATTTCTTTATTGAAAATTATATTTGTAAAATTTTATACCATACAAAGGCTCACCGAAGAGTTTGCATGCATTATGATGGGGAATAAAATTGCAAGCAAACAATGAGGAATGAAAAAGGAACACACTGACTGGGACTGTATCCATCTGTTCGGCAATGGACATTTACAACAACACATTGTTGTTGACAAACAGCAGGGCTGGCAGGATGGCCCAGAGGTAAGCACATTCGCTTCTAAGCTGTCTAGCCTGGGTTTGAGTCTCGACCCAGCTATAAACAGTCATCCTGGTGTTTCACAGGCAGGGTGATCGTTTCATCAATGCATGTGCCATTCTTTGGATGGACATTAAACGGGCGTCCCGTCAGCCAACATTAAGCGGCGTACGTTAAAGATCCCACGGTGTCCTTGGCGAAGAGTAGGCGAATATTCGCCGGCACCTTGAACAAGTTCCAAATTCCTGTGCTAACAAGCAGGGGGCACTGTATTAGCGGCACAGCTGCGCTCCCAGCAATGATGTAAACCAGCAGCCATCAGCTGCACACAAAATGAACAAATGACAAACAGCACTCAGAAGTTTATCTTGGTCATTTTGGGGGCGAAACAACCTAAACATTGAAAACAGCTTTGTGACCACACACGGTGATTGAAGATGAAAGGACAACATTGGTAGTCGTAGCCAACGACGATGGTCTATTGCATTCGAAAATAAAAACGTGGCCAAGTATGCCAGCTCCTGAAATGTTATGAATAAAACCTGGAATCGAAAGAAAAATTCAGATCATACCAGTGATGGAGTGAGTGATGGTCCACATTTGCTTTCGCCAGATGCACAACCCAAAAACGGAAGGTTGATCACGAAGCTTACCAGCGAACCATACTTGTTAATGAAAGCGAAGCAGAGTTTGGCAAAGGGAAGATAAGCTCGAAGCTCTGTGGAACGGTTTGACATTGTCATTATCGCCGTCTCCAAATCTTCCGCTTCCAAGTCCGGCTGAAAATTCCGAACACAAACATCAAACTCAATTGTGCAGTTCAATTTCTCTCGTGCACACTGTCACATTTCATTTCAAAGTAACCTCTGACCTTTTGCTCAAAGATGGCCTGCAGGATGGTGGGCAGCCCACCTCCCCAGACCTCACGATCTCGGATAATCATTTGCCTGGAGCACAGGTGTAGGAAGTTGGAAAAAACAGTGGAATTTGCGGAAATGAATTGATGGGTTGAAAGAACAGTAAAGGCAGAATTTTTTTTTTTCAGAAGAATGTTAAAAATTTGAAAGGAAATACTGAAATTACAAATAAGAAGCTTTTTGTAATTTAAAATATTTTAAAAGTTTCAATTATAATGTATAATCTTGATGTATGCTGAACGTTAAGCAAGGAAGCAGCACATACCATTTTTAGCTCACCTAGACTTTAGTCTGGTGAGCTCATGCGATCAGGCAGTCTCATAGGTGAGTGAGTGAGTGAGTGAGTGAGTGTGTAAACACTTCAATCATTTTCGCTTGGAACATACAATTTTGATGAAACTTGGTCACAAGCTTCATTTCTGATGCCTAACGAAGATGTATTGACAGTGTCAAAATCTGCGCTCATTATGGGGGTGTCTACGGGGGATTTGAGTGACTGTTGCTTCTAATCCAGGTCAGCTTCAGGATGCGCAATTCTTACATTAATTCTTAATAAGCAGCACATGCCTGCAGGGAGCACCATTTGCTTGCAAGTGCAGCTGCGCCACCGAGAAGTGCCCCCTGTAGGTTAGAGCAGGAATTTGTAATTTGTTCAGGGTGCCGGCAATATCTCACCTACTCTTCACGAAGGACACCATGGGATATTCAACTTCCACAAACTAATGCCGGCAGATGCTCGCCCAGCTGAACATCCATCCGAGGGACGGAATACACATTGATGAATCACCCCGACTGTGAAACACGGGGATGACTGTTTATGGCTGGGTTGAGATTCAAACCCAGACAAGACAGCTTGGAGGCGAGTGTGCGTACCTCTATGCCATCCTGCTAGTGAAATTGATCTGAAGAAGTGAAAATAAGTTGATTTGATGAGAAGCAGGAGACTTGATGAATATTTGACAAGGGCAGAGAATAAATAAAAAGAGAATGAGACCGTGGATAATGCTTTAAGAGAAGGAGAAACCTGAGTAAGAAGGGAAGTTCTTCCTGAGGAATGGACTCTTTGAGCAGCTTCGAAAGCAACTCTGCCTGGAACCGCCCTGAACCAAATGGTGAAGAGACACAGAAGAGCACATCAATTTTCCCCAAATGACTTCCATTTTCAACATTGGTTGCTATAAAAAAAAGTATTTTAAAAAACCATAAAATAAGTGTTGATGCAAGTAACTTGTGCGTTAATGACTGCATATCTATGAGTGACTAAACAGGTTTAATGAAGGTTTACATAATCAAATATTTTGCATGCACAATCAATTTGGCATCAGGATAGTTTTGATTAAACGTTTTACAAACATTGCACTTGGAAGAGCAAAGAGCCATGTGTGTGGTTAAACATTACAAATCAACTTCTCAGGAACTGGGATGAGCAAAGTGCAATTTGATGAAGTGGAAGGAACCATTGCACTCTGACCACCAGTGAACGTCATGCAGGATATCTTCCTTCTACATGCATCATGTTACGTGTCTTTTATCTTTGACTTGTCTAGTCTGGGATTTATTCATGATAGAGTCAGATCAGATGAACTCTGACCTCTGATCACACAAACGTACAGTGGACTGCAAAAGTATAAACCTCTGACCAATAATGCCACGTTTAGATGAATGACAAATTTTGTAGAAACAATTTTCTCATAACTGAAGGGATCAAACTAAACACTGTTATAGTTGAAAGAGGTTACATGTCAGGAATACCTGTAAAAAAACAAAAAACAAATACAAATCAAAATTCACTGGTTGTGAAAGTATTCAACCCCTGAGGTCAGTACTTGGTGGAAGCACATTTTACAGCAATGACTGCGACGAGTCTTTGTGGGGAGGTCTTTACCAGGTTTGCACAGTGAGATGGTGAAATCTTTACCCATTCTTCACGTGATAATTGCTCCAGGTCTGCCAAGTTTGATGGGAATCGTCGATGGACTGCAATCTTCAAGTCTCACCATAAATGTTCAATTGGGTTCAAGACGGGGCTTTGACTGGGCCACTCAAGAACATTTATTCTCATGTGGATATAGCTTTGTGCTTCAGATCATTGTTCTGCTGAAATCTGAATCTTCCACCCATTTTCAGATTCATGGCTGACTCAAGCAGGTTTTCATCAAGGATTCTCCTGTACTTTGTACACCGTCCATGGTCCTTTCTATCTTGACAAGCTTGCCAGTTCCTGCTGATGAAAAGCAGCCCCATAACATGATGCTGCCACCACCATGCCTGCCAGTAGGGATGGCGTTGATTGGGTGATGTGTAGTGTTAGGCTTGCACCAGACCTAACGCTTTGAATTTCAACCAGAGTTCAATTTTTGTCTCATCTGACCAGAAAACTTGTCTCCACATTCCTGCAGTATCATCAAGATACCTTTTTGAAAACTCCATACGAGCTTTTAGATGAGTCTTTTTCAGTAATGACTTCTATCTTGTCACTTGTCTATAGAAGTCAGCTTTGTGAAGGGAACGGGATATTGTATGTCTGGTGTTGGCTTAATGGTTAGGGTAGTGGGCTTGGGATCCTAGGATCCGCAGTACATATCCCACTTGACTGTTGAATTAATACCAGGTGGAGTTGACTCTGCCCATCATCCTTCCGAGGTCGGCAAAATGAGTGCCAGCTTGCTGGTATCCTGTGTCGGAGTGGTGGTGACCCGTCCAGGATTGTGCCCAATAGCCAAGAAGACTGCTTAAGCAGCACCAATACTCTGCAGAGTGTGGTCCCAATGGATGGATGGGATATTGTTGGTTGATGAACACTGACCCCCATCTGGGACATGGAACCTTTCAGATCTTTCAAATCCATTGCTGGATTTACAGTGACATCCTGAACCAGTTTCCTGCCGGCTGTTGAGTTTGGATGGGCGAACTGATCTGGGTCGAGTCTGGGTGATATGATACGTCTTCCACTTTTTCATGATGGATTTCACCATACTTAAAGGGATAATGAGTGACTGAAATCTTCTTATAACCCTCTCTTGAACGGTGCTTCTCCACCACTTTATGTTTGTCTTCTTTGGAAAGCTCCTTGGTCTTCATGTTTACCTTGTTTGTTGACCAAGTGAGTTGCACCTTAAAACTCCTCAGAGAAGTGGGGGAGATTAATTTTTTAAGTTAAACCACTGATTACATACAGGTTCAACCTATTACACATATTTTGTAAACTTTCAAACAAATAATTTGTTCCTGAAGTGATTTATGGTTAATCAGGTAAAGTGCTTGAATAATTATACAACTGAGAATCATCTGATTTTCTCTGTTAATCAAACTTGTTCACATTTTATCTGCATTTTTTTTTAGCTTTATCACTCTGGAGTAGTTTGTGAAGACTCGATATATTAAGTTCGATTTGAAAGAGTCATGAAATAAGCTCAGGTGGCATCAAAATGTGAAAACTTGGGGGGGGGGGAGGGAGGGGTTGAATACCTTTGCAGGCCACTATATTATCCCATAATACACCATCCTTTCTGAGGAAAGTTTAAGTTTGAGCTTACTTTGTCCGCCAGTGCTTTCCTTAGTTACTTACTGCCCATTATGCCTTCTGGCATGTAGGGCAGCAACGAAGGTTCTCCACTCCTGTCTGTTCTGGGCTAGCTTCTGGACACTACCCCAGGTCAGGTCCATAGTTTTCATTTCCTACTCTACAGTTCAACGCCAAGTGGTTTTGGGTCTCCCTCTTTTCCTTTTCCCTTCCGGTGTCCAGTGCAGGGCTATTCTTGGGATGCTGTCTGGTTCTCTTCTCAATATATGGCCAATCCAGTTCCAGCACCTTCTCATGATGATGGTGTCCATGCTCTCTTGTTGGCATTGAGCAAGGAGATCTTGGTTGGATATGGTGTTTGGCCAAAATATTCTAAGGATTCTTCTCAGGTTCTTAGTATGGAAGACTGACAGCTGATTGATGTTGCTTACTGTCATTCTCCAGCATTCTGAGCCATACAAGAGGGTGGAGAGAACACAGCTCTGGTACAACTTCAGCTTGGTCTTGGTGCTGTATTGCTGGGATCTCCATACATCGTTTATCATTCTGAAAACATTCCTAGCCTTGTTTAGCCGGTTCTTGACGTCATTGTGTGCTCCGCCATCGTGTCTGACTGTGCTACCAAGATAAGTGAACTCCTCAGTTATTGGAAGATCGTTTCCATTCACTTGGATTGGCAAGGGGTTTTGGATGTTTAGTGTCATTACTTCAGATTTTTTTCTGGTTTATCTTCAGGCCAATTTGTTGTGCAAAGTTACTGAGACAGGATGTTTTTTCCTGCATGTGCTTATGAGTGTGGGAGACCAGAGCCAAGTCATCAGAAAAATCAAGGTCTTCCAATGCTGAGAAGAAGGTCCATCGTATGCCTCTTGCTTGGTCTTCAGTTGTCCGACGGATCACCCAGTCAATAGCAATATTGAAGAGTAGCGCCGACATCACACACCCTTGTCGGACTCCTGTCTTCACCTGGAATGTGTGGTTACTGTTCCCCACTCTGCAAGAGAAGTTTGCGTAGAAGCTCTTAATCACTTCGACTATGTGCTGTGGGATCCCATACATTTGTAGTATGCCCCAGAGGCTGTCTCGGTGGATGCTGTCAAATGCTTTCTCAAAATCAACAAAGTTGATGTATATCTGTCTCTGCCATTCTGTGCACTGTTCTATAATGTTACGAAGGGCAAATATCTGGTCAATGCATCCCATCCCACTACAAAATCCTGCCTGTTCCTTCCTGAGCTGTTTGTCTACTGCGTCTGAGATAAGTTGTATAATAATCTTTGCCAGAATCTTGCTTCAAATTGATAGAAGAGTGATCCCTCGCCAATTGTTACACTCTCTTAAGTTTCCTTTCTTTGGTATCCTAATGATGACTCCTTCTGACCAGTCATCAGGTATCTCCTTCCTTTCCCAAATAGCTGTGTAATGTGGTGCAAGTACTTCAGCTGCAAGTTTTGGGTCTGCCTTGAACAGTTCTGCATTGAGGTTATCTTGATCAGGGGCTTTTCCATTTTTGAGAGACTTAATGACTGTAACAATTTCCTCCTGAGTTGGTGGTTCAATGCTAATGTCGAGGTCATCCTCTGCTTGTTGGGTGTCAGCCTCTATTATGAGTGGTGTTCTATTCAGTACTTCATTAAAGTGTTCCGCCCAGCAAGCTTCTTGTTCTGCTTCTGTTGTGAGGTGTCAGCCCTTTTTGTCTACAATTGGTATCTCAGTGGTTTGACGATGTTTGCCACAGATTATCTTGGTTATCTTGTAGACCTTCCCTTGCTCCCCTTTCTTGGCTGCATCTTGTGCTTGATGAGCAAGATCTTCTAGGTACACCCGTTTGTCAGCTCTGGCTTTCCTCTGAACTGCTTTGTTTGCTTCTTGGTACTGCATCTTATATCTTTCTTGCAGCCATTTGAGCTTGGTCTCATTTATTTGCTTCTTTAATTTTCTCCCATTTTCAATGGTTTGCCATGCATCTTTAGTTGTCCACTCCTTCTTTGTCTTCTGCTTGAACCCCAGGCAGGCTTCACTGGTTTTCACATAGGCTATTTTGGTTTGTTCCCACACAGTATTAATATCATTTGTATTTGGCTCTATGTGATTGTCCATATCTGATAGTGCCTGAAACCTGTTCTTTAATTGTAGCACGAAAGAGCATTTTACTTTTGGGTCATGTAGTTTCTCAACATCAAACTGTTGCCTGCCTGTGTTTTTGCTGCCCGTTTTCCTCAGCTTTACTTTGAGAACAGCCAGGACCAGGTGGTGGTCGCTACCAACATCAGCTCCCCATTTAACCTTAACATCAAGTAATGAGCGTCTCCATGTGCCGTGTATCATCAAGTGGTCTATCTGGTTCTTATCCCTTCCATTTGGAGAGTACCATGTCAGTTTGTGAATGTCTCTGTGTGGAAAGAGGGTCCCTCCAATTACGAGGTAAAAAGTGGTGCAGAGTTCTATTTGTCTCTCTCCATTCTCATTCATAGTACCACAGCCCTCTTTTCCCATGGCCCTGTCATGGTCTTTGTTGTTGGTTTCAACCTCGGCATTTCGGTCCCCCATCACAATCTTCATGTCATGTCTTGGTGTGTTTTCCAACTCAGTCTGTAGTTGCTCATAGAATTCATCCTGAACACTATCACTAGTTGGAGCATAACACTGGATGATGGTTGAATTAATTTGCTTCCCCCTCATTCTGATCTTCATGAGTCTACTATTGACAGGTTCCCACTCTATCAAACTATTCTCTACTCCTTTCTTTAAAAATAATGGCTACTCCTTCTCTGTGATTCTCATCATCCCTTCCTGAGTACAACACTGTCTCCCCTGTGCTGGTCCTAAGTCTCCCTGATCCCATCCATCTGCTTTCACTTACTCCAAGAATATCTAGGTTGTAGCATCTCATCTCTGATGTCACTTGTGTTTGTTTTCCTGTGTCATACATTGTTCGTATATTCCAAAATCCTATCCTAGTCTAATGTTTGGCATTCAGAACTTCCACCTTCCTGCCAGTGGCTTCCTTTCTGTCTTCACCATTGACATTCATCCTAGCATCTGTCGATAGCCCTGGAAGTCCATCACGCCCAGTAGTGTTGATTCCTTCAGTTGCTGTTTCCGTAACATATTTGTTTTACGAGACAGGGTTGTTAGCCCTGTGCTCAACCCCCAACCTGGAGGACCAGTGGACGCTCTTCGTCTCGCCTCTACCTTTCTACCTGTCCAGCATGGGAGGCCCTACTAGGAGACGAATCTCCCACTGACATAGCTCGAGTGGTCACTGAGACACACAAGCTAGTGACCACGACAAGGTTGCAATCAAACGGGGAGCCAGTGCTTTCCAGTGGAAGTTAATGATTATGTAACTAATTTCAGAAAGAGTAGCCGATTGTGGGCCAGCACCCCAGCCAAATTCCAAATATTTGCCTTGGATATCTCCTGGGAAAGCAATGGCAAACCATTCAATGCCAAGGAAACTGTGTTGGCAGCACCTGGTTTTTTATTTGAGAACAATTTCACTCAAGCACTTAAGCAGATTGGCATTTCACTCAAGCAAATTGGCAGGAACCGCAAGCAGCCATATCTCTTCAGGGCTGGTCTCTCATATCCACTGCCCCTGATGTTAACTCAGCCTGGAAATTCTTCCACAGAAACGTGCTCTCTCTTCTGCACAGATGCATCCCATCTCATCTTTCATTATCCTTCCATTCTTCCCACCCATGGTACACTGAATCCTGCGGTGAGGCAGTTGCTCTGAAACAACTTTCCTTCTCTTCCTGGAAGGCAAAGCCGACTGAAGGCAATGTCGGGTCATTATAAAAAAGGCTGCAATAAGTGTGTCCACTCTCAAGAGAGCCAGAAAACATCTGTCCAACATCAAGAATGAACTTTCAAACTTGGCTACCTCCTCTAAAACCTGGTGGCGCCTCGTTACCTTTGCCACAAAAGGTGGGCTGAGGTTATGTTTTCACCCCTGTCTGTCAGTCTGTGAACAGGATATCTCAAAAAGCTGTAGACAGATTCGGACAAAAATTCGTGGACAGGTTGGGTATGTGACAAGGATGATATTATGTTATTTTGGTGAAGATCCAGATCCGGATAATAAATTTTTTTAAGTGATTCTTCAACATTGGATAATAGGGCTAAAAACGATATAAAGTCGTAAGGCGCACTTTTTTTTTTCACGCCGGAAAATCTTGAAAGTAAGGGTTGCACTTTATAAACAGGGCGAAGAAATTTTGAGCGTTGGAACTCGCGTTCCTCGCGAAAATAGCACAGCGCTGCTGTGCGATACCACCATGTTTATACATGGGAAACTCCAGGCTCGTACATGGAGTGCTGAAATGAACTCTTGTACTTTTGACCGACGCACTCAAACATTTTCTGTGTGAAAATAACTTGCAAACAGCTGACATGGTAATCTTGCAAACAGCTTTGGATAAGGCATGGTAATCAGGATAAACAGTGAAGCATGATCGTGTCATGATGACGGTGATTATGATGATGCATGACATGGATTCTGAGAATTATTGAACCATGGAGACAAAACTCAGGAAAAGATGGATGAATTGATGAAATTGGTTGTGTGACAAAAGTGAATCTAACTCTGTGCACCGGTAATATTCATTATGTTGATTAAATGGATAGAAAGGTATGACACGTCACGAGAAGGTAAGTTTTCAAGACGAGCCGATGCAAGGCAGATGTCCATCATCGCGAATGTATGCAAGCTGTCAATCTTCACTAGACATCAAGGTAGATAAAGTCTGATCTGTATCTTTTTGTTTATTACCGGTATAATAATGCCAATTATTGTATGTGTCAACCAACCCGGATGTTTGTTTTAAGCTTATCGGAGGACGGCTTATGGGCTGTGGGAGGACGATTCAGAAAGCATCTCAGAGAGTGACGACAGGGACACCGACCTCCTGTACGCGGATTCAGATGAGGAACTTCACGCAGTATTCGACGAGACCGACGACGAGGGGTTTCTGGGGTTTTAGCTGAACTGCTCTCATGTGAGAACACAAAATTAATTCGGGAGCGACTAAACTTAAGGCCAGGGTCATCACTGAGAGGGCTGGAATCATCGACGTCAAAGCGAGCATTTCATGGGTGCAAAAACAATTGTCAGGAGTGTGAAAGTCTTACCGATGAATTATTGGAGACTTTCGCGGGCGATGTGAGGATGATTGGGAAATGCATCCATATTTTGTTTTCCGTCCAGAAAGGGTCAAAAATTGGGGTGCACCTCAAACTCAAAATGTTAGGAATAACTCGATATCTCAAAAAGTCATGAACCAATTTGAACGAAACTTGGTGGACAGGTTGGGTGTATGACAAGGCCAAATCAATTTGATTTTGTTGGAGATCCAAATCCGAATCCGGATACAAATTTTTTTAATATTTAATTTTCCAAGTGATTCTTCACCATTGAGAGAAAGGGCCAGAAATGATATACAGCATGTTATCTCAAAAAGTTGTGGATGAACTCATGTGAAACTTAGTCGATGAGTTGGGTAGGTCACAAGAACAAGCCGATTAGATTTTGGAGGTCCAGATCCAGATCAGGCTATCAGTGGGATACAAATCGTAAACTGTTCAGTCTGGTGGAGGCATGTGCTCTACTGAGCGCTGTTATATTGAAGTCTGTGTCTGGTGTATGCTCCTCTTCCATCTCTTCTTTCTGGAAGGCGATTTTGCATCCGGTTTTTGTCTGTTACGTCGTGATCTGTTCAGTGTACTAGCTCTTCCACGAGCCTCGACTATGTATACAAAAAAGAAAAAGAAAAACTAGAGGGTTCATTGAATACCTTACTTAAGAAATGTTATGTTGAGAAACAAGAACATTGGCAGCGTGTGAGTGGAAAATTAGATTGGTTATGATGACATAAATGCTGTAATATTTTGTCCAAGTATTGCTCAACCAAAGGATTTTGAAAGTGCCCAGAAGGCGATTTGTGTTTTATAGTGTTCATGTATATAAGTTCAATCAAAATATAATTAAGATTTTAAAGTCTGTAGAATTTGTTTTTGGAAGTTTACCGGTGTTGATGCAGCGTCTTTTACACCACCTTATTGAAAACGTTACATTAGCTGTTCATGCCTATTGTTTGTCTCCTTTATCATGTCCTTAACAGTAAGTTTCCTGTTTGTATGATTTTCAATTTTGTTTGACAGCCAGACAGGCAGACAGAGTAAAAAATTATCTTACTTCTCTCTACGCACATACGATAAGCATGGATTCAGAGCCAAAAAAGGGGTTAAACTGGAGGTTCGTTTTCTGATTCATGTTCAAAATACAATCAGGCTCCCCGAACAAATGGATGCCAACGTTGTCAGACGGAATGAAAACCCATCATTCTTGTTACAAAACAGCTAAAATTGATGAAAAAGCGGCCGAAATTGAAACCAACACAGTAATTACGGTCGCAATAGCAGATATAATGGAAACCAACATGTTTATTCTACACACAATAACGGTCGTGACGGAAACAAGAACGGTCAATCCCGAAATAGATTGGTGGGGAACGGAAGCAAGATTGGTTATTTCCGTCGCGAAACAAAAGCGGTTCATTCCGGTTACTGTAGTGCGAACAAGATGGCGGAAGCAGTAGAACGACCTGTTACGGTATGTAAATTTTTAGTGCTTGTGCCTCGAACATAAATGTAATATAGATAATATATAGTGGGTAGTACCTGATGTAGTTTTAACAATTTATTAAACCGAATTTTGTTGTGATAATGTTTGGTTTGCCTGTATTTCGAGCCCCCGAGTGAAGGATCGCTAGTTGTGTATGCCCAGTTCAACATAGGGGATCGTGTATGGGATCTTTTTACAGTTTTTACTTCATATTAACTTTGTTATTTTATTGGAATTTGCAATTTATTATTACTATCAAATTTTACCTCTTGCAAATATAAACGATCAATCGTCACTGATCGCTGCAGCACGGGGGCACGAATTTCACGAAATGTCAGCCACACATTAAATCAAGAGGGCGCATTTATCGTTGCTTGTACAATATCCCGTACCACAGACGGGTTTTCATTAACAGACATGATATATTCAAGGCAGACTACGTTAAAGTTAGACCGGGCGTAGTGGCGTGCGCCTGTAATCCGGCTACTCGGAGGATTGGGTTGGAGGATCGCTTGAGGACGGGGGCTCTGCACTGGGCAGGGTGTAGAGTAGCCAGGAATCATGGCGAAACCCAAATCCTGATCCCTGTGTCGTAAGAGGCGACCAGGGTTGCGTCAGGAAGGGCATCCGGCGTAAAACCTGTGCCAAATCAGCATGCGGATCATAACGGATGATCCGCTGTGGTGACCCCGAACGGGAGCGGCCGAAAGATGAACAACAACTACGTTAAAGTTAACTTACCATAACTTCAACAACTTTTCAAGCCGCCATGTTTCCCACGTTCTGGTAACCGGAATGAATCGCTTTCGCTTTGGTCTCCGCCGTTTCGCGACGGAAATAACCGATGTTGCTTCCATTCCCTACCGTTTTATTTCTGGAATTGACCGTTCTTGTGTCCGTCACGACCATTCTTGCGTGTAAAAATAAACGTGTTGGTTTCCATTATATCTGCTATTGCGACCGTAATTACTGTGTTGGTTTCAATTTCGGCCGCTTTTTCATCATTTTTAGCTGTTTTTGTAACAAGAATGACGGGTTTTCATTCCGTCTGACAACGTTGGCGTCCGTTTGTTAGGGGGGCCTGATTGTATTTTGAACATGAATCAGAAAACGAACCTCCAGTTTAACCCCTTTTTTGGCTCTGAATCCATGCTGATCGTATGTGCGCAGAGAGAAGCGAGATAATTTTTTACTCTGTCTGCCTGTCTGGCTGTCAAACAAAATTGATTCATGTTCAATTGATCAAAATTGATCCGTTTGTTAGGGGGGCCTGACAATGCTCAATTGAAATGAAGCTGTTCCCCCGATCATAAATTTATGTTTGTAGACAATCAGACAGACAGACAGGTAGAACTGAACCAATTGCTTAACTCCACTTTTTGCTTCGTGTGCATGGGGTAAACTGCACAACAATATTTTGTGTAATATGTATATGGCCCTTTACAATATAATGACAACAACAACAATAATAATGTGGAGTATAGTGTTGATATAAACTTAACTGCAATGTGCTTTTGAGAGAGATGTAAGGACTATTGACACTATTTCCCACAGTAAACATAAACACAACATTTCGGGGACGTACAAAACTGGCATTGCAATTGTAATGACCGTACCAAGAGGAAACGCAGAAAGGGGAGTGATGATGGCACTTGCCACAGCTTGAGGGAATAATCCAGTGAGCATGACCAGACTGCATGTCAGAGATCGTGGTGGGGGGCTGTGCAGGCCACGCAACTGGAAATGCAATCAGGAATAGTACAAAATACTCCGAGCATGTAAACTTCAAATCAACATGCCAAAAGCTTTACAAAAAAAAACCCCTTCCTGCAGCATGGTATGCTCTCGAACAACATTAGCAGGAAAGTAGAGGTGGAGGCCGAATGCTTGATTCGGAATGAGGGAACAGCCGATTGGTGATACAAACCAAAAGTACTGGTGCTGTTACCGCTCTGTATTACTCAAGCATGCTCTATATTTGTACGACCACACAAATGCAATTCACTGGTAAAGAATAGCAACAGCGATGACGTGCCTTTTGTAGGAAGACCTGCGCGGCTACAAATAAGATGACTGCGTGGCTCGGGGCTGGATGTACTTGAACCAGAGCAGAAACGAAGGCAGCCATAGCAGGAAGGGGCAGATCAGAGAGGGAAAGATTCCGGCACACAGCTCTGAGCTGTCGGAAGAAGAAGGTAGGGAAGAGAGAGAGAAGTAAATGCTTTCTCACACTTAGGTACACAAATCAAATACTTACACAGCTGTATGGCAAATTAGAATAAAGTTGCAATAAAACCTAAAAGAGGAAGTAATTTAATGGAAATAATCTCCCAGAGAGATCTTCATCCTTTTTGTCCAGGGAACCAATTTTGCAATCTCATCCAGTATTACTTTTCATTTCAACTTTGACACGATCCGCTGAGACTTAAATAGTTAACATCGCATCGATCAATTACATTCTTCATCGTTTTTCCATGTTCACGCGTGATGAACCGGAGATGTGTATGTGTATGTGTATGTGTATGTGTATGTGTATGTGTATGTGTATGTGTATGTGTATGTGTATGTGTATGTGTATGTGTATGTGTATGTGTATGTGTATGTGTATGTGTATGTGTATGTGTATGTGTATGTGTATGTGTATGTGTATGTGTATGTGTATGTGTATGTGTATGTGTATGTGTATGTGTATGTGTATGTGTATGTGTATGTGTATGTGTATGTGTATGTGTATGTGTATGTGTATGTGTATGTGTGTGTGTGTGTGTGTGTGTGTGTGTGTGTGTGTGTGTGTGTGTGTGTGTGTGTGTGTGTGTGTTACGGCCTGGGGTTCAAGGTTCACCATGAGGGGAAGCACTCAAGTTCCTGAGGCCAACAGCCACGGATACTTTCGTGGCCTGGCGGGTTCGTAATCACCAAATCAACCACCAACGCCGATTGGTACCACCAATCCTGGCAGGGTTCCCACTACTTCGCATATTACCTTCCCATTGGACGACAGCATCAGGGGAGACTGGTGCCCTCAGCGCATACTCGGATTACTGCCGAGCGATAGTCAGTGTATGCTGGCTAACAAGAGCAAATCACGTGGGGTATAACTTCCTGGCAAATACTACGCGCAAACTACGCTGGACCAATGGAGGAAAAGACGCTATGAGTTGGATACATTACAATAACAAGTAATATATTGTTGCGGCCACAGGTACCGAGACACCAGCTTGTCACTCAGGGGGATTAATCCCCGGTTGTCCTCGGTTGAGCCAGACCTGGGGCCACCGCTCACAATCAACGTTGTGGTACGGTGGGTTGTTTTAGAACCACGAACGCCACCCAGTCAACCACGAGTTCCAGTGTCCACCATCTAATTATTCCGTTTAACTAGAGGTCACGTGGTTACCTGAGCGGGGAGCGCGCCCTCGGCAAAGCACCAATGTTATCTCGATTAGATCTTAATTTGGGCGGCCGAGCGTTTTAACCGTTGGTGCGTGCCGACGATTTTTGGTCAAATCTGTGGTAATTACCTCCCAGTCTATCTAGGTTCGGACAATGCTCGACCAATGGAAGGAAAGGACAAACACGGACAGGTTGGAAATCGACAAATAATTTATTAATAATAAAATAAATAAATAAAAAGAACTTTTTATTTGCCGAGGTAAATAAAGAATGAATTTCAAAGCAAACTCAATCAAAATGCCAGGAAAGAGACAAAGAGCAGATGCTTATCAGTAGTTGACTTACTTACAGCTAAACACAGACAAGGGTACCCAGCAGATCATTCAGGGGGAGGGGAGGGGGAGAATAGTCTCGCTCACCAGAAAGTCGTCTGTGAAGCGAAAACGTCCTGAAATGCGTGCGTGCGTGTCACGTCCGTCGCCAGCACCCCGCTTTGCCGTGCACCCTCTTGTGGGGCAGCCTTGAACGCCAGTCAAAGTCTGGAGGGCACCGAGATCGTCCATCGCGGGTTTAGACCCTGGTGTTGTTGATGACCGACCCATGCCTCATTTGTTGGCGGCGCTGCTCACACCTACACGCGCACCACACGCTCACTTGCCGAAGCACTGGGAAGGATGAATTGTCTCATCGGCGCTGGTCAGACACCCACACGCGCATCACATGCTCGCTTGCCCAAGCACTGGGAAGGACGAATTGTTTCGTCGGCGCTGGTCAGACACTAGTTTCTTACCCGCTTCTCTCGCCCTTTGCTTTTTCTCCTCACGCTTTTCTCTTCACAGTTTTTCTCTCCTCAGAACGTACTTCTCGCTCGTTTTTATTTCTCCGGGCCGTCTCCGTGGGGTGCCATCCACCCCAAGCTCACCCCACCCCACTGGCGCACGGTTACCATGACGACCCGTGCGCTCCAAAAAAAGGCGGGCGTCGGAGCTCACGAAAGATTGCCGCTGAGGAAGAATGGGGCGGGCTTCAGAGCTCGTGAAAGAAATGTGTGTGAACGTGCCTGTCGTAAAGAAAAAGCTTCCCACAAGAGAGGGGATCTATCCTTTACCCTTCTCAACACATCACATTTAAAATGCCATTAGACATGGGGATGGGGCTATTCTGAACATGCATTTAAGGAAATAACTGTCTGAGGACCTGGATGTGTGGATGCATTAATCAGACTGGATTCTGAAAACCATAACAATATTTACAGCAAGGGTGAGGAAAAGTATGCGACACAAGCAAGTAATTGTTTTAATTCAGGGAAAACTTGTACAGCATGGACAAGCAAGCATTGGTGAGGTGTGGCAAAATTGGTGAGTGTGTATACATATGTGGATGTTTGATGAGTGAGTTTTTACCTGCTGAATATTACAGCTTCCAAAAAGAACGAGCTCCACTGGAGGATCCGCCTGTACACATAAAAACACTTTGATTACACATAAAACTAGAACGGGCACTCAAAGAGCGCATATCTTCGCCGCCACTACTTTTTTTGTTCTTGGTATGAGTGTGGGGAACTGGTTTCATATGAATGGTCTTATGACACAAACCACATATCTATAATGTCATGACCCCCCCCCGACTTTCGGGGGCTACGGACCAAACAACAATTAACTCACGTCGTTTTGGCGAGTCTTCACTCGCAAGCTCGGTGAATACAACGTTTCAACAAGAGAAGGTAATCTCGTTTGATGCTGGTTTCATGCAAATCGAATAAGAATTGACTGAGTTATGCCGAAAATCGTATATTTTTCAAGGGCGTGACCCCCCCCCCCCGACATTTTACCCCAACCGGTGACATGTGTTATGACGTCATTGTGTCACAAGATTGGGCATTAAATTCTGAACATTTTGGTGCTGGGTTCATGTAAAGCGGACAAGAATTGACCGCGTTATGACAAAAACCGCATATTTTTCAAGGTCGTGACCCCCCCCTGACCTTTGACCCCTAACCGGTAACAAGAGTATGGGCGTCATTGTGTCATATTGCATATCACAAGAAGAGGCGTTGAATTCTGAACATTTTGGCGTAAGTTGCATGCAAATTGAATAAAAATTGACCGTGTTATCGTAAAAAGACGATTTTGACCTTTTCGTGACCTTGACCTTTGACCTGAACGATCCCAAAATCTAATTGAATGCTTCCTGGCTAATAACCAATCATCCCACCAAATTTCATGCAATTCGGTTTAATACTTTTTGAGTTATACGAATCACAAGATTACAAATAAATAAATAAATAAATAAATACACGCCGACCAAAACATAACCTTTCGCAGAATGCGAAGGTAATTATCAACTTCGATTTCTGCATTCCAAGAGGAGATAATTTGTTTGTTGCACATCACGAGTTTTACGATAACGATTCATTATCTATTATATAACTTGTATAAAAGCCCATCAAAAATGAAGGGTTGGAGTTATTTTATTAAACTGGAAGATATGTTGTTTCATAGCAAGAAGTGATATGTTAAAACACGACATGTACAAATGTGATTCTATTTTCTTTATCCTCTGGGACGTTTTGTTTTGAGAGTACAGCCTCATGAGCATGCCAAAGGCTGAAGCCTCGGCCTAGTATCAGGTATGCTTATATCTATCTTCTTTATTATCGGACATCTTACGGATGTAAATGAACACTTGTTTTACTCTGCACATGTTGCACATCACGTGCAGCGAATTTCACCTCCCTTCCTTCGCCTTGTATTTATTGTTATTTTTTGAAATGCTTCTGTATACCGCCCTTGAGGCTCAGTTTGCAAGTCACCGTCTACAATTCCAAAAGAAGAGACGCAATTACTCTTATGGAAAATGTTTTTCAAGTTTTTTATCCTCAAAAATAGACCGTCATGAACACATAGTCGTGTTAAAAGATTGGTTTTTAAAACCCCCTCAAATCGTCCTTATGAAGGGGAACAGACAAATACACACTGTGTTTTATATTATTATATGGATGTGGAACCGTGGTGTCTGTCCATGTGTTTGTCTGTTGAGTGTTTATGGGGGCCACTTTCTGTGCTGTTTTTGAAAAGTTGCTGATTGGTTATTTTGCATTTTCATTTCACTTTTTTGATGCAGTAGAGTCAGTCACTTTATTGTTCCTTCCAGTAATCTTTGAAATCAACATGAACATCTGGATTAGAGTAAATTTAATGCAGATATTCATGGAGTTGCACCACTGCCGCAGGATGTTGCACCACCGTTTCATGGATGGCAGTATAAGTATCTCAGAACTTTGGCTCTGAGTGAAATCAGAAGTGCAACACAATTAACTTTTTGAAAGTCCATGACAGTTTAAATTGATAGATTAACTTAACTTTTCCGATCACTGGGGATGGGTACTTTTGCGAGACAGCATATATTCATAAGGTAAGTTGATAAGGAAGTAAGTGCAATATATTTTTTAACTGTTCAGTCAAAGATGAAGATGATGAAAAATATCATAATCATGTACCATGCGCGAATACAGAATGTCAATTCCACCGAGGTAGTTTCTCATGCCAGGTTCCAATCATTGATGGATCGCCACTCCGGCACAGGATACTGTGCAGTTTAGAATTTGGTTGCCGGCGATAGCTCACCGACTCTTCGTGAAGGAGATCGTGGGATTTTTAACATCCACCAACTAATGCCGGTAGACATGACACCCACTTATGAAAATTTTTAATGTCAATAAATAGTTATACTATATTAATATGTAGTGTAGATCTATTTAAGAAATGAATTTAGAAAACTACAAAGTGGTGGTGGTGGTGGTTGTTGTTGTACTGGATCCCAATCGTAGTGACAGAGCATCACGTCGTTCACGACGCAAGTCGAACATTTCCGTGGAGCTAATAATTAATACTGGACAGGTTAGCAATCAGTCACAGGGTCCATAAATATCCGCTAAGCCATGGGAATCAAAGCCACATTGGTGAATGCAGTGCAACAAGGTTTCAACCACACCATCACCACAACCTAGCAATTCAATAAAAAAATTGAAGTCAATATGTAAATGTCGCAGATAAATATGTAATGTGGAGCCTTTACAAGCAAAGGATCAAGTACTGACTTTGTTCAAGTGTCACACAGACTCATGGAGAAACAAGGCTCTGATAACATAACCAATGTACAGAGTATATTATTCAAAGCCACCCAATATACCCATACAGAGAGAGAAATCAAAGAAGATGATAAAATGCACGCACGTTAGGAAAATCATTCAGCCAGTCCTTGATTCTCTCCGTGCCAGCCTGCAGGAACAAAACAACATGCTTGTTTGTCTGTATCTGTGCAAGTAGTACAACCACAGCATTTACTAGTCCCTCCCCCAACCACCCACTGCCCTCATATTCCAGAAAAGGGGAAATAAATACACGACACATTTTGACTTTACGATCATACTTAGCCTCGTCCGTCCCAAATGTACAAGAGTGAGTGAGTGAGTGAGTGAGAGTGTTTAAATGCAGATCGACTTGAATATAGATTTTCGATCATTCACTTCTACATCAACAATTTATATATCGCGGTGACAAGGCAGTTTTAAGCTCTTGCAATTTTCATCTTTACCTCCACCACCTAAGGTAGATTGAGGTTATCTTTTCACCCATCTGTCTGTCTGTGAGAAGGATATCTCAAAAAGTTGTGGACGCCACTGAATCCTACTGAAAAAAAAACCTCCTATTGAATGGGGCTGGGACGTGCAAGGGGGTAAACTTATTCCACTCCTGATGCATAATAGCCCTGCACCAGACATTCTGCTCAAAATGATCCACTGCAACTGCACTACAGGATGCAGCATACTGAAATGTTGCAAAAACATGGCCTTGAATGCACCAGAGCTTGCGGACCTTGCCAAGAAAGCAACTGCGGTAATGTGGCTACTGAGCCAGTTTCAGATGATGAAAATGAAAACTAAATATTTGGGGAAGATACGTTCGAACATACGCCCTACAGATCAAAACTAATTTATTGAGGGTAGACTTTGTAACTCTTTTGGTATTTCGGTCAATTTTTTGTTTTTTTGTTAATCGTACATTTAGTTATTTTTACTAATGCCATATTTAGATCCTTTCTGGTCGTTCATTTTTGGCAACTTTTAATATGTTGTTCTGTAGACGTAATAAAACAAAACAAAATACCATAAAACGTTTTCTTGCAATTTTTTGGAAGTCACATGGCATATCGATCCTACTGGATTAGATTTTGGTAAAGATCTGGATGCTATAATTTTTAAAATGATTTTTCACCAATCGAGAGATGGAGCCAAAACGTTATACAACAAGATATCGTGGATGGATGACAACTTTGTGGAGTTGGGTAGGCGACAAGAACAAGCTGTATAGATTTTGATTAAGGTCCAGATGCCGATCTGACCGATCAGTGGAATGCAAAAATGTAAACCGTTCAGGCTCAAAATTCAGAGGAGTGAGATAATATTTTTACTGTGTCTGCCTCCCTGGCAATCAAACAAAAGCAAAAATCATTCCTACAGGAAACTTACCATTTTTAAAGGATGTCATAAAGGACACAAACAACAGGCACGGATAACTGATGTAACGTGTTAGATAGGGTGATGTAATTGACACCGAGTCGACAGTGGTAAATTCCAGAATTTATTTATACGACTTTTACAATCTTTATTTTATTTAAAATGAATTATATACTTGAACACTGTAGAACACAAATCACCTTCATAATACTTGTTAAATAGGGTGGTGTATAAGACTACTTCAATCGTACTGAACTTCTGGAATCATTTTTTTTCAACAAACCTTAAAATCACTATTTTATTTAAATTGAAGTATATACCTCAACACTACACAGGGTATTGTGTTCTATGAACTCTCTAGTTAATGACGAAATTGCACCACATTTGAACACTGTAGTTACCATGAACTAGTGAAGAATGCAAATTATGTGCAGCATCTGTGGACACAACAAATTGTTTCAAGAAAACAATCACACCACTTTTCTCAAGCCTTGTGACACAGTTCCGACCCCAAGCTCGAACAGCGTGCCTGGGTAGCCTCAGTCACTTTTCAAGCTGCCTCGTCAAGCCTGTGGTCTGACTTGTGCTGTGCTGCAAGGCCAACAGGTTCAACTAGCATGCCCTGGCTGCCATTGGCACACTTCGACAAAGTTGTCCAATTTCACCACAAGTTGATGTAATACATTGAATGTGTATGCTATCCAAATTGGCCACACCTGTTCCTAAGGGTGTGTTTGTTTGCATCTAGACCTACTGCATTCTATAATACTGTAGTTCATTCTCAGGGGTGTATTGACATCACATGTACACATCTTTGTGTGTATATATATATATATATATATATATATATATATATATATATATATATATATATATATATATATATATATATGCTTGTAATTTTGCATTTAAAATTCAATCTATATACCTCGGTGACACTCTGGATTGTGAAATGCTCTGTCTTGTTTGGTATAGTACTCCACTATTTTTAAAGATTGATGCACAGTTGTACATTAGTAAAGTGGTGTGCACAAAATATGCAGTTTGTGTCAAGGTAAGCAGGTCTCCAAATGTCAAACCACTCGCTCCAAAAGTCAACTGATCAACCTCATTGACTTGAGTATTCTCAGCCTATTTGTCACAATACACAATTCAATCCAACTCACCAATACATCTTCAGGGAGCTCTGTCTCCTGGACTTCAATTTCTCCTCCTCCAACGGTCTTCTTCTCTTCTTCACCTTCCTTCTTCTCATGCATTCTCTCTTCCTTGGCTTCCTCATTTGCACTCTCAATACTCCCATTATGTCTGGTCTTTTCTTTTCTCTCCATCCTGTTGTCCACCATGTAATGCAACTCGTGTGATATCTTTGCTCGCTTGAGTAAGTGTCCTCGTTCTTCTTCCTCCTCCTCCTCCTCCTCCTCATTCCTGCAATCCTTTTTCTGAATCTTGACATCATGATGGTTTTCCGACATTGGTGTGCGCGTTTTAAGTTCTTCCCTGACATGTCTGGAGAAACAAGGGAGTGAAATAAAGCAGATATCAGGACTCTCCATATGAAAACCAATTTAATGATCCATCCATCCATCCATTGGGACCATACTCTGTGCAGAGCGATGATGCTGCCTAAGCAGTCTCCTTGGCTATTGGGCACAATCCTGGACGGGTCACCACTCCGACACAGGATACCAGCAAGCTGACACTCATTTTGCCGACCTCGGAAGGACGACAGGCAGAGTCAACCCCACCTGGTATCAATTCAACAGCTGAGCGGGATTTGAACTCAGGATCCTAGGATCCCAAGCCCACCATCCTAACCATTAAGCCAATACCAGGCATGTAATTTAATGATGTATCACTCAATTATCAAACCGCCTTACCTTTCAGGGTCTCTCTTTTCCAGTGCTTCAAGGCCACTTTGGCTACGAGATACGAGAAGTTGGCAAAGTGATCTGTACCGTGGCCACGAGATTTCACTAACCACCGTCCTCCCATTCCAATCCTCTGTTACATCCATATCCTGCCTTTCTTCTCCGACTCTATTCTCTTTAATTTCATTGTCCTGGTCTCCAATTATTGCTTTCATCGGCCCATCATTTTCATCTTTACCCAGCTCATGTCCTTCTTCATTTCCAGTTTCAAATGGCCTTTCACTCTTTGCAAACTCGATGTTTTCCTCTCCCTTGGCTACTTTGGCATCAATCTCCACATTCTCAGCCACTGCTCCATGTTCTTCCTCACTAATCACCTCTACTTCCACATCTTTGTTGCATTCTGCCCCTGTATCTCCATCAGCCTTTCCCAAACACACTATGCTGTTTACTTCAGGACCTTCACCACAAATCGACGTTTCCCCACACCCCTGATTGACGGATCTCACCCTACAAAGCAAACAAGCCAGTAAGACACGAGTCCATGGGTCTTGCGGTGGATGGGTCTTGAGGGCAAGGTACAGGTCATGCAGGGAGTGAGTCGGGAGTAAGCGCCAGATGGCACATAGCAGGACCAGTGTGCGTCGTTGTAACCAGACCGGGAAGCACGAGAGCAGTGGGAGGCTGTGCAGGTCACAAAAATAAGAAGAATAAAAAAAGGTTTTCTTCCAAGAGCAAAACATATCAATCACTTATCAGATTAAACCACATCAATTCACATCCAGAGTCTTATTATCACACTCACAGTTCCAGCTTCTTGGTTTCCCTTCCACCGACTGGAGTCTCCACCGGTTGCTCAGAACACAAAACTCTCACAAAATCCTCCCAACAAAAGCAATCTCCCATTGTCCCTTTTCCCTTTAACACTCCTGCAAAATCTGCACAGTCTGAGCTTTTCCTCGCTAGCTCCCTGGCCTGCAAGCACCTGGCACAGCGCAAGGCACCTGGG
>NC_140963.1:109649973-109727473 GCF_056783735.1 Eptatretus burgeri
ATGGAACTTCTACCTCGTGAGAAGCCCGATTTCATGGAATCGTGATGCGTGCTCATTGGTTTACACCGCCAGTGATAAGCTATTTATAACTGCGCTGCGTTCAGCTCAGTCAGCGTGCCGTCCCACATGCATCTGAAGAGGTAGACAGGCTGCGCAACGCAGTCTGGCGAAGGAGTAAAGGATCGATCGAGCTTAGTGTTGAAGTCCGATCATGGTTTTATATTGGCTTGTTTTGTGCATCACCACACTCACTTTCACATCGGTATTGAGTGGTCGTCACCACGATGACTGTGTGTCATGTAATTTGTCGATGGTATAAGAGTTTTCATTCCATATGAAAACTCATTCTACATTCATTCCAATGAATGAATTGTAACAGCCATTCATTCCACATTTGTCGATGGTCATATACCAGCACCGATGGTATAAGAGTTGTCTTACAGTTGTTCATTATCTTTACTTTTGATAAAGTGATTCATGAATTCCATCTTTGCTTGATCACTTTCCAACTCACCAATGAACCCCCACCTACGCCCCAAGGATTGTGTTTCCCTTTTGGTACAATAGCCGGCTTATAGATTGCTGCGTCCTCTCACACGTACATGTCCAGGCCATGGATTGCCCATCGTGTTGCCCATCGCCTTGCCCAAGAAGCAGAAACAAACTGCCAGAGATAACAAGGTGTGGACATGATTGCACCTGCATGGATGCCAGCTATAATTGACACTCTTAGTTTGTCACTTCCAAATGGTAGTCTGGGCTCTGGACTCCAAAATGAAGCACGTAGGATCAGAGTGAATGTTTCACTGGCGAAATACTTTTGACGTCACTCTGCACGAGCTGATGACGTCACATGTATCTTTTGGAAAAAAAAAATAACCGTGAAAGCTCACACGAGCATGAGCATCTGCAGTAATATTGTATTGGTGCTCCTTTGGTTATGGTTTTGTTTTGGTTTTGGTTTTGCCAATTAATTTATAAATTTATAACAATAATTTATAAACAATAATTTATAACAATTTAAAACAATTATGGTTTTGCCAATTAATTTATACATCAGAGCTCTTCAAATTGTTGATTCACTTGCAATGTTAATTGAATGAATAGCAAGTTTCAAGCCTGTTAATCGACAAAAAAAATCATCAACCTTTATTTACACGTTAATAGCAAACGCAGTGAGCTTCATGCTTAACGCGTGCACGTGGGAGAATAGGAAACAACAAAAACACAATACCCTGGCAATTTGGAATCGGTGTCGTTGGCTATGACCCTATTGCTTCCGTTTTTTTTTTTGTTTCTGGTTTTTATCACGGGGAATGATGCATGCCGGGAGATAAAGGCATCGTTGGAGACATGAAAGACCCAGATAATATCAGACATGGTGTATATTTCCTCCACTGATTTTAATAAAGATATCTCCCGCATCATCAAAAAATAATTCGTGATTTACGTTATTTCATCGCTGATCCCGAATCCAGGCCGAAGTAACCGGAAATTGCGTATACAGTTGTGAACCAGTTATAAGTAAAGTCAGAAGCGAATGTAAGAAGAATTATACGTTCGCCTCTAGGCT
Source organism: Eptatretus burgeri (assembly GCF_056783735.1). Lineage (NCBI taxonomy): Eukaryota > Metazoa > Chordata > Myxini > Myxiniformes > Myxinidae > Eptatretus > Eptatretus burgeri. The sequence continues at coordinate 109,651,547 of NC_140963.1, forward strand.
TTGCCTATTCCATATTAAAGAATACTCACAGCCATTAAAGGATTTATCAAAAAACAGCCCACCTATTAGGTAATACCTTGTAATACTTTGCCCACTTTTAAACCCACACGACACAGTAAAACGGAACACCAGCCGCTCAATGAAGTACCCGCCCCGCCTCCTCCTTACCACCTGAAGCCGGAAGTTGAAGAACTTCCATTTCCGTTCGGAAGTTATTTGCATTTATCAGATTATTATGAATTTAAACTAAATTTTAGACGTGCTCTTGAAAGGTCTTTTACGTAAATTACAGGGCACAAAAACCATAAAAGTAAAAATAAAAAAATTAAATAAATAAACGGCAAACCAACGCTCCGAACTGAAGTACAACACTCGTCAGTTGCACTTATATTATTATTATTATGGCTCTCTTCAGATAGAAATAGAAGAAGTAATTTAATTAGTAAAGCTTGGCTGGAAAATTTAATGTTCATTCAAAATCAACACATTGTATCACCGATGGGGGGGGTTCACCTTTGTCTCCCGTGCTAAAGTTGTTGTTTTATTATTTTTTTGTGTTCTTGGGCAGGGTAAGATGGTGGCCGGTTGGCTTCGAGAGCGACAATTGGCTTGCTCGTGCTTGCATTATACGGCATTGAATTGAAAACAAAGGCTGCACAAACTCGAGTCCTCGGATCTCTGAGGTCTCTGCATTGAAATGTATATAAGACTGGAAGGATTATTATCGCTATTCACGTTGCATGCACCATTGCGTCGTCACCGCACAGCCCCTTTTCTCCGCACGCGCCGCCATGTTGCTAAGCTCAATGAATGATTCACAGAGGTTCATGTTGCCTTATGTTTGTGTGAGAGTGTTCGCATCGACTTTCTTTGACTTCCAACTCGAATTGACATTCAAAATAAATATCTCCCTGTAATTTATCACGCGAGTCCGAAATATATCTGCTTCGAGTGGGCCTCCCAAGATGGCGTCTGGTGGCGACAAATTTTCATAATCTTTGCAGTCCTTTAATACAGTTCAATGGTCTCTGCACTTAATAGAGGGAAGAAGAAGAAGAAGAAGAATAACAAGAAAAAGTAAAGAAGAAGAAGAAGAGGAAGAAGAAGAATAAGTGAAATTTCATTGTGGAAATTGAATAAGCTTCGTATTGATAAAGTCGTTCAGCCAACGAACCATAAATATATTTTGAATGAATTAGTAACTGCTAAGTTTGAATGAGGAAGTATATTTTTTTATTTCCACAGCGACTCTCACAATGGTGACAGTTTTATTTTCCTGACAGGTTGTTGATCAACCATGACGTGAGGAAATGACGTATATAAATCTGTCTCGACATTGATAGTGAACGACATTACGATTTCAAATTATAAATAGTACGGTATTCAAAATACCAAAACCAAAAAAAAACACGAACATAAATTTCGTCTAAAGTGCGACGATGCAACACACATCCCCATCGGAAACGTTTTTTCTTGATATTTAAATATTGATTACAAACGTAGAATAGTCCACTTTTACAGATGAAAACTGATAGGTTTCTAATCGTCATTTAATGGTTTATATAAATTGAACAACTTCAAAGGTAACATTTATGTGACGTCATCACGTCGCGCTTGAGAGCGTAATCGGAGAAACGGCGATGTTCACGTGCCTTTGGTTCGTTGAATGATTCCTTTCGCAGATTTGCTTTATGGTCACGAATACTTGATATTGACCTCGTAAATTGACCTTTTTGTGATCGTATTTGATCAATTGCTTTGTTTGATATTCCTTTTCGGTTGGCGAGTCAACACGTGGCGTCTCTGAGGTTTTCTTCGGCTTCTTGTGTTGAGGGATTTCAAATTGGACTCCATCAAGGCAGGGTTCGCGATGGCTGACGGAGAGAACGTGAATGACAATGCGCAAGTCAACCTCCAGGTCCACCCCCAGCCCCAGCCCCAGCTTCAGGTCCACCCCCAGCAGCAGCTCCAGGTCCACCCCCAACCCCAGCAGCAGCTCCAGGTCCACCACCAGCCCCAGCTTCAGGTCCATCCTCAACCCCAGCAGCAGCCTCAGGTCCATCCCCAACCCCAGCAGCAGCTCCAGGTCCACCCCCAACCTCAGCAGCTTCAGCTCCACCCCCAGCAGCAGCTCCAGGTCCACCCCCAACCCCAGCAGCAGCTCCAGGTCCACCACCAGCCCCAGCTTCAGGTCCATCCCCAACCCCAGCAGCAGCTCCAGGTCCACCCCCAACCTCAGCAGCTTCAGCTCCAACCCCAGCAACAGCTTCATATCCAACCCCAGCAGCAGCTCCAGGTCCAACCCCAGCAGCAGCTTCATGTCCAGCCCGAGTTTCAGCTTCAATCGCAGCCCGTGCGTGACTTACCTGGTTTACTTCGTGCTGTGACGTCTATTCGTGGAGCTGCCGGAACGACTAACACTGAACGTTCTGCAATGTCAGCGGAGGTAACTACACATAAGTAAGCACGTAGGATCCATCATGTAGTTGCAGAGCCTCTACTAGGAATGTGGGTGACCCCCTGGAAAACCTTATGTAGGGGGGCCTTTCTATCGGATGGCCAATAACATGGTGACGTCTTCAGGTGAAGAATCGATTCATGCCTCGCCCCCAAACGTGGTTAGCGAAATATTTGAATGACCAGCTCTCTCGTCTGTCTCTGTGTGTATCCGTCTTTCCGCATCATCATGGGTATATGCCAGCGATGGCTGGACCGATTGTTACCAAGCTTGGGAGGAGAGTAGCATGGGTCAACCAAAGTGTGATAATGTGGCCAACAATGTCCTAAATCAAATGTCAAGGTCAGCAAAGGGTGAAAAATTACGTTTCTAACTAAAACTCTGGAATGCATCATCAGAGAAAAAAGTGGGGGTTTTTGTGGCATGAGATTCTATGAATTAAGGCACATCAAAAGTATCCTCGACATTATTCTTTCTCTGTGAGGTCACGTTTTCCCAGAAAATGAAATGAGTGCAGAAAGACATTTTCCTGTATGAATAATTAAATCTGACAGAAATTGACTGTCAGGTCCCACTGGTCTACCACATGAAAAACTTGACCCCAAAAAATCGGATCAGAAACTGAGCTGGAGATCACCAACAAACTGGGCACAGATGTAGTATGGACTGAACAGCCCAAAATAATAAATTGCTGCGATTTCAGGTCAAATGCAATAACTTGAAAACAGAACGAAGTGAATGTCACATTATTCCGTAAAGTGATCAAAAAGATAATTCTTTTGAAATATTATCTGGTGGAATTGGTTAATAGAACAAACAAACAAAAAAATAAACCAATGTCACCCGCAGGGTGACCCGTATCTTGCCAAAAGGTGACCACGTGACTTCTTTAAGGTGACACTGAGGTGAACAGAGCTGCTATGCACCAGGAGCGACTCCTTGAGGAATATCTGCCTACGAGAGATTCCGATGAGAATCGTTCTACAGAGTAACCATGAAAAATATGCGTTTTCCTCATAACGTCACCAAATGACGTCATAATGTCTCAAGCTTGACATATCTAGAAAGCACTCATCGAGGTGTTCAATTTGAGGTACTATACGATATGGTTCGTAAAACTTGAAAATTTGACCTTGGGGTCAAATATGTTTGACCTTAGGTGCTAACCATGAAGGTCAAGGCCAATCGCCACCAAAAATTAATCAGCTGAGCGCCAGACCATGAAGTATATTCCCATTAAGTTTGAAGACGATCCGATCAAAATTACTCAAAAAATAAGGGTTTCGTCGACTCCCCTGATTTGCGACAAAGTGACCTTGACCTTTGACCTTGACCTTCAAAATTTTATGCGCTTAAAGGGACCTCGATAGGCCTCTGATATGTGAAGTTACAAAAATTTCCAATGATAACTGTGCTCTGCAGAGTGATTTATACGTGATTACAGACAAAAGAAAAACATATGAAGGTCAAGGCCAATCGCCACCAAAAATTAATCAGCTGAGCGCCAGACCATGAACTATATTTCCATGAAGTTTGAAGACGATCCGATCAAAATTACTCAAAAAATAAGGGTTTCGTCGACTCCCCTGATTTGCGACAAAGTGACCTTGACCTTTGACCTTGACCTTCAAAATTGTATGCACTGAAAGGGACCTCTATAGGCCTCTGATATGCGAAGTTACAAAAATTTCCAATGATAACTGTGCTCTGCAGAATTTTTTATCCGTGATTACAGACAAACAAACAAACAAAAAAAAAAAAACATACAAGCTGACCAACATATCTTGCAAAAACTTCGTTTTGGCAAGATAATAACAAAATGCAAACACTCGTGAGGTCAACGAATACCCTAGTCAATTTACAGCAAGCAAAAATATATTTTCCCCATATTTTGTCTTTTTTTGGTATTTCAGTGCGATTTAAAAACTTTTTTTTCCCAAAAATAGCAAAAAGATAGGTTTCTTTTCCTATTTTTTTTTTTTTGCTATTTTGGAGATTTTGGTGGTGGCAGTGCTATGTTTTCGCTATTTTTCTATACTTTGTTTTTCATAAATGGTTGTTATTTTTTCTCTATTTCTTTTGTTTAAAAATATTTTTCTCCTATTTATTTCCTATTTTTTGTTTTTGTTCAAAACTGGTGATTTAAAATCTATTGTTAATTTTTTTATTTTATTTTATTTTATTAGAAGCCTGGTGTTGGTTTAGTGGTTGGGGTGGCTGGCTTAGGATCCTAGGGTCCTGAGTTCAAGCCCTGTTGGCTGCTGAATTAACACCAGGTGGGGTTTATTCAGCCTATCATCTTTCCAAGGTCAGCAAAATGAGTACCAGTGCACTAGTAGAGGGGCACAGCATCAGCAGCACAACCATGCTTCCAAGAAATGATTGCTACCTGGAAGCCAAACACAAGAACAGAACAGAACCTATTTTTTTTTCTATTTTTTTTTTTGTTCCAAAACTGGCTATTTTTTCCTATTTTTTTAGTTCCAAAACTCACGATTTAAAATGTTTTTCCCATGTGGAAAAAAAAATATGAAAAAAAAAATTTGCATGTATTTTTTCCAGTTTTTTTGATTGTTTTTTTTGTTGACTAGGGTATTGACACCGTTCTCATGTGACACCCAATACAGACGAATCTGCTGCCGAGAAAGGGCAGATACAAAACACCGTACGGATCGAAAATTAAAATCACGAGCAGAGTACCCACCCTATGACGATCTTGTTCTGAGTATGCAACACGTTTTTCTGACGCATACCTTTATTTGGGCGGTGTATCGGCAACTGACAGCTCTGTATAGGAAAAATAAAGAACCCGGGTTTAATACGTGCATGAAGCAAAAACATACCTACTGCTTGTAATTCAAAACACCTCACACACTGGAAAACATGGGGACAGGAAGACTGTACTGTATGTAAATGGTGGACACTTGTAATACCCCGATCCTCAGCAGTGCTACATAATACACATTTACATAAAGAATTTGTGCCCCCCCCCCCCCACCGTGACTGGGAAAGATAAAAACACCCTATACACAAATTGGAGTCATGCATGCAGCAAGTCTGGATGTAATTGGCCCAGAACTGTAGGAGGAGTAGCGTGACAAACAAACACACAAACCCACAAACGAACAAGCACCGGTCTGTGAATTATCGTAAGGATAATTATATTGAGAAATTTATGAAACCTCACACTCACCTAAGAATAGATAAAACAACAACAACCTCCGTGACAAAAAATACAGTGCTCTGAAAGGTCCGGTTTTTTTCGTGTATTTCACTGTATTTTTCATCATTGAGATTTACCGATAGATGTGCAATATGTTTGTGAAGTGCATCGTGATGTCTTTTGGTTAAACCCATCAGTGAAGCGATTGGCAGCCGGTAGAAATGAATGGCTAGTGATATTGGAAAAATCTATGTTGCACAACTGGACTTTCAAGATGCTTTGAAAGTTATTCAAGTTGATGTGGGGGGCCCCTCTTTGTGGGTGGCCCCTACAACTGTGGGCTCTGCGGGCACCTATCAGAGACCCTGTGTAGGTGTCTTTTGGAGTGTCTGCATATTGGTCTGAATGGGGGGAGTCAACATCTGCAAATTCTGCTTATAGAATACTTAGATAGTCTTTTTAATATTTCATACAGTTCTGCATGTCATGGTCCATTGCAAAGTTCTATGAATTCCAATGCTACTTAGTCAGTCACTCCTCTCTGCCATTTCTAACCCATGTCCTATCTTGGTTCTTTTTGACTGTTTATATATCACACCCCATCAATCCTCCTTGTACCTTGCTTCAAGTTGCAATTTCATTTGCGTTACCTAATACCTTTCCTCACCTAATTTCTTCCTTAGAACCAACAATGGTTAATGAATGCCTTGGGAGAGTTGTGCTGTCCCAGCGACGATGTACAGCTAATGAAACAAGCACTTGCTTTGCTGGAAGTCGAGATGGGCAGGGAAAAAGAAGAGAGCCGCAGCAGGGCAAAGAACGAGGAAGACGAGGATGTGGAAGAGTGGGACGAAAGAGTTCAAAGGCAGGAGAGGGCACTCGACACGCTTCTGGAAATCACCGAAGTTGTAGACAATTCTCGAGGTCTGGCTTTTCGGCCATCTATTTTACCCATACAGTTTAATTATCCTCGGTATTATAAAGTAATTAGACAGCGTAGAGGTAATCTTGAAACGAGCTGTTTGGCCGGCGAAACAGGCACCACAATCTAATTGAATATATCGAGCAGTTGAGTAATTGCTTTTGGGCTTTCAATTGTAAATGTTTCCATTTGAAATGCCATTCCACTAAACCCAAATAAAACCATGGCGAGTTACTGCCTGAATGTTTATTTACCATGAATTGAACTAACCGAATGACAATTGTAAAATCGGTTGACACTGAAAATGCAATACGAGCGATGTTTACTCCCTCTCTCCCTCTATACCTCTATACCTCTATACCTCTCTACCTTCTTGATCCCCTGCCTCTCCCCCACCCTATTTCACAGTAGACTTTTGCAAGCTTGGTGGTATGAATGTGGTGTTTACCGGACCCTTGCTTTCCTTGGCTCCCTCTCTACGACATCGTGCAGCAGAGCTGGTTGCCATCTGTGCCCAGAATGAGCCCATGGTTCAGTCTTGTGTCTTGAGTCTCGGGGGTCTTCAAACGTTGCTGGACCTTGTGGATAAAGACACAAATGAGGTTGTCAGGGTCAAGGCTCTTTTGGCTGTCTCCTGTGAGTTTCTGCATGGTGGGGGAGTTAATATCCAAGCCTGTTATTATTTTTCCCTTTATAAATGAACCAGAAACCCATATTCTATTGAGTGTAATCTTAATTGCAAGTCATGCTGGTATTGATTTGAGGATTGCTGGTACCATTTGTCACATGAAAGTGTCATAGTCTTGAAGGTGTCATCAGCTCCTCACAGTTCCAACATGAGTCTTATACTTTCATCGCTTTAAAGTCATGGCTTCACGTTACGTTCGTTTCTAACATTCATTTGTCATTGTGTTTTATTTGTGATCGTGCAATTCAAAAACAAATACTTTGCTCGAAAGAAAGCTTCACTGGGTATATGGAGCCAGAGCTTGGAGTCTACATGCTGCATATGCCTGTAAGCACCGCGTCAGCACATTATTTGCGATTATAAATCTACTATTGCAGGAAATAACAGGATGGCCTAGATCAGCGTTTCTCAACCTTTTTACCCTTGTGGAACCCTTGAAATAGTTTTCATGTCTCAGGGAACCCTTGCATAAAAATTATTATATACCATTATTAATATCTTGCTCTTTAATATTTTTATCGTAGTTCACGTGGTAAATATAATATTTTTTTCGATATATATGGTAAATATAATATATCAGTCACTCAATGATACACGAATCCGCCGCGTGCAGAACGTCCACTAACCAGTGAGGGCGGTTTCACACTGGTGCCATATAGACATCGTTAAATATATTCCCTATGGTTGTTATAATTGTAAATAATATAAGAGGTTGAAGCCTCTATTATAATAACCAAGGATTTTCCAACATTATGCCGTACGTATATAGTAAAATTACGAATATTAAATCAAACAAAAACTACTCAAAAATACATCAGCCTATTTATTAGTTTCTCGCGGAACCCCTAGCGACCTCTTGCGGAACCCTAGGGTTCCGGGGAACCCCGGTTGAGAAACACTGGTCTAGAGGTACGAACACTCACCTCAAAGCCGTCTTGCCTGGGTTTGAATCCCGATTCAGCAATAAACTCTCATTCTGCTGTTTCACAGGCAAGGTGATTCATCAATGTGTATGCCATCCCTCGGATAGACATTAAAATGAGTCCCATCTGCCAGCATTAGTCGATGGATGTTATTGATCCCACGATATCCTTCGTGAAGAGTCAGCGAGCTATCATCAGCACTGAACAAATTTCAAATTCCTCCCCTAACTACTGCTGGGAAGGTAATGGGAAACCACCCAGTATAACCCTTTCCAAGAAACTGCTTTGGCAGCACCGACACTCTAACAGAATATGGTGCATCAGAATTGCATGAACAGGATAATGCTTTGCTGTGTTCCTTGTGGGTGCAGGCATTGTGCGCGAAAGTGAGGTGGCGCTGCATGAGTTTGTAGAAAAGGATGGTTGTTCCTTGTTGCTCCGGAGTCTGCAGAATGAGTCTCCACGCTTGCGTGCAAAAGCTGCATTCCTGGTGCATTGCTAACTTCGTTCCAGACCTCATCTTCAAGGTACACACCAAATTCGGATACCTTTGAATTGCCTTTTGCATCCAATGGAGTGCACCGACTCACAAAGGAAGGATGCTGTCCTTGGGGAGGAGTGGGGGTGAGATATGAAGGAGACCAAATCATTGACGACATCAACATGAAGCTGTTGTTAATAATTAATTATCAGTGATGGAGAACTTCATTGATTACTGGATTGCAGGCTCAATTTGACTCGAAAACCTATTTTTATGGACCTGGACTCATGTATTAGCTGGTACTTGGATTAAAGATTCGCTCTAGTTCAATGAAATGAAACTTTCCAAGGCATAATCGTTAACTTGCAAGAATCGGGTATTCCTATCTAAAAATATATTTTGCATATTTGAGGGAAAAATTATGATTACCATGTAAATAATTCAGATTTGCAGATATATACATGTACATACCAGCATGGATTAGCTCGCTCCACTCGTCTCACCACACTTCACGACAACTGCATAAACACTGCCACATGATTCAAAACACTGAACCGGCTGGCATGTTATTAAAAACGTCGTACCACCATGTTATTTAAAACACCTCACTGGCACGTTATTAAAAACACCTCGCCAGCACGTTATTAAAAACACCTCGCCGGCATGTTATTAAAAACACCTCGCCGGCACGTTATTAAAAACACCTCGCCAGCACGTTATTAAAAACACCTCGCCAGCACGTTATTAAAAACACCTCGCCGGCACGTTATTAAAAACACCTCGCCGGCACGTTATTAAAAACACCTCGCCGGCACGTTATTAAAAACACCTCGCCGGCACGTTATTAAAAACACCTCGCCGGCACGTTATTTAAAACACCTCGCCGGCACGTTATTAAAAACACCTCACCGGCACGTTATTAAAAACACCTCACCGGCACGTTATTAAAAACACCTCACCGGCACATTATTAATAATACCTCACCGGCACCACATTATTAAAAACAGACCACAAACACATTATTAAAAACAGACCACAACCACATTATTAAAAAAAACACCTCCCCACCACCACGTTATTAAAAAAACACCTCAACACCACCACGTTATTAAAAACACCTCACGGAACGTTATTAAAAACACCCCACCACCACGTTATTAAAAACAACTCACGGAATGTTATTAAAACCACCTCACCACCACCATGTAATTAAAACCACTTCACCGGCATGTTATTAAAAACACCCCACCTACCACTTTATTAAAAACACCTCACGGAACGTTATTAAAAACACCCCTCCACCACTTTCTTAAAAACACCTCATGGAATGTTATTAAAAACACCTCACCGGCACGTTATTAAAACCACCTCACCACCACCACGTTAAGAAAAACACTTCACCGGCACGTTATTAAAAACACCTCACCTGCACGTTATTAAAAACATGTTACCGGCACGTCATTAAAAACACCTTACCGGCACATCATTAAAAACACTTCACTGACACGTTATTAAAAACACCTCACCTGCACGTTATTAACAACACCTCACCACCACCTTTTTTAAACCTCATCCAAGTGGGAGACCCCCTTTCGCTCTCTCTCCCCCATGCATATTCCCAGTTTGACTATTTTATTTACTTATCTCTCACTCTTGCAGAGGACTTTATTGCAATGGGCACGGTGCAACAATTGGGGATGATGTTACAAGATTTTCATGAACCATCACATGAGCACATCGCTGGAGCTCTTTGCTGGTAACCATATCAAAGATTAATCCAAAAATTTATAATTGTACTGTATTCCTTTCTTCCTCCTCCTCCTCCTCCTCCTCTTCTTCTTCTTCTTCTTCTTCTTCTTCTCCTTCCTCTTCTTCTTCATGTTTTAAGTCTTTACATCCTCACTGTATGCATTTTAATTGTTTTTGCCCTTCTTTCTGACCTTTTATTACTTACTTTTGTCCCTTACTTTTTCAACGGTGAAGTCTGGCATCTCATCCCATGGGACTGGCTGGTTGTCAAGAGTCAGCTTTGGGGCTGCAGCATGCACTCCGTAGTAGAATCTCAGAGCTTGGTACCAACGACCAGTTTCAGGTAACAAAAAATATTTCACTTCTTTTGATGGCACTTCACTTTAATTATGTGTTGAATGAGTTTTTATCATATCTTAAGTGTGTTGGGGCAGGACTTATTTATAGGTCCGACCCACAGGTAGCATAATTTATGGGGGGCACAACTATATTTCTGATGAAGTGTAGGTTAAAGCTGATGCAGTGATCCCTGTAGGTTAAAGCAGGCAGGAATTTGTAATTTGTTCATTGTGCTGGTGACAGCTTGCCTACTCTTCCCGAAAGACACCGTGGGATCTTTAACATCCACCAACTCATGCTAGCAGACTGAACACTCAACTGAGCATCCATCTGAAGGATGGCACACTTTGTGATGCAGCACACTTCCAACAAAACACCGATCAGACAACTTGTAGCCGGGTGGGGAATTAAACAGTCTTGGCAGCTCAAACATGTAAGGACGCTCCCTCTCTACCATCCTCTCAGAATCTTAAGGAAGGAGGTGATTGACCAGTACAGTCGAGTTTCATCGGTTTAAAGAGAAACAAGCAGCATAAGTGTGCAAGAGTGACTGTTTGAGGAATGATAACATTACCAGATTCAGAGCTGGTGCAGTTATGAACATCTGACTTTGCACATTCATCTCCTTGCAAAGAAAAACAATAAAAGCGTCGATGATGCTCTGCTTCCGTTCAGACAGCGTGACCTAATAAAAGTGTGAATTATAACCTTCCCTTCACTCATTTGAAATTCCATGCCTTTCCTTGCAATGGAATTTAAAGCTTTTCCTTGTGTCCTTTTTTTTTTTCTTCTTCTTCTTCTTCTTCTTCTATGGCTGTTTCTCAATCGGCACGAAGCCATGTGTCTCATGAACGCCATTTGTTTTCAAATATCAATCACTTTGCATCTGAGAGATCTTCTGGGATTTTTTTTATCGTTAGATTATTTTCTGTAACCTTTTATGAAATTTCTGTGCAGTTTTGTAATGCAATGAGGAAGCACACCAAAAAGCCCAATCCCACATTATCAATGCAGTCTGTTAATCGAATGCTTCCATTTGTGTTGTTACATACCTTTTATACATTTACATCACATTTCCATTTCCATCAGGGCTGTGTGGTGATGATGTATATTTCTGACAGGCTACAATTTTGTCTGAATCTTGATATTCCCCAATGCTGAGAGCATGAGCGGCAAATTTGATTGGTCGAGATGATGTAAACTGGCATATTATTTTATTAAAGTACTCCTAAACAAGAGGTTTTTGGAAGTACCAATAAGGCGAATGTTGTTCTCCCAACATTGTTGGTTCTAAAGAAGAAATAAAATAAAGATTTTAAAGGCTGTAGAAAAAAACAAATGAAAACAAACTTTTTTTGGAAGGTTATCGCTGTTGATGCGCAGTCTTATTTTACACCTTATTTTACGTCGTACACCTTATTTTGCACATTAAATTAGTTATTTGTGTCCTTTATGACGTCAATAAAAACAGTAAGTTTCCTGTTTGTCATGATTTTCAATTTTTTTTGACTGTTAGACAGGCAGAGTAAAAAAAATTCTCGCTCTGCTCTGCGCTTACGCGATTGGGGACAAATTCAGAGCCAATATATTGCTCAGCTCCAGGTTTGTTTTCTGATTCCTGTTCCAGTTAGTGTTCAAAGTATTACATTCAATTGAAATAAAGTTGTTCCTTAATCATAAACTGATGTTTGTAGACAGACAGACAGACAGACAGACAGACAGACAGACAAAGTGAACCAATTGCTTAACCGCACTTTTTGCTTTGCATGCATGCATGGGGTAAAAATTGCCTGACTTCTCTGTGCGTATGTGCAAACCGGATGAGATTCTGTGCAATTTGTGTAATTCAGAGCCAAAGTACTACTAAACTGCAAGTTTGTGTTCCAATTCATGTTCTTTCGTGATCAAAATATGAAATTCAATTGAAATTAAGTAGTTCCTCAATCATTGACTGACTTCTGTAGACAGAGTGAACCAACTGCTTTGTGCTTCGCTTGCAGGATAATTCCCTTCTTTTGGGTCCAAGATCACTGTTTTTTTTTATACATGCATGCAGAATTGTCTTATTTTAGTAAGACAACTCCAACCTGTAATGTCCCTTTAAACCTGCCTTGAGAAAGTGCCACAAAGTCTCAATTTTTGTACACTTGTCGAATGACTAATAGGTCAAGTGAGTCGTGTAACATGAGCATGTTCATGCGCAGCCACATTTTCTCCCCTCTTCCCTTCAACAATGCTAATGCAAACAAACTTTTGGAGCACTCCATTGCCCTGCACAAAAGTGTTGCTTTGTGGAGCAGTTTTCATGCATTGCTTGCTCAATAACCTATTGTTCTTCAACATTCCATATCTCAGTCCCAATTCAATGTGGTCGTCAACTTTTGCAACCGATTTTTTTTTTTGTTTGTTTGTTTGTTTTTTTTAACTGCTGTTGCTCGCTCAGCAGAACCAAAACACAGTATTAGCTGTCAGTCTGATATAACTTTGATTGCTGATGTATTTTTTTCAGGCATCTTTATTTCCCTGTCTCCCTGTGCAGGAAGAAAAGGAGTTTTGTGAGCATCTTATGGAGATATTCGCTGCAGATAGCCCCAGCAATGGAGCCATGGATCGATAGATGGGATGATTGATCAATCTGACTGCACCTGTGCTTCCTTTCTTCCCACTATTTGAAATGCGTTGGAAATGTATATGTTGTTGCCATGTGAGTATGTGAGAGGGAAAAGGGGGAAAATGAGCTTGGTCAACAGTTCCCTATTATTCATTAGTTTGTGTTTCGGCTCTAAACAGACTACTCTTTAAACAGTCGATAATTTGTTTTTAATTTTGCTTAATATTGATGCAAAAATATTTGTGTGGGGGGAAGGGAAGGGACAGGTTAAATGCAGTGTCCCATTGAACAAGCATATATGTAGAGATTTTGTGAAATACAAGCTGATGTATTTATTGATGGTCGAATATTTTTATTGTGTTTATTAATTAATTGTCACATTGCTCTTCAACTGGCTAGCAGGATGGCTTTGAGGTATGCATACTTGCCACTGAGCTGTCTAATCTGAGTTTGCATCCTGACCTAGCTATAAACTGTAATCCTGGTGTTTTGCAGGCATGATGAAATGTCAATGTGTGTACCATCCCTCGGATTGATGTTAAACTGGGTGCTCTGCGAGCATTAGTTGGTGGACATTAAAGATCCCACGGCGTCCTTTGCAAAGAGAAGGCGAGCTATCACCTGCAAAATGGCCAAATTACAAATTCTTGCAATGACTTCCTCTGTCGGAGTGACTATCCAGGTTTAGATCCCACCAGGATTGTAACTCCAGCCAAGAAACTGCTAAGGTAAAACCGTCGCTCTGCATAGAGCATGCTACATGATAATGATGATTTGTTCTGCAACGATAACATTGAGGGTTTCTCAACGGGCTGAGCTGTTGCTATATCTTATAGGGATTAAGGGGTTAAATCCATATCCCTCTCAGAAAGTTGTAGAAAATCCTGAGGTGCATTTGATTCCAAGAGCAGCATTACTCACTCCTGGGCATTAATCGTTCTAGTCCATCAAGATTTGATGAGTAGTTTTATTGCTGCCAATTGCAAAGTCATATTATGTTTGCACTTCGTAACTGGAGATGGTCGTTTACGGATGGCATGCGAACACATGAGTGCATTAATTTTGTTTGCAATGTGGTAGTTGCTGTCTCGACAGCAACCATACTGAGACAGGAAGCATTGCAACCATGGTGTCAAGGAATGTTCAAGAAGATCATATCATTTGATCCCTGCAATTTTGGCATGGGGGGCTGGCAATACCTCACCTTCTTAGGGAATGATACCATGGGATCTTTAACGTCCACCAACTAATACTGGCAGACGGGACACCCGTTTAACGTCCATCCGATGGACGGTGCACTTGTTGATGCTTTTCTGGGAAAAGGAGAGATCGTTTCAAATAGGGAATGGGCACGAGCACTTTGGTGGTACGAGGCTCAAACCATTTTGACGACTGAAAGATGTTTTGTTTGTGCTGTTATAAGACACAATTCACATTTTTCATTTGCTTGTTTTTGTCACTTCAATCTATAAAACTGTGCAAACAGAAGATCTGATGGAATTTCAACTATTTTATTGGAAATCTCCACTCTGTTTTCAAGGCAGTAAGCTTGTAGACACGATGTGATGCCTGAAATAGTTTTTGGTCTTTCACTCCCAGCGGATGACGTAGAGCAGAAGATAAAATGAAAGCAAATGAGATTATTAAAAGGAGAAGAGTCAAGCCAATAGATAAAATGAAATGTCCCATAAGAGTCAGGAGCCTCTGATTGCGATCCTACAGCAATTTTCAGGATGTGACTTCAACGACTACATGGTGAGTTTTATCATCCAAAACCAAGTGACATCATATACTCGCCAATGCAAAACATTGTTTCCCTGTTTGCTTGATCTTTCGTGCTCCGCAATGGTATTGTTACGGGTCTGGGTCCGGGTACGGATGAGGTCCACACGATGGTCGCCGGACCCGCCACTCATGCTGTCTAACCCTGAGGCTGCCAGCCATGGATAACTCTGTGGCCCAACGAGTTGTTAACTAGTTGGGATAATTAGGTCTAACACGGTCCTCATGCCTTTGATGTCGTGTTACATATTGGTGACCTAATGATAACTAGGGATCACGCATCTGAGTATTTATCGCGGCCCAACGGAACCACCATTGCAGCCTTGGCTAATCAAGGAGCCAATTGGTGGGGCATAAACTTCCCATCTATATGACGTCCATGCTTTGAAAGAAAGGACAACCAAAGCAGATTTGAAAGATGTTCAGCAAGCAACCTCTATCAATCTTTCTTTCACAAGTAGGCAATCATCAAAGCATGTATTTATATCAGATAGCAATTATCAAACAACCAAAGGCAATGGCAAAACAACCGGCAGGTGATCTCCGTCAGCAATCCAAGCTGTTCTGACGTTGCTGGTGCATTGACAAACAGCTCCGAACTGAGCCGCGTCCTGGCCTTTTATATGTCCTGGCAAGGCATGGCTCCAAAGGAGAAATGTTCATACGAGGATCCTTCGACCCTTGCCAGCCTCTTCCCATTGGTGTGCATCTGGCGGAGCAGGTGCTACAATGGAGCTGTGGAAAATCCCTGCATTATGATGTTCAGACAGTGCTGTGCGACCCAGACCCACGCCTCGCACACCAAAACACTCAAATGGCCCCTCTCCGAGGATGAAATGTTCCTCGGTACTGTGCGTGCTTGGGAAGCATTGTCTCATGTGACAGATGTGGAAGTGCAGAGAAGGAAGAATGTGGGAAGGTAATTGGACCATTCTGGAGAATTCATTGTTTCAAACGGTGAGGGATTCGTTCATGTGTATGAGGTTTGACGAAGGGTGGTGGTGACTTTGAGACCGAAGAGTATGGGATGGACGGACGGATGAACAGATGTGTCGATTGTGAATAATAAAAGAATGAGTGAATCGAGTGGTGAGGGAGAGGGACAGAGAAGGATGAACGACCGACTGTGGGGTTGAAGGAAAGAGCGATCGGGTGAAGGAGGGGTTGATGGATTAAGATTGTTGAGGTGAATTGAGAAGGTTGAAAGTGGATAGAGAAGGAGAAGATCACACTGGGGATGAAACAGGCTAATCTCACAATGCATTTCCCCCATATCCCCTGGACACAGGGAAAGGATCTACCTGCACACAAACTGAAGAAATAACTGCCTGGGGAATTCCTTCATGTTCATGGATGTTCTACCTGGAGGTCCATTTCCACAATCGAAACAGTATAAAAAGGTCTTGAGCTGGGAGTTTTGTAAAGACTGCTTTGATTTATCAGGTGTTTTTCCACAAGTGTTTTGATGTAAAAACACTTGGTTCCACTCCAACTAAGGTGCAGCAATTATGATGTCATGCTCATTCAGATCGATTCAATAAGATGAAAAGTGATTGTGAAAAATATACTCGAGATAAACCGATTTGGGTATCGGTCTTGAAAAATGTGAGGGGTGATGAGGTATTTGGCCCATAAAGCAGAGGACATTATGTGTGATTTGCAACCATTTGCTATCCCAGAAGTGTTCCCTCTCCATTTGCTTCAATCAAACCTTCCTTCCTACCCTCGAACAGTTCATCCCCATACAGGAAATTTGGACGGCTTCTCCTTGGAATAAAAGTGATCACTTTGTATTTATGGGCTGGCAGGATGGCCTTGAGATATGCACACTCACCTCGAAGCTGTGTATCCTGGGTTTGAATCCCGACCCAGCTATAAACTGTCATGTTGTTGTTTCACAGGCGGGGTGATTCATAAATGTGTGTGCTGTCCCTCGGATGGACTTTAAATGGGTGTCCCCTCTACCGGCATTAGTCAGTGGACGTAACAGATCCCACGGTGTCCTTTGCGAAGATTAGGCGAACTATCGCCGGCACCATGAACAAATTCTTCCCATAACCAGCAGCGGGAATTTCATCAACAGCACAGCTGTGCTCCCAGCAATGATCCAAACCAGCAGCCATAGGCTGCACACAAAATAATGATAGCTTTGTATTTATCCATTTGTAAACCATTCTTACTTTCAGTCAGCCTGAATTGACTGGTCCCTTCTTGCTTTTCTTCGAGGTTATTCACTATCTGAAGATTCAGAGAAAATATTGTTGGGACTTCTTGCACTGCCTGCCGGAGCTGTTCCATTGCATTCTTCTCTCCAGGACTTCAGGAACCACCGCTTTATGTAACCCCATCCCTACCCACACTCTTGTCTACCCCAAAGAACCCTACCGAGCTCAACACTGTTCCCAGAGGTGTAGTACAGCCAGAGTGGTGCTTCGGCACCTCAATCCATCCAAAGTAGAGCTTCGCTTCGCAACAGTTTAAAAAACAAGAAAACAACCACGTTCACGATTGGTTGAGTTGTGCTTTGTGTGCTTTCATCAGTTTCATGTCCAAATATTTGGGGTCATATGTTGTCCTGAAGCCTGGATATGTCAATACGTTGGACACTTTGTCTCGGTCGCAATATTATAACAATACAGGTTATAGGCACACACACAGATCCGAATGAATTGCCGAATACAGCAAGGTCCAGAAGCGAGACAAACTTTCAACCATTTTGTATCCAGATTTAGTAAATTACCTTATATTTGCAAAAGTATTGATACTCTGTAAGGTGTGAAGGTATTTAAAACTTTGGATGTTTCCAAGCCGTTGATGTCTGGGTGGATCAGTGATGTGGCTGTTCTTGTGAAGAATCCGACATTTTTGCGGAGCTCCAGCACCTCGAAATTTGGCACTACACCACTGCCTGTTACCATTTCCTTCCCTCTTCTCTTCTTCTGCTTTTTTGTGAGCTCATCTTCTTGCTTGTTGCACCAAACTATGCCCCCATTGTTTTCAGTCGGTTGCCTTTTCGCCCCTGTCACCTCTCTCTTCCATCAGCATCGATTTTGTATTTGTGTTTTTTAGTCTTTTTTTTTTTTTTTTTTTGCATGTGTTCAACTTGCTGCAATTTCACTTTCCTTTTCCCTCCCTCCCCATGTACTTGAACTCTCCATTGGGAAGTGAAAGCAGGTCACACCGTTGTGACACCATTTTTTTATTATTATTTTGGTCACACCACTGCACAGAAGAGAAGCAACAGCAGTAATATGCAACACCCATTATATTTGACCATCAAATGAGGCTCAAGCCCTTATGCAATCGGCCACTCGACAAGCTCTCCTTTGCCTGTCTGTGAAGGATACTCTACTTCCAGCGACCTGCAAGCTTGCCTTTGCCAGCCCCCCTTCCCTTGCTGCTGCTGTGAAGAAAAATAGTGAAATCCATTGTGGTATCACATGATAAATAAACAACAACAATGTTAACAAGAAATGGATAATAAAGACTAATGGTTAATGAAACTAATAAGAGGCTGAACTTACTACTTTCCTTGTGCATCTGTGACTCGCACACGCAAGACACCAATCTGTAAAAGAAAACAAGATGGTGGCACCTGGGTGAACCGTGGCCAGTGTCGTAAAACCGAATGAAAGACTATTGAATCCTTCAATGTGTCCAAACTCTGTCCCAAGTGTCTAAATGGACCATGAAACTGAAATCCATTAGGACCATACTCTGTGGAGAGCGTTGGTGCTGCCTAAACAGTCTCCTTGGCTATTGGGCACAATCCTGGATGGGTCGCCACTCCAACACAGGATACCAGCAAGCTGGAACTCATTTTGCTGACCTCGGAAGGATGACAGGCATAGTCAATCCCACCTGGTATTAATTAAACAGCTGAGTGGGATTTGAACTTAGGATCCTAGGATCCCAAGCACACCACCCTAACCATTAAGCCAACACCAGCCATTGACTGAAATGGGCTTGTCTGTATGGGGAAAATATTAAACTACAGATGAAATTGACAGAACGTTGTGGATTGATGGATGTTAACCACCTTGGGAAGGAAAGCGAAGCTGATATTTCGGGTGTTAACCCTCCGTCAGGGCCAAAGCGGTTTAACGCCTTGTGGACCTACTGTTTGGAGAGGTGCTCGGCCAAAAGGGCTGAAACCTCGATGAAGAACGGAACCCAACTGATGGTCCAGGTATGTGGAATATCAGTCACCCGCTAACAAGTAACTAAAGTTCCTACTTTAGGTAAACTACTTTTTTAGCCACTACTGTTCATCCAATGATTCGAATTGTTGTGCGGTTTTATGAAGTGTGTGTGTGTGTGTGTGTGTGTGTGTGTGTGTGTGTGTGTGTGTGTGTGTGTGTGTGTGTGTGTGTGTGTGTGTGTGTGTGTGTGTGTGTGTGTGTGTGTGTGTGTGTGTGTCACTAAAAGGTAAACTGTAGTGAGATTACCATTACACAATATTTCTCCTGTCCTGAAAAGAAACTTGTCCTTTGTCTTGCTGTGTCAGTACATCTTATCATAATGTATTGTTTGTTGCTCAGAAAAAAAAAATCACTGAGATATGGAAGTTTAGGTGAAATTCCTTGAAGGGATTCCGAACTTCATACCGATCAGGAAGTTGAGTATTAAACTTACATCATATTTTTGTCGTTTCAGTTTTTCTTGCAGGTCATACTTTTCTGACTCGAGCCCGTAAAGCCACTCAAACAATGTTTTGGCTTTTTCTCTGCAAAGGAAGAAGCATGTAGTAGATTAAAAAGTTTTGTCATAACTCGTCTACAACTTTTTGAGCTATTGTGCGATATATCGTTTTTGGCCCCATCTCTCATTGGTGAAGAATCACTTTAAAAATTCTCATATCCAGATTCAGATCTTCACCGAAATCGAATCAATTAGTCCTTGTCGCACACCCATCCTGTTCACAAAATTTCATCCGAATCCATGCATAACTTTTTGAGATATCATGCACACACAAAGAAACGGACAGGGGGTGAACACATACAGTAACCTCCGTCCACCTTCGGTGATGGAGGTAATAAGGACCCCTAGTAAAAGAAACGGATGGTGCAAGTCTATGTGAACACATAATTTTAAAATGGAAAGTTTTCTTCATCTGTAAGTTTGGCCGAAACATATTTTGTCCACTTTTGGTCATGTACATCTAATTACATTTGCAAAAATGGAATATTTTAACCAATACCACCACCTCTCCAATTCCTCTCAACGTCCACTCCCCTTTCTGTCCCACACACTCTATCTTCCTTCCTTTCATCATGTAAGCCTCTCCTGATTTCCCTTCATGTATAAGTAATATGTAGATGGCTCTGAATGACTTGTCTTGTTTTTCTATAGGCAAGCCTGAGAGGTTATGAATATGGAGAAGCATACTTTATCTTAATCAAACACATCAAGAGGTATCTTGCAATTACATCATAAACAACACATGATCTGGAAAAGAGCTTTATGTGGAATTAATGGCAGGAATTTGTTCAGTTACCAAGTTTCTTGGAACGCGCTTGTCAAGTGGCTTAAGCACTCCATTCAAAACTGTTGAGAACGAATGACTCACGGGTTGGCAAGCGCTATCGAGCTGCTTGGTAACTGAACACACCCCTGGTTTGCTGGATGATGGACAATGGAATCTGCCATTGACCCATATCAACTCCATATTGATGATGATTTGATTTGTAGAACTCGCACGTACTCTAATGACCGAATTCATTGGTCATAAATTTGCTGGCAATCTCTTTTTGTTGTAACATTTATTCTGAAGCAGTAACTATTATCCTAACGACATGCTGCTCTGTCATGGAATCACAATATGATGAATGCTTTTTACAACAAAATTGAAGGTTATTGAAGATGTAATTATTACTATATATATATATATATATATATATATATATATATATATATATATATATATATATATATATATATATATATATATATATATATATATATATATATACATACATATATATATATACATACACACAATATAAATTACACTTTAACTTGACTTTAATGACATTATAATTGCACTCTCTCTTACCTGAGCTTCTCTTCATTCAGATGGTCAATATTTAAAGGTTTTTTCCTCTCTCCCAATATTTTCTTCCTTTTTTCCTTTTCTGTCATCTTCTTACCCCCTCGACTTTTCTCCGACTGTTAGTAGAGTGGGAATGGGGTTGAGGGAACAAAGCAATTGTGGAAATAGGGATGTTGGGTGAAAATAATTAAAGATGAGGTAGATTTGAAGAGGAGCGAATTAGGAATGATATATGATTTGATGATTCCATGTACCATACTACTTACAGATTGTTGGGACTGCAGTCACACACACACACACACACACACACACACACACACACACACACACACACACACACACACACACACACACACACACACACACACACACACATCCATTTATAGGAGACAGATATAGATGGGCCTTAGGTTGGGTGATAATGAATAAAATGTTGATTAGCCAATTTAAAATATATATTATTTCTTTACCTATTCTCAGATATATTTGAGCAGTTGGGCTCCTTTGAACTCCAGATCTGCAAGTGAGAGGAATATTTTATCTGGAATTGACTATTTTTGATGACAAAAATAAAAATGCTGAATAAATAAAAACCTTAGCTGTAATAGTTTCCTTAGCAAGTTTAGAGATGATGAGATTTTTTTTTCTTCTGACATTTCAAACAAAACAATTCATCTAAAACAGGGTACTCATTTTTAGCCAAAAATACTTGCTACGTTATATCCATTTCATAGCACATGTGCAAATGTGGTGGAATTTTAGAACATGCAAAATATTTCGACAACATATGAATTCTAAATGAAAGTAACAGAGGAGCACATGGCAATCAGCAAGAGAGAAGAAGGAGTTACCTCAGCCTATCAGGAGCAGTATTCAAAACCAGCCATTGTGATTCACATTGATGGGGAAAAGAGTGAAAAGAAAACAAAACAATTAATCATTCTCAATCCTCATATGAATACCTCAAAATGGTCTTTCACAACAACAATGGTCACTTAACTGAAGGTAAAACAGATTTGTCTTGAGGAGATTAAAGAGAGATAATTCGCATGTTTTGATTTGCAATCTGTCTTTAGCCAGAGAGAGAGAGAGACTGAGACTGAGACTGAGACTGAGACTGAGACTGAGACTGAGACTGAGACTGAGACTGAGACTGAGACTGAGACTGAGACTGAGACTGAGAGAGAGAGAGAGAGAGAGAGAGAGAGAGAGAGAGAGAGAGAGAGAGAGAGAGAGAGAGAGAGAGAGAGAGAGAGAGAGAGAGAGACAGAGACAGAGACAAGAGAGAGGAGACAGAGACAGTGAGAGTGTGTGTGTGTTTGTATTTTTATAGATCTGGTCAAGTGGGTAAAATGGAGGATCGATTAGAATAGTTTTTTTCATAATACATGTTAGAAAAAGTGTGATATAATTTCTGGAAATAATAAAATGTGTCAACCACGTGTTTGGAAAGATCTACCCCTGATCTACCCCCACTCCCACTCAAGTGTCTATATCTATGCCATGCCTCCCCCCCCCACATTCTTGATTGAACCCCCCTCCCCTGTTGTTCTCTCCTTGTATGGCATTTCCTCTCCAGCTCACAGCCAATCAGCTTGGCCCACGAGCGTGATCGTGAGGTCAGAGCAAAGACACGAGACGTGACAAAAACGTGCCCATACATGGACATCTGGTGATATTGAGGCCATCAGACTCTCCATGGTGTGGAATTTCCCCAGCTTTCCAGCCAATCAGTGCCGTCATAAGTCACCTATCCGGTGCGTTGACCAATGAGCGCCCACCAATGGTCAGTCACCCCCACGAGACATAATATAAGCAGAAGACACTCTGCACTCTCAGTCCTTGCTCTCTGTTCATCGTGGTTCCTGTCTTGTCCCTCATGGTTCTGTGGTGCTTGGTAGTTTGTGGATTGGCATGGCACAAGTCACGGTCCATTGGAGAGCTGGTGTGCAGTTTACTTGGCTGGGGAAAGCATGAAAGGTGTGGCAAGGACTACCCCCAAACCAGACCGTGCGCACGCGACCAAGGACCCTACAGTGCGTGCATGAGTATTACGCATGGAACAGGTTTTCACTCTTTCTCTGTCTCGTCTTCTCTTTTCTCTGTCCCGTGTTCCTCTGAGTACTTGAGATTAGGTTACAGCTTAAGGCCAGAGATTCCAAGGGTACGTCGGTTTTATTACCCTCGCTCGAGGGTCTTACATTCCGGTCCATTTGTTTGTCTGTCTGTCCACACATAATGTGCTGGCATAGGCCAAAAACGCCACCCAGTGGTAGCCAGTATTACACGTCATCTTTTTTTCCAACTGAGTACTCTATAAAGTATGTACATTTACAATGTATGTCTATAAAGTACATACTATTGGAACGTGAGTATGTAGATCGGTTCTATACAATAAAGCCAAAAAGGTCTGTTTGCCTGCTGTATGAACATAAAACTACATTTTTCATGCATAGTCGACACACCACAATCGCACCATCGCACAGAATACAACACCCAAAACCACACAAAACAAGTCTTGGCGAGAGTCTGCAATCTCTGATCGCTTTTTCTAGTTTGTTATTCATTTGATAGACTGTGATTGCTGCTGTGTGGCTGTGTTCTCTTACCCCTTCCCCCTTCTGTCATTGTTGATAAATTCCTGTTTTGATGAAACATTGTGTGGTCATTGGAAGCAGGCTGTATAGCATTTCGCAGGATTGGCATGTTAATGCAGTAGATGGGCAGATTGGGTTCACGCTAAAGCTCTCATAAAGTGGATCGCTTACAGGCTCGCTCAGCCAATCTTTTCCACCAATTCACCGTGGTCGTGTGTTCTGAAATGATGATTCGTGCCAAAACAACTCAGGGATATGGAGATCTTTCCATCCCATAACCATGGGCAGTGCGATCGTCATTAAGGGTAAAGTTGAGAATAGTTATTTCATAGCACATGTTCAGTATAAGCATATATCATAAGTGTATTAGAAGCAGGGTCGACTTTGCTCTAGTGAACAACTTTTTGTTCAGGCATTTTGTTCAGAGAGTACAGGCATTACTTTGGCTCTGAATTTGGGAAATTGTACGGCATCTCATCCAGAGCATGCACGCACACAGAGGAGTAAAGCAATTGCTTCAGTCTGTCCGCTTGTCTGGCAGTCACACAAGGCTAAAAATCATTCCAAACAGGAAACTTACTGTTTTTAGGGATTTCATAAAGGACACAAAACAGGCACAAATAACCAATTTAAAGTATTAAATAAGGTGATGTAAAAGAGGGTGCGTCAGTGGCAGTAAACTTCCAAATGAATGCTTTTTGGTGGTTTTGTTTTTCTACAGCCTTGAAAACTTTTCTTTTATTTCAATTGAATTATATATTTGAACACGGGAGAACACAAATCACCTTGTTTGCACTTCCAAAACCTTCAGTTTAGTAGTATTTGTGCAAAACTTTACAGCGTCTTCACCAATCAAATTTGTCGCACGCTCTGAGGGCTGGAAAACTTGAAGATTCAGACAAAACTGGCAGCTTGTGCTCAGAAATTGTGCCCGTACTTGGGAATGTAGATCATGCTTGGAAATGCAAAGCAAGAGTTGAAAAGACCCTTCCCATGTCCTTTATCTCAAGAGTGCATGGGGTCAGGTGTTATATTATGAACTCTCGAGTTATTTAATCATTTATTTCAGTTTGTTTCACCGGTCGCATTCTTTTCCCTTCTCCCCCCGCCCCTATTTATTTCTTGTAATAAATGCTTTGTTTATGAGAATCGGTCTTGTGGCCACTGAGGAAACAGGGGCTCTGTAGCACATCACTTAATTGGGCAATTAAACCCATCAGCAGGAACAATTGGGGATCAATGTGCCAAGGCGCCATTAGTTAAGACCAAATAGACCTCCGTCCGGTATTGCTCGGCCAAATTCGGGAGGGCAGATTTGGAACAGTGCGTGGCTCTTAAACCACCGACCGGTAGCAAATTACGGGTGGACGTGCTGACCTCTCGTCCCCTACCCGCCCGGTGGCTGAAGGCTGTGCTTCCATAACAATATATATTGTGTAAGTACTGTATCTTATAAATATTAACTATGTCTGTGCATTCGGACATTACTCTTTCATGGCCGAACTGTAGCACCCAGAGGCCCCACATTTTGGGTGTAGGTACTTCAGAATCTGGGCAAGGTCTTTATCTACCACGTATTGACCTTGAATTCCATTTTGAGGCTACCAAAGGATACTTATAAAGTGTATATTGAGATGTAGAGTCAGACAGTGCTGCTGTCGCGTCGGCCAGTAGGCAAAAGGTAACCACCATGACGCCAATAACTCCATCACTTTTCAATGTCGAACACGTCCCAAAACCCCAAAACCCCTGCCTGAACTTTGGATGGTTTGGAATTATTGTTTGGATGCTTTAGAATTATCTTTGTTTGCAATAGTGCTGTGGAAGTTCAAATAATCCACCTTCACTACTGGTTTTTGTGTGGCACATCAGTCCACAGACTGTCCTGTACACTATAGTTCCTGCAGTTACTACTATCATGGAGACTTCTCAGCAACAGCAGAGCACCAATGTTTGTGCAATCACCATTGCTTGATATGGTCTTTGAGATAAGCCGTGATTTTCTGTCTGGCCGTGTGGAACAATCACGAAGGTGAAGTTGTTTCATTTTCTGAGGTATCGGGGGGGGGGGGGGTTAGCTGCTTTTAGAAGCTCTACGAGTCATTTTAGGTACCAGTCCATGTCTCGGACACACGGTATATGTTCAGCTGCCCTGTTGTCCCCCGCTGCTGGGGGTTTCTGCACATGTGCACTGAGCATTCTGGGGTGAATTACATAATTTCAAAAGTCCCTTATTCTGTGTCTATTTAGTTATTTCAGCTCTCTACATCAGAGACCAAGGTTGGGGGGATGGTGAAGCCCGAGGGGAGGACGATGAATGGTGGCTTGGTGGGGTTCCCCCCCCCCACTCTTCTTCATCTTACAATCCATGTTTACATGTCATTAATGTGGTATTTATTTAGCATTTCTTCTTTCTCACAGAGACCGTCGTTCTTAAAGTTCTTTAGCTATTTACTTTTGGCATCATTTTATTTTTTATCTCTACTTACCTGTTTAGTTTTGTACTTTTGACAAACTATTATCTTCTGTAAATGCTCCACTGTCACGTTATCCCATGTTAAATTGGCGTGGCTTAATTTTCAAACTTTCATCAACATTTTTAACGTGTCAAATTTTTTTGGTTTTCGTCAATTAACTCACTAAGACAATGCTTTTGATTGAACTATTTCAACATAATTTTTTTTTGTAGGTACTGCAATCATTAAACAAGCAATTGGCCAAACAACTCTGTAATACACACAGACAAGATAAAACATTCCGCCATGCCTTGGACAAGTATCCCGCAAAATGAGAAGAACCGTCACAAAGGACCCTTCGCTTCTTCGCTTCATCCTCCGCTCGACGCCTCGTCTCTTCTACCTCCTTTCTTGCTCGCTCTTCCTGCACACAGGTACAAATAAAAGTCTCATTAAGAGTTTTCATCATAAGTACCACCAGCATTGATGCACTCGCTCCCATCAAGCATCAGTGACTACTTGAGCTACTCTATCCACGTGCCAACAGCAAGTACAAGGTCTTATGGCATTAATTTATGGAAAATATCTTGATGATAAACTTAAATGTCAAAATGTCAATGAGGATCAGATCAACTATCTTTCTTTATCTCTCATCAAAAAAACTACCTGTGTCCTTCCTTATTACCTCCGCCACTGGATGTGAAGGAGGTTGTGTTTTCAACCCTTTCTGTCTGTTTGTCTGTCTGTCTGTGTGCAAGATATCTCAAAAAGTTGGGGACGGATCTGAATGAAATTTTGTGGACAGGTTTGGTGTGTGTGACACCGAGAGATTGATTAGATTTTGGTGAAGATCCGGATCCAGCTACTAAAATTTTAAAGTGATTCTTCACCATTGAGAGAAAGGGCCAAAAATGATATATAGCACAATATCTCAAAAAGTTTGGACGGATTCGGACGAAACTTGGTGGACACATTGGGTGTGTGACAAGGACGAATTGATTCAATTTTGGTGAAGATCCCAATCCAGATCTGGATACGAGAATTATTTAATTTTTTCAAGTGATTCTTCACCATTGAGAGATTGGGCCAAAAACGGTACATAACACGATATTTCAAAAATGTATTGGGCCAGATATGTTCTCGTGGATCAGGCATTATATGGCGGAGGTATGCACTCCGAGTGCCCTTCTAGTTTCTCATCAAATGTTCTGTACATGAAGAAATAGCTGGAATTTAGTTGAAAGAAAGAGGAATTCAGATTGTTTATTATCCAGCATTTGGAACCAGACACATATCAAGACAAGTAAATACTTTGCTTTGTGATGCATGGAACAATGCGGTATTGTTTTCAGTAGAAATTTACTTGGCAGGGAATTCCTCAATGAAGCAAAGCCTGATAGATGATGTTGGCGTTCGGCTAATGAAATGCAGAGCTCATGAGTTCGGAGCCATTTAAACATCGGCCATTGTCTGCTATTATACTTTTGGTTTTAACTTACTGCCTGACGAGCCAGTCGTTCCTTCTCCCTTTCATTCCGAATGCGGATTTCCTCCGCTCGCTCAGCTCTCCGCTTCTCCTGTGAGATGGTGAAAAGTAGTCAAAGAAAATCTTTGTTTGAGAGATTATAATCACCGTATTATAATGTGCACTGGCATTGATGAGGTCGGTAAAGGTTTTAGATTTAGGATGGAAGTTGGAAATCATTATCTATAAAATATCTGTTCACACCTCCATCGTTGCATAAGATTCATGGAAGTTCACTGGAAATGGTAGTGAAATGTTGGTCTCATGTTGGTTTCATGAATCATATTTTGTTAACTGAAATACTCATGGCATTGCATTTTAGACATTTTAGCCCACTCCGAATAACTAATTGTATCATTATTGTACATGTATTAACAATGCATGTATTTGTTCCCAATATCTGCCTTTGTCAACGCACGATTCTCTCTTTGAGTGCCACGAGTTCCTCTTCCTCACGTTTTCTCTGCTCAAAATGGGCAGCAATCAGTCCCTCTAGTTCTCCCATGTCCTTCTCCATACGCTTGCGGTAAATGTCCTGTGGAGGGATGGAAATGAAATCCTTACAGCATTCACCACAATGTTTGACCCCCCCCCCCACCAAAAAAAAAACTGCAACAAAAACTCTAAATGAAATGAGGAGACAATCCAGACAAATGTCACACTCTCACTATCTCTCTGATTCTGATGTGCCGCACTCTGTTACAGAGTATCGGTGCTGTGCCAAAGCAGTTTCTTGGTAAATAAAGGGGAAATTGGGGGGGGGGTGGTCGCATATTTCCTGGAATCAAATTATTCTGTCTCGATAACCAATAAAAGTGCAAAAGTGATAGATTCATGACCTTTGCCCTGCCATTGATCATGTGCACGAAACGCCAATCTGAAGTAGTGGTTTGGCGGAGAGAATGAATTACATCTTCTTAACTGTATACACTCCTGGTGGGATACAAGCCAGATCAGAGCCTGATCAATAGCAATTAAATCGATGCCTTTTGGGAGTGCTCTTTTACACTCAATTCTTCTCAGCCGGAATATCCCGGAGCCAAGACCAGCCATGGCTACAAAAAAAAAATCTCATATAACATCAAAGATAAAATGGATAGAGACAGCTCTACCATCCTTATTTGAATAACTTTATCTTCCTATAAAAATACGTAACAAATCAAACAATTCCTCTCGGATCATAACTGATTCTGATGTGGACGAGTGGTATTGTTAAATACCACTCTTCAACAGGAGAGTACTGGGTGCTGCTGAGGCAGTTTCTTCGGCAAGTATTTTACACTGTGTGGTTTGCTATTGCCGAGAGAGACAGAGCGAGAGCGAGAGAGCGAGAGAGAGAGAGAGTCTAGGGCAGGAACATGGAAAATGGCCAGCGCACTGGAACACAATAGCTTACTCCTTTTGAAATACACAATGTCTCCAGGTGAGCAGATATAGTACATCTGAGCTATCCTATCATTCCATTGAAATATTTCATTGACCTCAAAGTTCTTCTCATTTGCATATAATTGATGAATGTAATCAAACGGATAATTGTCGGTATGCGTGATATTCAGGAACTTACATCAAAATCCACTTTTTCTCCTTCTGACAGCTTTGGTGCGCTCAGCTGGGGGATGGCCAATCTGAGCAGACAAAATGTTGTACAAAATGACATCCTTTACAAGCTAGGTACACATTATATATTGTATGTACACTGACTCCTGTAAAATTATAGAAATAATGGGATGTAGAACTTGATTTTTGTAGGAATAAAGATAGTTATATTGATCCTCCTTGTTGTAATATCATGTAGATTTATCTTCACTGAATGGGTCTCATCGGTGATTAAGTTTGATGTTCCAAGTGGAAACAACATTGTAATCAGCCTATGTTATTACGGAGAAGGAGGCAAGAGTTAGTTTAAGGCTGTAGACGGTTTATGTTCATACAGCTTAATAACCTCTTCCATGTTTAAGTGTGTGTTTATTAAGTGCTTTGAATTTAGATCAAGAAGTTAAATTTTTGTCTCATCTGACCACAAACCTTTTCTCAACATGCCTGCAACATCATGAAGATGCTTTTTTGCAAACTCTATATGAGCTTTTCAATGGGTCTTTTTCAGGAATGGCTTCTTTCTTGCCACCTGTCCATAGAGGCCAGCTTTGTGAAGGGAATGGGATATTGTTGATTGATGAACACTGACCCTCATCTCGGACATGGAGCCTTTCAGATATTTCAAAGTCATTGTTGCATTTACAGTGGCATCCTGAACCAGTTTCCTGCTTGCCCGGCTGCTGAGTTTGGATGGTTGACCTGATCTGGGTGGAGTCTGGGTGGTATGATACGTCTTCCACTTCTTCATGATGGATGTCACCATGCTCAAAGGGATAATGAGTGGCTTTAAAATCTTCTTCTAACCCTCTCCTGAACGGTGCTTCTCCACCACTTTATGTCTGACTTCTTTGGAAAGCTCCTTGGTCTTTATGTTTGCCTCGTTGGTTGACCAAGTGAGTTGCACCTTAAACTCCTCAGAAGTTAAACCACCGATTACATACAGGTGAAACCTATTACACTTATTCTGCAACCTTTCAAACAAATAATTTGCTCTTGAAGTGATTTCGGGTTAATTAGGTAAAGTGTTTGAATAGTTATACAACTGAGAATCATCTGATTTTCTTTGTTAATCAAACTTGTTCACATTTTATCTGCATTTTTTTTTTTTTTAGCTTTATCACTGGAGTAGTTTGTGAAGACTCGATATATTAAGTTTGATTTGAAAGCGTCATGAAATAAGCTCAGGTGCCATCAAAATGTGAAAACTTTGGAGGGGGGAGTCTTGAGTACTTTTGTGGGCCACTGTTGGTCTGGGTAAGATGTATTGATTGTACCATAATGGAGATTTGAAAAGCTTACGTCTTGATATCAGAGTACAAATAGTTCTGTTAAATTGCTTAAAATGTAATGTTACTAACAATGGAAATGCCCAATTAATCATTATTATATGCAGTATTTTTGTTGTTGTTGTTGTCAAGTTTAGTTAAGAGTCCAAAGCGAACGTGGATGGGCCTTGCATTTTCAGATACTTTCTAGTTACTTTTGTATTCCACTTTTGTGGTTACATTTGTCTGAGTGCATTTCATGTGTGTGTGATTACAGCCTGAAACGTGGCTGACATAAATGACGAGTCCACCGATGGCAATTGCTTCGAATGGAGCCATGCCTCATCTTGAAATAAAATCTCAGACATCCTGTTTTTTAACAGTGATCTAATTAGACTCATATAGGATCTTGTACACATAAAACTTGAAGGGAAAAGCGTGAGAAGACATCAGTGTACTTTTCCATGGATTGTTAAGATAGTTGACATTGACTCAACATTGCAATTTAGATTTAAAGCTGTGATCCCAGCATCATGAGTGTCTTTGCTCTTATGAGAATTTCAAACAGGCCAATCCTTGGTCATTATTGCTCAAGTTTGGACACTACAGACAGGTAATTGGATCTTCCAGGAATTATTAAATTACTTTTGTGTGCCATTTTGTTTGAGCATGTGCTCCGAGTCTGTCCTCTGAGCGAGATTGGTGGACCAATTTTGACCTTGGCTGAGTCGTACCAAAGACTTTTAACATTGTATGTGCTGCTGCCTTGCTTGATGCTCAGCATTTAGAGGATAGAGCATGGATAAACTCCTTGAATTGGCATACCATGAGGATGGGGATGGGGATGGGGTGAGGTCGTTCTCCTTAATTGCCCAAGTGACTGCAGAAAGAAAAACAACATTACAAGATGATGTTGCCAGAGTGCAGAGTGCTCCAGGAAGTTACATCACTTCCCACAAGGTCACCAGATATTTTTATCTGAAGTCAAGTATGTTGTTGTGTCATATACCTGACTGTATGTGTGTGCACGATTTGTGGAATGGCAGCTTCATGAGTCTTAGTCTCTGTAAATAATAAAATAATCAAAAAGGTTCCGTGGGAGTAGGCAGTGGTGAGGATGCAGAGGCAGCAGGCAGTGGTGAGGATGCAGCAGGAGCAGGAAGTGGTGAGTGCATGCAGTGGTGAGGGTGCAGTGGGAGCATCCAGTGTGGAGGGTGCAGTGGGAGCAGGCAGTGATAGTATGCAGAGGGTACAGGCATTGGTGAGGAAGCGAGTGCAGGCAGTGGAGGGGTGCAGCGAGTGTAGGCAGTGGAGAGGGTGCAGTGGGAGCATCCAGTGTGGAGGGTGCAGTGGGAGCAGGCAGTGATAGTGTGCAGAGGGTACAGGCATTGGTGAGGCAGCGAGTGCAGGCAGTGGAGAGGGTGCAGCGAGTGCAGGCACTGGAGGGGGTGCAGCGAGTGTAGGCAGTGGAGAGGGTGCAACAAATGCAGGTGGTGGAGAGGGTGCAACAAATGCAGGCAGTGAAGAGGGTGCAGCAAGTTCAGGCAGTGGACAGGGTGCAAGGAGTGCAGGCAGTGGAGAGGGTGTATGATGGTGAGGGAGCAGTGGATGCAGGTAGTGGTGAGTGAGCAGGGAATGCAGGCAGTGGTGAGGGTGCAGCGAGTGTCGACAGTGGTGAAGTTGCAGCGAGTGAAGGTTGTGTTGAAGGTACATCAATAGCGGTTGGTCGCTATGAAGTCTGGGAGACAGTTTTTGTGGGTGATGAGATGATGAAATAAGTAGGTTCTTCATTCTGCAGGAAGGATCGTAGACATAGAGTTCTGTGCAGTTTTGAAGGAGCAGGAGTTAGGGGCATTGAAGGAAGGGTAAACAACATCGTATCGGGTCACAGTAGAAAGAAGTTGGTAGTGGTACACCTTGGAGAAAATGATATAGGGAACGTTTAATCAAAGGTTTTGAAAAATAGATCCAGGATATTGGGTAAGTGGCTGGAAGCCAAGGGTTGTGACGTGATGTTTTCTGGGATTCTCCCAAGATGAGGTAATGACATAGAAATTATGAGCAGAGCAATATGTCAACCAATGGCTGGAAGCATGGTGCGGGGAGGAAGGTTTTACATTTAAGAAGCAGTGGGAATCATTTCAGGGACAAGGGGAGTGTTTCCAAAATGATGGCCGTATGTTAAATAGAAAGGGGGCACAAAGGTTTGCAGTGGGAATTGAGGAAGGAATTCAGGCTTTTTTTTAGGTCAGTGGAGGATGGGGAAGGTATTGAGGAAGGAACTGATGATGTAATTGTGATTAGTAAGGCCAGGCTTGAAAATAGAATTTCAGGAAGGGAAAAGTTAAATATATTTCAAACCAATGCCAGGATTTTAAATAATAATATGGAAGAGATTGAAGCCAAATTAGATAGCGAGGAGTACGATGTAGTTGCAGTGAGTGAGCCATGGTTTAAGGAGAGGAGTAACTGGAGGACAGGATTAGAAGGCTACAAGGTGTATCGGTGTGATAGGAAGGAGAGAATAAGAGGAGGCGTAACAATCTGGGTAAAGGACAGCATTGCATCAAGAGAAAGGGGTGACATTAAGGAGGGAATAAATGTAGAGGATTCTGTATGGGTAGAGATTAGAGATTTTAAAGCCAGGAATATACTGCTAAAATGCTTTTATAGGGCTCCGGGTGTGAAGGAAGAGGAGGAAGGAGGAGTATATGACGATTTCAAAAGGGCATGTGGTGAGGGAAGAGTATTGATTATGGGGGATTTTAACTTGCCAGGGATAGATTGGGTCCAGGTACAGGATAAGTGAAGAGCAGATAAAGATTTCCTAGTTTTAGTCCAGAATTACTTTTTAACCCAGTTTATAGATAAGCCCACGGGGGGGGGGGGGGGGTATTAGTGCGGTGTGCGGTATTAAGACTCCTTTTATGTAATGATCCTGATATGGTGGAGGAGGTGGAGGAAGGGGAGCATTTAGGATCAAGTGACCATAACTTTGTGTGTGCAAGTATTCTGTTCAAGGTTAGAGTTCAGGATAGTAGAGTGAGGCTATTAAACTTCAGGAAGGCAAACCTTGAGGGTATGAAGAGAGAGTTGGGTGATGTAGATTTGGAGAAGCTAACAACAGGACAATCACCGTCAGAGAAATAGGAAACCTTCAAGGAGCAAATGTGTAGAGTGCAGAGTAAGTACATTCCAATGAGGTGTAAAACTAGAAACAGAAAGAGACCAGGGTGGTTGAGTAGTGAGATAAGGAATGCTGTTAAGGAGAAGCAGAAGGCATTTATTAGGTTTAAAATAACAGGAGTAGAGTTAGATTTATATCACTATCAGAGTAAACAGAGGCAAGTTAAGAAAATAACTCGGCAAGCCAAAAGATAGCATGAGAAGGACATGACTAAGAGTATTAATAACAACAGAAGGACATGACAAAGTCCGCTTCGCAGAGCAGGGATCCCTGATAGAACATGGGGCATGCTACACCCTCTTCTAGTCAGGCAAAGAAAAAAAAGATCGATGCATTTCTGGTGTTGGTTTCATGATAAAGAATTGCATGGCCAACAAACTCCACAGTCTCCCCTTCGGACACTCTAACTGGCTGATATCTGTTTGTTTACCTGTTCAAGATAACATGTTTGCCACACTTATTAGCATTTACGCTCCAACCTTGCTGGCAGACCGCTCAACAAAAGAATGCTTCTTCCGAGATCTACGCAATCTTTTACTGAAGGCTGACCCCAAGGACAAGCTTCTCGTAATGGGTGACTTCAATTTTCGAGTTGGGTGCGATTATGAACTCTGGAAGGGTGTTCTTGGTAAGCACAGAATTAGAAACTGCAATGACAACAGCCATTTTCTAATGGAGTTCTGTATATATATATATATATATATATATATATATATATATATATATATATATATATATATATATATATATATATATATATATATATATATATATATATATACATATATATATACATATATATATATATATATATATATATATATATACATATATATATATATATATATATATATATACATATATATATATATATATGTATATATATATATATATATGTATATATATATGTATATATATATATATATCTCTATCTCTATCTCTATCTCTATCTCTCTCTCTCCAGAACCAACTCCATGTTCCAGCAGAAAGCCAGATTCAAAACCACCTGGACACACCCGCGTTCCAAGCATTGGCACCTCCTGGATTATATCCTGGTACGTCAATGTGATGTCACAAATGTACTTCACACAATATATGCCCAGTGCAGACTGCTACACTGACCACAGGCTGGTCCGAAGTAAGGTTGCTTTCAGGATCAAACCACCAGGTAGGAAGGGAGGACCACACATCAAGAAACTCCAGGTGACACGAATGCTTACCTTCATTCAAAGAGGAGTTTCAGAGCAAGCTGGAGCAAAGTTTAGGCACTGACCCTTCCTTAAACTCCAAGGATGATTCTGAGGACCAGTGGGAGCAGCTGAAATCAGTGCTGCAAGAAACCACAGCCGAGGTGGCCGGTTTCACCACAAGGAAAAATCAGGATTGGTTTGATGAGAATGACGTGGATACTGGATATCCAGGAGCTTTTGCAGAGAAAACGTTCCTGCCACAGCAGACTACTCAGGACCCCTGTTGACCAGACTGTAAAAGTGGTGTATTGGGAGGCTTGCTGCAAACGACAGGTGAAACTCCGGGCCATGCAGAACAATTGGTGGTCAGAGCTGGCAGAGAGAATACAGTGGTGCAGAGATGTAGGGGATTTAAGATCCCTCTATGAAGCCCTTCAGGCTGTATAATGACCCTCATACCAAGTGCAGACACCACTACGCTCGGCAGACGGAACAACTCTGCTCACAGATATCGAGGCCATTACGCAGCGCTGGTCCGAACACTTCAAGAGTCTCTTTGGGGTTGAGAGAGTGGTGCAGGAGGAGGTACTGCAAAGGATAGCACAGAGAGATGTTAAGATGGAACTGCATGAACTACCTATCTCTGCTGAAGTGAAGAAAGCCATAGCACAGCTAAAGTCATGCAAAGCCCGAGGAATTGATGGAATTCCAGAAGAGGTTTACAAAGAAGGCGGAGATGTACTTCTTAACAAGCTGACAGACCTGCTCTCAGCATGTTTGGAAAAAGAAACTGTTCATCAGGACTTCTGAGACACAGTCATTTTTTTCCCTGTACAAGAACAAAGGAGAAATGGCAGACTGCTCCAACTACAGAGGCATCACCCTATTGTCTATTGCTTGCAAAATGTTGGCCAGGGTGCTTCTGAACAGGCTCATCCCATCCATTGCAGAAGAAAATCTCCCAGAAAGCCAGTGTGGTTTCAGACCAAACAGGGGCACTACCGACATGATATTCATGCTCAGACAGATCCAGGAGAAATGTCGGGAGCAGAACATGGGGCTGTTTGCTGCGTTCATTGACCTAACCAAAGCATTTGATACAGTTAGCCGAGATGAACTGTGGAAGATCTTGTCCAAACAGGGGTGTCCACCTAAGCTCCTCACAATTCTTCACCAACTTCATGAGGGACAGCAACGTCAGGTCAAGCAAAACGGGACCTTCTCAGATAGCTCCCCATTTCAAATGGTGTAAAGCAGGGATGCATGCTTGCTCCAACCCTCTTCTCAATATTCTTCAGCATGAGGCTCCACGAGGCAAAGTCTGGCCTCTCAGAGGGAATCTACATCCGCTTCCATATAGATGCAGCCTCTTCAACCTGAGACGGCTTTTGGCACAAACCAAGACCTCAGAGGAGCTCATCCTAGCGCTCCTCTTTGCTGATGACTGCACCCTCCTGGCCCACACAGAAGAAGCTCTCCAACACATAGTCAATTGCTTCTCTGAAGCAGTTAAGGCCTTCGGCCTCACCATCAGCCTGAAGAAAACTGAAGTACTGCACAAGCCACCTCCTTGTGTGAACTACAACCCACCCAAGATCAACATCGATAGCCATGAGCTGACTGCAGTTGAGAGTTTCACTTACTTAGCCAGTCTCATTGCAAATAATGCTACAGTGGACAAGAACATTAACAACAGACTGTCCAAGGCAAGCAGCTCCTCCGGTCATCTCTCCAAGCGTGTCAGGCAGAACCATGCACTCCGCATTCCTACCATGATCCAGATCTACAGAGCAGTAGTACTTACCACCCTGTTGTATGGTTCAGAGACATGGGTCCTCTACAGAAGACAAATCTGCTTGCTTGAGTACTTTCATCAATGCTGCATGTGCTCCACCATGAGCATCAAGTGGCAGGACTACATTACAAACAATGCAGTCCTCAACAGAGCTGGCATTCCCACTGTGGAGAGCACTCCGCAACAACGACAGCTGCACTGGTCTGGCCATGTTGCATGGATGGAGGACTTAAGAATGCCAAAAGCTGTCTTCTATGGCCAATTACACTCCAAAAAAAGCAGCAGGGGTGCTCCCCGAAAGTGTTTCAAAGACCAGCTCAAGAGACAGCTTGCCTTGGCTGGCATTGACCACAAGACTTTGGAGAAGGATGCTGCAGACAGAGATGGCTGGCAGTCAGACATCAAGAAGGCATCTCGCCACTTTGAGGTAGACAGACGTGAGGCTGCAGAGGAGAAACGCAAGAGGACGAAAGAATCGGTGGCAACTCAAGCCCCTGCAAGACAGGATTTCCCATGCCCCAGATGCTCCAGTCCCTGTAAATCCAGGATTGGCCTTTTCAGCCACCAACAAGCACACCAACAAGTCTTCCCTTGATCTTCATCTGTGAAGAACTGATATATATATATATATATATATATATATATATATATATATATATATATATATATATATATATATATATATACATATATATACACACAGATCTGGAAAAAAATAAGAAACCACCTCAAAAAAATAAATTTAATCAGCATCTCTACATGTATGGCAGCCATTCCATTCCAGTGTCTGTTGAATTCCAACACAGGCACACCTCATTCTACTTAGTGAGGTACTGATTAGGTGATCACCTGAACCGAATCTTATTTAACAAGGAAAAGTATTAAAAAAAAAAAAACACTGCTGTGGTCATCACTATCCTCTTGCAATAGGACCAACTGGATGGCAAAAACAGTGCTTGTAGTACCTCAAAAGTAATTGGAATTAAAAAAATAACTATTGACCATGCCAAAAGAGTTGAAAAGAAGGGTTCAATTCTGGCTTTACTAGCAGAGCGATACAGTGAGCATCACGTTGCTTCCATCCTTAAAATTTCAAAGACGGCGGTTCATAAGAACAAGGTCAAGCAGCAGACATTGGGGACAACAAAGCTCCAGACTGGCAGAGGGCGAAAACGACTTTCCACTGACCGGGATGACCGCCAACTCATTCAAATGTCACTCAACAACCATAGGATGACATCAAGTGACCTACAAAAGAATGGCAAACGGCAGCTGGGGTGAAGTGCACGGCGAGGACGGTTCGAAACAGGCTCATAGGGGCAGGGCTGAAGTCGTGCAAAGCTTGAAAAAAATCCCTTCATCAATGAGAAGCAAAGAAGAGCCAGGCTGAGGTTTGCAAAAGACCATAAGGATTGGACCGGAGAGGACTGGAGTAAGGTCATCTTCTCTGATGAGTCCAATTTTCAGCTTTGCCCAACACCTAGTCGTCTTATGGTTAGACGGAGACCTGGAGAGGCCTACAAGCCAGTGTCTCGCACCCACTGTAAAATTTGGTGGAGGATCAGGGATGATCTGGGGGTGCTTCAGCAAGGCTGGAATCGGGCAGATTTGTCTTTGTGAAGGACTCATGAATCAAGCCACGTACAAGGTTGTCCTGGAAGAACACTTGCTTCCTTCTGCTCTGACAATGTTCCCCAACTCTGAGGAATGGTTTTTTTTCCAGCAGGACAATGCTCCATGCCACACAGCCAGGTCAATCAAGGTGTGGATGGAGGACCAGCAGATCAAGACCCTGTCATCGCCAGCCCAATCTCCAGAACTGAAACCCCATTGAAAACCTCTGGAATGTGATCAAGAGGAAGTTGGATGGTCACAAGCCATCAAACAAAGCTGAGCTGCTTGACATTTTGTGCCAGGAGTGGCATAAAGTCACCCAACAGCAATGTGAAAGACAGGTGGAGAGCATGCCAAGACGCATGAAAGCTGTGATTGAAAATCAGGGTTATTCCACAAAATATTGATTTCTGAACTCTTCCAAAGTTAAAACATTTGTATTGTGTTATTTAAAAATGAATATGAACTTGTTTTGTTTGTATTATTTGAGGTCTGAAAACACTGAATCTTTGTTGTTATTTTGACCAGTTGTCATTTTCTGCAAATAAATGCTCTAAATGACAATATTTTTATTCGGAATTTGGGAGAAATGTTGTCAGTTGTTTATAGAATAAAACAAAAATATTCATTTTACTCAAACACATACCTATGAATAGTAAAACCAGAAAAACTGATAATTTTGCAGTGGTCTCTTAATTTTTTCCAGCGCTGTATATATATTTACAGTCAACCGGGCGTAGTGGCGTGCGCCTGTAATCCGGCTACTCGGAGGCTTGGGTTGGAGGATCACTTGAAGACGGGAGCTCTTCACTGGGCCACGCTATGAGAG
This sequence comes from Eptatretus burgeri, assembly GCF_056783735.1. NCBI lineage: Eukaryota > Metazoa > Chordata > Myxini > Myxiniformes > Myxinidae > Eptatretus > Eptatretus burgeri. Next base: position 109,690,769 of record NC_140963.1, read on the forward strand.
GGTTTAGGGCAGCCCGGAATCATGGCGAAACCCAATCCTTATCCCTGTGTCGTAAGAGGCGACCAGGGTTGTGTCAGGAAGGGCATCCGGCATAAAACCTATGCCAAATCAGTATGCGGATCATAACGGATGATCCGCTGTGGCGACCCCTAACGGGAGCAGCCGAAAGACGAACAACAACATATATATTTACAGTCAATAAGTTTAAATTAGAATTAGATAGGTACCTGGAAGTATTGGCGATAGAGGGATTTAGGGATGCTGACAGGACTTTTTGGTAGCTTGATCATGGATGGGTGATGGTTTGCATGTGTGTGTGGAGTGTTCTTTGTGGGGTCTTGTCAAGAGGTGTTGTGTGGTTGATGTGTGTTTTTCACCCAAGAACCAACTTCCCCCATGCCCCCTTCCCTGGAAAAAATAATACTGCAGAAAAAAGTACAAAATAAACTTCAAAAAAAACTACAGAAATAACGACAAAAAAACACATTTTTCATTTTATCGTCTGACGTTGTTGTGGCGCAGGCATGATGGCCGAATGGCCTCCACCTGTGTCTAATTTCCTTGTGTATCATTGTGTTAGGTTTTTTACTGTTCAGCCTACCCAATCCTTGGTAAAAGTTCATAGTAATGCCTTGTGGAGATCTCTCTCAATGAACTCTGATTTCAAAGCGTCTAAAGGTGTCAATCACTGCTCTGATAAGTCTGGTGTTGGCTTAACGGTTAAGGTGGCTGGTTTAAGATCTTAGGGTTTTGAGTTCAAACCCTGTCGTGCCATTTAATTAACACACGATGGGTTGATTCAGCCTGTCATCCTTCCGAGGTTGGAAAAATGAGTACCAGCTTACTAGTAACAGTGAGCACTGCATCAGCGTCACAGCCACGTCCCCAGAAAATTATGTAGCCAAGCAGCCACAGGCTGCATACGAATAAGTAAACTGCTCTGCTGAGATTGGTCTCAGAAGTATATTCAACCATTATTTAATTGTATAGTCTGCTATCTCTGCTCCTCTTGTGAACTAAGGAAATTCAATGAAGGAATTGAAGCAATCCACCTGACAATCAAATGAGAGTGCTTTCTGCTCCTCTGAGATTTGGGGGGGGGGGGGTGGGGGGGTCACCTTTGTACTATTCTTATTTCGTTTGTTTTCTTCATCATGTAGCATCAATAATAAATAATATATTGCACAATCCCCGTTTAGACAAATATTCGTAACATGATTGGTTCATGAAACTTATCCATTTATCTTAGTGAGATTCTGCATTATTGCATTGTGAAACAGGCAACAGCATTCAAGGATAGTCGAATATAAATCCAACTGAATGTAACAGAGTGTTATTACTGTAAATTACAAAGTTTACCATATCACTTACCTGGGTCTTGGTTTCTCTTCTTCTGAGATGCATGGAGAGGAAGAGAGAGAAAATCATTTGAATATTTTCACAACCATTTAATCTCTTTCCTTCTGTCATCAAATAATTATCAAGAAAATCGCAAGATCCAATTACAAAGCTATTATTAATATATGATTCAGTTATTACCTAATTATTGAGGAGAATTAGAAAGTATGTTGAGTTTTTGTAAAGATTTTAAAATCTTACCTTCTTCAGGGTCAAATCATCAGGCAGGGGTGGGTTTGCAGGAGAAAGATCAATAGATTGATACATACACAATGGAATCATTAAATTTATGACACTTGCTCTCCTGGTCATAAACAAATCATAATATGATCTTTCAAGACAACTGGTCTTAAATGGTGACTTTTAGCAGAAATTGTGATCACAAAACAACAATTTTATCTGCAAATAAATATGACGAGACAAGGATGAAGCATATATATATACATATATATATATATGCAGGAGTGTCTGTCTATCCATTTGTCCATCCCCGGAACAACTCCCTCTTTTGGGGCGCTAACCCAGTCAATCATTCTGTGGAATGTTTTGGGGTCCCAGCAGATGTCCTAACGTGGGTAAAAAATGGCGAATATGAAATCATGAACCAATAAATTCCACATTCCTGTGACACCTTCAGTCAAACGTCAGGCACAGACAGCCGGGTCGTGAAAGTCTTGGGAAAAACAACTCACTGCAGTTGACCCCAACAGAAGTAAGGTGGGTAATATTTCCGTGATGTCAATGCCAAATCTGCGAATGTCATGGTTGGAAACCCTCACACAATTTCCTGGTTCTCTTTTAAACTCAATGTCTCTACATTTTCATTCCAAACAGCATCATTCCAATCACAAATTAAGACTATAACATTAATAGAACAAAATACAATGTTACAAACACTCCTGAGGCAAACAAATGTAAACGCCGTTCTGACTTTACATCCGGATCGGGAGCAGCTTCGTATGGATCGAAACTCAAAATCATAATTATATTGAGGTATTTATGAAACATCTCACCGACCTGAGGACACTAGGTTGGACCACAAAAGGTTCCACAGAAGGTTTGCCGGGGATATCCCCAAAACTGAGGGAGTAGTTCTAGGATGGTTAGACAGACAGACAGACACTCCTACTTTATAATATAGTCTAAAAAAATTGAGAATTATATTATCTTCCTGGTATTTACTGTGGTACAATCCTCCAGATATGCAAGGGGCTGTAGCTCTGCTAAGCTCATGCCTAATAGGTGGTGCCCATGCAACCGTTTTGCCAAAAGAGCCTTTTTTAAATTTGGATTGTTGTTGACTACCCCCAGAACAGTTTTGTGCACCACAGACAGGTTAATGTGGTGCAGGCATTTCCTGTTGGTCAGGATGCATGCACAAATAGCTGGTGTGGCACTTGCCAACTGGAACCCACCACAGCAATGGGGTCTGATCTCAATATATGCAAAATATAAAATTAAAAAAAAATAGACAATTTGCCTGACATTTCCCACTGCATTATTATCACATGCAGATCAGTGTCACAATATTATTTTTTAAAATAATTAATCAAATTGATATAAAAAACAAATTAAAGCCTTGAGGGAGCTGTCATCTTCCTGCTGAATGCACACTGTGCAGTTCAAGGTCTGCCCCTCTCCCAGCTGAGTTAAAGGTTGTAAGATGTGACGTGGTTTCACCACAGTTGGATGATCAGAAGTAGGTTCAAATAAAACACTAATACATGATTAAAGACAAAATAAGGCGATCTTGATTTGGTGACCCAATTTGTTTGTATTGTGACAGTTTTCGGAGACCCCAGGGAGACATATACAATACACATAGAGGAACTCTAGTATAGATATCTCTGTAGTATATTGTGTAGCTAAATTGCCTCTCCCATGTATCAGTAGAAAGGGAATATGCATTTTCTTTATGAAGGAATCGAACCCCATTATGACTCCTCTGTCTCTGTCTCTGTCTCTGTCTCTATCTATCCACCTCTGCAGCGCATCCATAAATGCTTTGCAACATGCTCCACACAACATTACAAAACGACCAGTCAAATACCACATTTACAAGCAAGCAATCCACAGAAGAACATCATAAAGTACTGCAGACCTGTGCAGCTGGGGGAGGGGGCCGGGGTGAGGGAAGTGGGGGAGAGCCTCCAATAATGGTCTCAACTACCAATGCCCCCATCTTGGTGGACGATGGTGTTGGGTGACATTCTGACTGTTCATAGTTGGGACCAGAATCAAACCCAGACTAACCAGTTCAAAGGCAAGTGCATCACATCTGTGCCCACCTATCAGATGTAATGAATCATTTGTAAAAAAAAATTTGAAAACAAAGTCGACTGAAGCATTATTTCATTTTCCAGTCTGCTTTCACAAGAGCAGCATGATCAGCCCCTTTTTACTTAATTATGAAAACATTTCCAACGTGATTGTGAATAAAATGATACGATAGCAACAAAATTGGATATTTTAAAATTACTGTAAACATGTCCATGGAAATTCGTATTCGTATTCTGGTGTTTTATCCGAAAGCAAGTCCAGTACTATCAAAACAGTTTGTTGGCAAAGGTTGTACTTCATTTGGCAACCCAAATCGTTATGGTCAGAAGGTTTGCCATTGCCTTCCTGGTCCATGGAAATGCATAAATGAAATTGGTGAAATACTTTGAAATTTCTTATTGAAAAGTAATTTGTTAATTAAATACAGTAAAAAAAATTCTGTATTTATTGATGAACCGAACTGCTCATTTTGAAAGTTATGATGAATTGATTGTTACACTGCCAATTTTTAGAGCACTGCTTTATGAAGAACTCTGGACACAAAGTCATTGACAGAAGACCGATGAGAAACTTTCAAAGTTTCAAAAAACTTTTTGAGGCATGAAAAGTTTTTAAAAGCAACTTTGAAAAAGGACAAGCACAGTGAAATGCAAAACACCAAAAACAAAGGGCATTAACATTTCACCACCATCTTTCTGTCGAATTTTCATGATGTTCCATGACGAAATTCCATGATGCCACTTTTACTTTTTATTTTTTGGAAAAGTGCGCAACAATAAACCTTTGATCGAAGTATTTTCAGTTGTCAGGTAATAAAGATTGTTTGTGCCATTGGTGTGTCTGTTATCCTCATGAGAGCAAAAAACGGACTTCGTTTTTGATTGGCAAATATCACTCTCAAGCAGATTTTGATTGTTTTTAATGAAAGACTTTGTTCGAAATTGAACGTTTGTTCCTATGACTTTCTCCAGAATAGACTTGACAACTCTTTCAAAACGATTCCTTCATTTACATCTGATGTGCTGGACCATTAAGAAGTAATTCAACCTCATCTTTATTTCACACTGGAAACATTATGATGTAAATATCATACGAAACTTTAGCAATTCTCTCTGTTGGAAATTATGTTTGTATGCCTGATTCTTATAGAATGGAAAACTGCTTTGCTGATCTCCACTAAATTTTGTATCCTTGCTTGGGATATACAGCGTCAAGTCATAAGCACCAAATAATTAACCAAGACCTCCCCCGACCCCCCCCCCACCCTCACCCCACGAGGTTGGAGAGGTGCCTTGCTATTTCCCAGTTTTTCTCACGGAGGGATTGGGTGTTCCTTGTACGGATAATTCCACAATTACGAGATCAATGTATATTCGAGTGATATCTCTCTTCGCACAGTCGATAGCAATGATCTTCTCAGAGGTCGACCAGCTTCTTCTTGTTTTTCTTGGTTGTATTTATAATTATAGTGATACTCGTGATGGTGAGAATGCAAAAAAGAATGCTAATCAGCAATTATAAAATTTCATTTGGTGACATGGTTTAATCGCCATCTACCTGCCATTTCGTCCATTGCGATGTCTGCTTCCAGGTCGGGATCATGCTGACTTGGCACTGCTGGCAACATGTGATTCATCAGGTGAGCACATTTAGATCTATATTGAGGAATCTGATTGGTGTGTTCGGCAAAGATGGGCAGTGAAGGTAATGCCCAACTAACCCCACAAAACACCTTTGACAAACAGCTTTTGCATTCAATCTTGTGCAAGACATTAATTAGTTAAATAATACACACGGTACATAAATATTTCAAAATGAAGTTTGATTGCAAAACGTAATGGTGACACAATTCCAAGTTTTTTGAGTTCCCAGGAGTTTACCAAAGTTCGATGGTTAAACTGTAGTTACATTGTAAACAAAATATTTTTATTTTATAAAAAAAAACGTTATTAATGTTGTGTAGTTTCTGTGTATTTTTCTATTGAAAAATGATTTTCTTTCAAAATGCAATACGTGGCATTCGCAGTATCTTACGATATCAATACATCTCATTTTGTAATCAAACTCTTTATACTGACACACACACACACACACACACACACACACACACACACACACACACACACACACACACACACACACACACACACACACACACACACACACATTAAGGGGGTGGCGGATGGGGTGGTCACCCAGGGCCCAAGCCAAGATCGGGCCCATGCACCGGCGGATTAACTTATTGGCGGGTGTCTGTGATCACGATCTGGACTTGGCTATAACACTACTGACAACACACTTTGTAAATACATCATGTATTCGCATATCTTAACAAAGGCTGGATTACTCTCACTTTGCCACCGAAGCTACCTTTGCCACCGAAGGTGGAAGGTGGTTGTGTTTTCACCCCTTTCTGTCTGTTTGTCTGTTTGTCTGTCTGTGTACAGGATATCTCAAAAAGTTGTGGACGGATTCAGTCAAAACTTGGTGGACAGGTTTGGTGTGTGACAAGGAAAAATTGATTCAATTTTGATGAAGATCCGAATCCGAATCCGGATATGAGAATTATTTAATGTTCAGTGATTCTTCACCATTGAGAGATCAGGCCAAAAAACGATAACAGCATGATGTTTCAAAAATGTATTGGGCCCGATATGTTCTCATGGATCAGACATTGCAGAGAGGAGGGATGTATCTACTGAGTGCCTTTCTTGTTCAATTAATGTATTCTCCACAAATGTCAGGGGTGAAAAAAGGGAAAGAGCACTAGCAACTTGAGGAGCAAAGGATAATAGAAGGAGCCAAACTGCCTAAACTAAAATCTCAAGATCATGAAGACGTAGGCAATGCCAATGCTGTGCAGTCAACGTCAACACCCTCCACATACCATGTGGTTGTGGGGCATTTGAACCAAACCAACTGAACGAGTGGCACCAGACCGGGAGTTGGCTAAGTCAAAGCTCAACGTCAAAAAAATTGAATAATATGAAAACCAAGTGTCACATACTTAGATGAATTAAGTTATACACTTTTTTTCTCTGCACAGACCTATCGTTAGCGACTGCTTTGTGAAAAATGTTAGCCTTTATGGCTGTTTGTCGTCAAGCAGCCATCAATCTTCTAGACTGGTCTTCCATCTCTACTTCCTGGGAATTATGGGAATTCAATTCCTGGGAATTCAATTCAAAACATCAATTCATCCTGGGAATTCTTTCAAAGAAACTTGCTCTCTCTCATGCACAGATTTATCCGATCTTGTCTTCAGTTGTCCTACCCTTCCTCACGCCCATGGTACAATGAAGCTTGTGGCGATGCAGTTGTCCTGAAACAACTTGCATTCGCCTCATGGAAGGCTAATCCAACTGAAGGCAATCTCAGTTCCTTCCACAAAGCTTGGAACAAGTGTGTCTACCCTCAGGACAGCCAGAAAACAACAACTTTCGAATCTAAAGTCTGAACTGTAAAACCTGTATCCTTCCTACAAATCCTAGTGGTGTTTAGCAAAGTCTGTTTCTGGTGTATGTTTCCCCTCCATCCCCTCCCTTACCTCAAATGGCTGCACAGCTAACACTGCACGTGAAAAGGCTGAATGGCTAAACTCTGTGTTTGCTTCGAAATCTTGTGTTCCAACCCCATCACTCTCTGTACCCACCTTATCCAGTCGCACCCAACTGTTCCTGGACTCTGTGTCCTTTTCTCCTGGCAAGGTGGAGAGCTTGCTGTCAAACCTCGACTCAGATTCTGCAACTGGTCGAGACGGCATCAGCCCACGTGTCCTAAAAACCTGCTTTGCTGCTCTTGCTCACCCTCTCTCTTCTATTCGCCCTCTCATTTGTTCAAGGTCATCTGCCATCTGCTTGGAAATCAGCAAACATTACTGTTCTGCACAAAAAAAGATGCAAAAACAGATCCCTGCAACTACAGACCAATCAGCCCTCTCCCAATCATCAGCAAGGTTATGGAATCCATTATCACTTCTGACATTAAATCCTTCCTCTTCTCCAATGGCTTGATTTGTAATCATCAATTTGGATTCAGACCAGGTCACTCTACCCTGGATATGCTGCTTCTGCTCTCCCAACAATGAATGGAGATCCCCAATGCCAGACATGAAATCAGAGCCATCTCCCTAGAGATATCGCGTGCTTTTGATACGTTCTAGCGCCCTGACCCACTCACCAAACTCTCTTCCTATGGTATCCAAGGACATCTCCACTCATGGCCCGCAGACTTCCTCTCCTGTCACAGCCAACATATGTTCCTAAATGAATTTCTTTCATCCCCTCTTCCTGTCCAGGCTGGAGTTCCCCAAGGCAGTGTTCTGTGCCTGTTATTTTTCTGGTTTTCATCAATGATCTCTCTGACTCTCTGAAAAATCCTCTTTATATCTTTACTGATGACTTCACAATCTGCCATACCATCTGTCATCCCTCAGATCGGCAAGCAGCAGCCTCTTCACTCTCTGCAGATCAGGATAAAATCACGAGCTGGTCCAACACGTAGAACATGTCTTTCAATACTGACAAATCTCACACTCTCACAATGTCTCTCTAAGAAGACCATCTGGAAACTCCCCCATCTACCTTATCAACAATTCTCTTGAAGAAGTCCTTTCATTCCAGCTTCTGGGTCTCACTATTTACCATGATCTTTCCTAGGAAAGCCACATTTCCAAACTGGCTTTCAAAGATAGTCACCGACTGGAATTCCTCTGTCACGCAATGTCCTTCCTTTGCACACCTGAGCTCCTGACACATACAAAGCTTTTGTCCGCAGCCTGATGGAGTACTGCTCTCCCCTCTGGGCTGGTGCTTCACGCTGTGGAAACCAAGGCATTTAGGATCATTGGTATCTCCTGCAATGAGGCTGAGTCTTTGGGTCGATCATTCTCTCAACACAGGCAGGTTGATGGTCTTTCTGTCTTCTTCTGTCTTCTTCTATCTCCTCTCTGGCCTCGCCCCCCCCCCCCCGCTCTGTCTGAGATATTCTGAATAAAAAAAACTGAGGTGTTCCTTGTAATCATTGATCAGCTTCAACACCATCTTGAAACATACAAGGAAATAAACAATAAGTTTGGATTCCTGTCCAAGCTAGCCTCCCTCTCTCAACTCATGAGTTCAAGCGAGCCAAAGAAAATCTTGCCTGCTCCTATCACAACGATTCTGAACCCACGATTGAAACTTGAAAGTGAATTTATCCAGTTTTCTACCTGACTGGCATCTTCAACAAAGCTTCAAACCACACACAAACAAAGTCAGCAGAACTGAGAAGGTACCAATTCCTCGATACACACACCCTCAACCAAACATTCCCTAACATTGAAATAGCTGTTCAGATATTCAGTATCTGTCTGTGATGGTATCAAATTGCAGTGGTGAGGGAAAGTGGTCCTTCTCGATACTAATCAAGAATGACGGCAGGAACCGAATGAGACAAGATCGACTTAATAGTCTTTAATCATGAGCATCAAGAGTGAAGTACTGGATAGTATTGAGAAGATTTGACTTCTCCAAATTAATTGATGAGTTTAGACAAAAAAAAAATCTAGGAAAAGACCAATATAATGTTACACATGTAGTGAGTGTTCTCTGGGGAGAAACTGTCTCCATCTTGAAATGCAAATTTAAAATGATGGTCTTACATATAAATTGCTTTGTTATGTTGTAAATTGTTATGTTGTAAATTGTTGTCGTTTTAGTTTAAAAATGTAACAAGTTTTTCATTTAAGAATTGTTGTTTTTTATTTGTACAGGGTTTTGTGTTTTTGAAAATAAAATATTAAATGAGCATAGTCATAGTATCAAAAAGAAAATATCTTGAGATCTAGACCTGACCTGACTTTAACCTAATTCATACTTAACATAGTACACTGTGACTTAACTCACTGATGTCTATTACCATATTTAACATAGTACACTGTGACTTAACCAAATGACATCTATTACCATACTTAACATAGTGCACTGTGACTTAACTCACTGATGTCTATTAATATGGGATGGCAAGGGGAGTAGGAGGGCCCATGGTGGGTTAGTGCCTGTAGCCCAAGGAAACGTTAATCCCTCCTTGCACACACACCAAAATGGAATTCTACATAATTGCTCTTTCAAGTTGTTTGAAGAAAAGCAAGAGCAACAAGAGAAAGAGCAATCAGAGATTGCAGACCCTTGCCAGGACTTGTTTTGTGTGGTGTTTGTGTAGTTTTGTGTCGTGTATTTTGTGTGGTATTTGTGTACTGGTGTGTTACGTAATTAAGAGACATAACTCGATCTGCCCATTTATAACTGTTGGCAGTGATGACCGGGTACCAAGACGTCCTGCTTTGATGCAACTCTGCTTTGATCAGACACCTGACACTGATCTATGACGTTTTTTTATTATTACTATTCAATTGAATTCAGAATGGGATTAAAATAAATTCAATTCAAATCAAATGAAAGACCAAATTGGTACAGTTTTGCATTGGAGTCATCAGAAAGAACCCAAACAAGAAAAAGCAAATATGAAGTTATCAGGAGGAACCTGGATAGGATTTGGGTTTCAGCCACTACTCCTCTACCCTTAAACTCATCCAAGCACAGCCAAGTGAGCCTTATTCCAAAAATTTTTAAAGAACCCAGATTTAAAAAAATCAAATAATTCTGGCTGCCACACCATGCGTCCGATCAGTTTGAAATTTAAAACATATATTCCCCATCAGTGCTGGATCATAATTGTGAAGATTCACTTCGATCGATTAAGCAGTTCAAGAGAAAAAATATTTGAACTATTTTTGTTCAATCCAATATGGCTGTCAGACCATGTGACATCAATTATTCGTGATTATTCTGGTATCCCCAAGGCTTGGGGAACATTTGTGGGAAATTTTCCCATGATCTGTCCAGCCGTTCTGGAGAAGATTTTTTATAGGTTTTATGGTAAATCCAATATGGCTGCCAAACCAAGTGACCTATGACATCATGTGTGAACCTTTTGTTCCTCATGGGTAGACAGTCATACATGTAAAGTTTCGCCTCAATCTGTTTAGCCATTTCAGTGAAGATTTTTGAAGGTTTTTTTTTTGTTTTTTTTTTAAACAATATGGCTGCCAAATCATGTGACCGATGAAGTCATAAGAAATTTTCAGTGGAAAATTTTATCCCGAGATGACCCTCAAAAATTTTCATACTGATCAGATGTGGTGTTCTACATATGCAATTATAACGTCATAATGAAGGCACCTATAATGTCATTTTATTATCATACTTATTCCCTATGAGGAGGACATGCCAACAGCCATGTACCAAGTTTCAATTTTTTCCTTGGTGCGGTGTCAGAGCTCCAGAGGTCCAAAGTTTTCCCGTTTTTCCAACATGGCTGCCACCCCACGTGGAAATCCGATGGTGAAAACTTTGTCTCAATTTAGCAAGCGGTTGCGGAGAAAAACACTAAAGTTCTGTGCGGACAAACAAACAAACAAACAAACAAGAAGAAGACCGTGCAGAGCACGACACTTGCAAAATCCATACAACAAATTTGACCTCAAACATAATTGATAGTTGAATTCAATGACCAAAATCTGCAACTCCTCTTCAAATTTCAAGTCAATCGGATGAAAATTGACAATTTTAGAAATTTGGCTTATGTTGACCTTTTGGCCTATGTTGACCTGAAAAAAATTGGTGGTTGAATTTAGTGACCTGATATGCAAATCATCTTCAACTTTCAAGTCAATGGGATGAAAATTGAGGATTTTAGAACTACCACCTAAGTTGATGACCTTTGGCCTATGTTGACCTTTTGACCTCAAGAACAAGAGACTTCTTCCTTATGACACCCTCTACTATGTGGTGAAGTTTCGTGAAGATCGGTTTTAATTTGTGACCTGGAGGCGATAAAAAGAAAAACAGACAGACAGACAGACAGACAGACAGACAGACAGAGAATAAAATAAAAACAATGTCACCCGCAGGGTGACCCGTATCTTGCCAAAAGGTGACCACGTGTGACTTCTTTAAGGTGACACTGAGGTGAACAGAGCTGCTATCCACCAGGAGCGACTCCTTGAGGAATATCTGCCTACGAGAGATTCCGATGAGAATCGTTCTACAGAGTAACCATGAAAAATATGCGTTTGCCTCATAACGTCACCAAATGACATCATAATGTCTCAAGCTTGACATATCTAGAAAGCACTCATCGAGGTGTTCAATTTGAGGTACTACACGATATGGTTCCTAAAACTTGAAAATTTGACCTTGGGGTCAAATATGTTTGAGCTTTGGCGCTAACCATGAAAGTCAAGGCCAATCGCCAGCAAAAATTAATCAGCTGAGCGCCAGACCATGAACTATATTCCCATGAAGTTTGAAGACGATCTGATCAAAATTACTCAAAAAATAAGGGTTTCGTCGACTCCCCTGATTTGCGACAAAGTGACTTTGACCTTTGACCTTGACCTTCAAAATTTTATGCGCTGAAAGGGACCTCTATAGGCCTCTGATATGCAAAGTTACAAAAATTTCCAATGATAACTGTGCTCTGCAGAGTGGTTAATATGTGATTACAGACCAAAAAAAAAAAAAAAACATATGAAGGTCAAGGCCAATCGCCACCAAAAATTAATCAGCTGAGCGCCAGACCATGAACTATATTCCCATGAAGTTTGAAGACGATCCGATCAAAATTACTCAAAAAATAAGGGTTTCGTCGACTCCCCTGATTTGCGCCAAAGTTACCTTGACCTTTGACCTTGACCTTCAAAATTTTGTGCACTGAAAGGGACCTCTATAGGCCTCTGACATGCGAAGTTACAAAAATTTCCAATGATAACTGTGCTCTGCAGAATTTTTTATACGTGATTACAGACAAACAAACAAACAAACAAACAAAAAAACATACAAGCTGACTAACATATCTTGCAAAAACTTCGTTTTGGCAAGATAAAAATCAACTTACCAATATACTTGAAAAATATTCGATTTTGCAAGTAACAAACAAACAAACGGACCCAAATGCAACACACTCTCCTTCGGCGAGGGTAATTATTGCATTGCTAAAAAGTTGGGGGCTGTGGGGTTTGTACCGGTGACACCATTTAAGCTTTTTGGGCTGACTTTGTACATTATTTAGTATTCAATAGGAATGGTATGTACAGTAATTGAATTTTCAGCAACAGGAATTAGTTTTGAAGGTATATAGCATTTAAAGCCAAGGTTATCGATGGAAGAAAGACCAGAAGATAAACATCGACAAAACTTAACATTGTAAATTGATGTGAAGATAACCGAATAAAATAATGATTTTTTTTTTCAGTTTTCAATTATTTGAATCTGTGAAGTTACATCACTGATGTTGTACATATTCAGTAAAAAGCTTGTCGTTTCGATGTGATTTCGATTAAAATACAAGGTCAAAATATTTTCATTTAATTTACACCTTTTGGATCAGTCCTTCTGCACTCTTACCTTCTTCTTCCTCTACCTCTTGTGTTTCTTCTTCTTCTTCTTCCACCTCCACCTCTTCCTCTACTTCGGCAGTTTCTTCCTCTTCCTCCACCTCTTCATATGTTGTTAAGATTAAAGTGGGGAAAGTGCGAGGAGGAAGGGGAGAATGAAAGGAATATAGATTGAAAAATTACAACTTTGTCAGAATAAATTATGAAACACAAAGGTTGCTCATTATACCCATTGACAGACACACACACACACACACACACACACACACACACACACACACACACACACACACACACACACACACACACACACACACACACACACACACACACACACACACACACACACACACACGAGTCTACACCCCCTTTCAAAATGTTCACCTTTTGTTGCCTCATAGCCGGGAATTAAATTACATTAAATCAGAATTTTCCACCTTTATTTACACATCGTATCCCTCAACTTCCAAATGAAAAGCAAATTCTATAAATTTCAGAAAATAAATGAAAAATACTAAAGTAGAATATCTTGGTTGGATAAGTATCCACCCCCCCCCCCTTATATGAGCAATTGTAAATTTGCTCAGGTGTAACTGATCACCTTAAAAATCACACATCAAGTTAATTGGTCTCCACCTGTGTTAAATTGTCATGATTCTGATTATTTCACAATAAAATCAGCTGCTCCTGTAGGTTTTCTCTTCTGAGTCGTGCATTTCACAACAAAGACGCACAATGAGAACCAAGGAGTTTTCAAAACACCTCTGGAATAAAGTTGTGGAAAGGCACAGATCAGGGAATGGGTATGAAAATATTTCAAAGGCCTTCAATATCCCTTGGAGCACAGCAAAGACAATCATTAAGAAGTGGAAAGCGTTTGGTACTACCAAGACCCTTCCTAGATCAGGCATTCCCTCCAAACTGGATGACCAAGCAAGGAGAAGACTGATCAGAGAGGCCAATGACATCTGAAAGAGCCACATGCCTATACAACAAAGACTGGTCATCGTGTGCATGTGACAACAATATCCAAAGCACTCCACATATCTGGCCTGTATGGTAGGGTGGCAAGAAGGAAGCAATTACTCAAAAAACCCCACATTCAGTCCCGTTTGAGGTATGCAAAAAAACTACTCCAAAGATTCTGAAGCCATGTGGCAAAACGTTTTGTGGTCTGACAAAGTTTTTGACCAAAATGCCAACTGCTACGTTTGGTGCAAACCCAACACAGCACATCACCCAAAGAACACCATCCATACTGTGAAGCATGGTTGTGGCAGCATCATGTTGTGGGGATGTTTCTCATCAGCAGGGACTGGGGAATTTGTCAAGATAGAAGGGAAAATGGATGAAGCAAAATACAGAAAAATCCGAGAGGAAAACCTGCTGCCCTCTGCAAGGAAGCTGAAATTGGGACGGAAGTTCACCTTTTAGCATGACAACGACCTGAAGCACACAGCCAAAGCTACACTGGAGTGGCGCAGGCAGAGCTACGACCTAAATCCAATCGAAAATCTGCAGCATGACTTGAAGATTGCTGTCCATCAATGCTACTCACGCAACTTGACTGAGCTCGAACAGTTATATACAGAAGAATGGACAAATATTGCCCAATCAAGGTGTGCAAAGTTGGTAGAGACCTATCCCAACAGACTTACAGCTGTAATTGCTGTCAACGGTGCTTCGACCAAGTTTTTCACTCAGGAGGGTGGAATCTTATCCAATCAAGATATTCTAGTTTTGTATTTTTAATTAATTTTCTGAAATTTGTAGAATATGTTTTTCACTTGGAAGTCGTGGGTTACTATGTGTAAATAAATGTGGGAAAAGTCTGATTTATTGAAATTTAATTCCAATAGGGCAGCAAAAGTTGAAAATTTTGAAAAGGAATGTCGACTTTCTACAGGCACTGTAATAGGCCTGAAGGTGCCAGGTTGTCACCTTAATAGTGAAAAGGTCTATAGGTTACGCAACCAGGCATAAGCAGGTTATAACATAATAAATGTTTCCCTTTTTGGCTTATCATATTATTAACTACGTTTTCCAGATTATCTCGATGCCAAATGCAAGAGATAACAGGACAGCACTTCAATAAATGAGGATGTTATTGAGTATTAGTGCCCTATCCGAACTTTGAATTCCTACAGCTTGATCTACGGGAGTCTACAGGGTGAGTTATAAGTCCCAGGACACGGTCTTAGCTGCTTATACAATATTTGTTTCTACCATCTACCAGGGTAAGCCAGAAGCTCCAGCAGTAATAACATACACTACATGGCCAAAAGTATGTGGACACCCATTCTAATCAGTGGATTTGGCTATTTCAGCCACACCCATTGCTGACAGGTGTCTAAAATCAAGCACACAGACATGCAATCTCCATAGACAAACATTGGCAGTAGTATGGTCCATACTGAAGAGCTCAGTGACTTTCAACATGGCACCGCCATAGGATGTCACCTTTCCAACAAGTCAGTTCATCAAATTTCTGTCCTGCTAGAGCTGCCCTGGTCAACTAAGTGCTGTTATTGTAAAGTGGAAACCTCAAGGAGCAACAACAGCTCAGCCGCGAAGTGGGAGGCCACACAAGCTTACAAAATGGGAGCGCCGAGTGCTGAAGCACGTAGCGCGGAAAAATAATCTGTCGTCAGTTGCAACACTCACTATCGAGTTCCAAATTTACTCTGGAAGCAACGTCAGCACAAGCACTGTTGGTCGAGAGTTTCATGAAATGGGTTTCCATGGACGAGCAGCCACACACAAGCCAAAGATCACCATGTGCAATGCCAAATGTCAGCTGGAGTGGTGTAAAGCTCACCGCCATTGAATTCTGGAGCAGTGGGAAGCGTGTTCTCTGGAGTGATGAATGACGCTTCACCATCTGACAGTCCGACGGACGAATCTGGGTTTGACGGATGCCAGGAGAACACTTTCTGCTCAAATGCATAGTGCCAACTGTAAAGTTTTTTTGGAGGAGGAATAATGGTCGGTGGCTGTTTTTCATGGTTCGGGGTAGGCCTCTTAGTTCCAGTGAAGGGAAATCTTAACGCTACAGAATACGATGACCTTCCAGAAGATTATGTGCTTCCAACTTTGTGGCAACAGTTTGGGGAAGGCCCTTTCCTGTTTCAGCATGACAATGCCCCATGCACAAAGCGAGGTCCACACAGAAATGGTTTGTCGAGATCGGTGTGGAAGAACTTGACTGGCCTGCACAGAACCCTGCCCTCAACCCCATTGAAAACCTTTGGGATGAATTGGAACGCCGACTGCGTGCCAGACCGAATCACCCAAAATCAGTGCCCGACCTCACTCATGCTCTTATGGTTGAATGGAAATAAATCCCCACAGCAATGTTCCAACATCTAGTGAAAAGCCTTCCCAGAAGAGTGGAGGCTGTTATAGCAGCAAAGGGGGGGGGGGGACCAACTCTATATTAATGCCCATTATTTTGGAAAGAGATGTTGGACGAGCAGGTGTCCACATACTTTTGGCCATGTGCTGTATCACAGTAATAACAGTAATACAAAATAATAGGAGTAATCATAAAATATTACAGTAAGACAACAATTACAACAACTCCTGAGACATCGAGTGCATCTGTTTGACGTCCACCGTTGTCACGACACAATTTTTTTTTCTCCTTGTGTGGTGTGAAAACTGATGCAAGTGACCATACGTGTTATGGTGCAAAATGCTTGCTGAAACACCATGTGTTATGGTGCCAAATGCTCCCTAAATGTGTTGTTTCAGTTGATCAACAGATGCCATGCGATGCTCTGCAACCTTAGCTTTGATGTACCCCACAAAGCATCATCACAAGTGGTCAGGTCAGGACTGCTCGGTGGCCACAGAAGTGTTGGCAAGGACCTGCCAATCCAACTGTTGGGAAAAATTTAATTAAGGCAATTTCGTACCACACATGCATGGTATATACAAAGACCAGGTTTCTTACCACACATGTAAGGTACGAAACGTTGGTGAAAGCAAATCTTGCATAAGCAGCTAAAACCGTGTCCTGGGACTTCTGACTCACCCTGTGCATCAGTGCCACGGTCACATTTCAGTAATGATGCAACCAACAGAGTGAACTTGTTATTGAATCTGGATCACATCTATGCATCCATTAAATAAATCTAAAAGAGCAATGAAATTTTACTTTAATGCATACAACACAAGTCTATCTTAGCATTACAACTCAGGCATTTTGAGTTAGAACTCAAGCACAAAAAGTTGACTCAGCTGTAAATTCACTGATGAACTTTTCCAAACATTTCAGGTAAACACATAAATTAGAGTTATAGTAATGTTTCTTTTTTTATCACCAAGCTATAATCACAATTCCTATGATGTTTCCAGTGATTAATAGATTGATTCTAACAAGGTATGTATAATGGTAAAAGCTGAGCTCGAAGCTGAGTAAGTACACGATGTGGACATAACTAAGATTATCAGTACATATAATCATTCAGCAAATGTGATGAATACAACCAAATTAATGGCTTTGCTGCGGTTCGAAACATTATTTATTGCACCTTTTACTTTCAAGAAAAACCCTCTAATAGGTCTTGTTGAATGAGCAAAGTGTAAATGTGCAGGAAATGCTATAGTCCTTTCCTTGAGTTGTCTTTGTCCTTGAGTACGAAAACAGTTCCTTGTCGGGATTGTGAATGTCACTGGAATGAAGATGTGGACAGCTGGGAATACCATTGCGTTGTTGGAACCAAGAATGCAGTGGGATGATTAAACAAATAGATGCAAGGATTTGAAAAGTGAGGAGCATATACAGTAGATGTAAAAGGACAAAGAGGAAACAGACAACAGAAGAGACAATAAAGAATAAAGATAAACAAACAAATTAATGCACAAATATTTACCCAACTGTTCATCATCATTTACCGTTCTCCATACAGAACGTCGGTTTTAACGAAGCAGTTATCTTCGAGAGGGTTAAAGTCCTGGTTGGGTCACCATTCTGACATCGGAAGTCAGGACAGGAAATTGGAATTTGTTCAAGATGCTGGCGATAGCTTGCATACTATTCGTGAACGAGACTGTGCAATCTTTAATATCCACCAACTAATGTCGGCATATAGGACATCCAATTTAACTTCCCTCCAAGGAATGGAACACACATGGATGAATCACCCTGCCTGTGAAACATCAGCTTGACAGATTATTTATAGCTGGGCTGAGATTCAAACCCAGGCGGGCAGACCTCTCAGCCATCCTCCCAGCCCTGAGCTGATTACTAAAGATATACGTTATTTGCAAAGATTATATATATATATATAAATATATATATATATATATATATATATATATATTACTAAAACTCTCATCTTGTATGTATGTTCCCGAAATACAGCCAAAACGGTACACGATAGCACAAAATTTTTAGGGCTACCTTAATCACCATTCTCCTGCAGTGTGCAGTATCAAATTTCGTTCAAATCAGGTAACGAAAAAATTATTAAAAAATCAATTCCCGATTCAGTCAGTACTCTTCGGGAGTATTGGATCAATGCAAACAACCTCAGCGGTATAGTTCGCTGGAGCTACCTTTTCTTTTTCTTGAAATGATTTTTTTTTTCATCAACCGCTGTCACAACGGGAACCCAACGGGTTCATGGGTCGTCTCGTGTGTGTGTGTGTGTATATATATATATATATATATATATATATATATATATATATATATATATATATATACATATATATATATATATACATATATATATATATATATATATATATATATACATATATATATATATATATATATATATATATATATATATATATATATATATATATATATATATATATATGTAGATATATATATATATGTAGATATATATATATATATATATATGTGGATATATATATATATATGTAGATATATATATATATATATATATATATATATGTAATAGCCTGGTGTTGGCGCAGTGGTTAGGGCAGCGGCTTGGGATCCAAAAGGTCCCGAGTTCAAGCCCCGTTCGGCCATTGAATTAATACACCAGGGGGTTGACTCAGCCTGTCATCCTTCCGAGGTCGGCGAAATGAGTACCAGTATACTGGGCCGGTGTATGCCCCGGTTAAAATAGGTGTACCATATCCCTGTGTCGTAAGAGGCGACCAGGGTTGCGTCAGGAAAGGCATCCGGCGTAAAACATGTGCCAAATCCGTATGCGGATCATACGGATGATCCGCTGTGGCGACCCCTAACGGGAGCAGCCGAAAGTAGAAGAAGAAGATATATATATATATATATATATATATATATATGTATACATATATATATATATATACACATATACACACACCTTTCGTCATTACCTTTATTTTTTTATTTTTTTCAGGAGTGATCAATGATCTTTGGAGAAGTCATTCAAACATAACCAAAGTATTCTATGGAAAAAAATGATGTTTTTGATGGAGCAAAGAGGAAACATTGTCCAAGTGGTATTTTGAGAACAAATTAATTGTTTCCGTCCAGACGAGGTTCTGTACTAAATACGGAGTACATCCCAGAAACAAACCAAGCAAGCCAGCCATTTGGAAACTTGTGAAAAGGTTCACAAGAGAAGAGACGATTCTCAAAAATAACAAGAGAAGGTCCGGTTATCCAAGAAGAAAAAAAAAAAAAACGACAAATATGCCGAGTCAATGCATCCTTGGTGCTTGTACTGTACAGTAAAGCAAACCGAGATGGTTTCATGCTACTCCAATGGCCGAAAGATCCGATGGTTGCCAGAAACTGGACGATGTTTGTCAGAAATACCTGCGTGTGGATCAAGCCTACAAAATGTTCGCTTTCATGCTCGGAACATTTTACGGTGTATTATATATATTGTTGCGGATTCGCGCCCGCCGGCGTGCGAACGGCCACGTAACTCGAATCGCGGCACGTCGCCCACCGGACGGACAATCCAGTCGTGACCCTCTCGGACTAACGCCGGGAACCAGTCACGGGTGGACCTTTCGGCCTCACCACGATCGTGCCAATCGGCCCCCCGCGTGGGATAGGGTTGCTCGCCAAATTCGACCTACCTAAGTACCCACACTGAGGGTAGACCGGGCGATCGCACCTCGCCGCAGGTCGACTTCGGACACGGGCCACTTTAAGCGACCCGTTCCGTACTATCGGGATAACCGAGCGGTGTTATTCGTCGGCCTCGACGGTTCGATTAATTATCGGGCGTTTTAGCCCACGACCAACCCTTTACGTGAAGCAAGATGGAGATTCAATGAAAGAAAAGACGAAGCGAAGCGGGAAAACAGTTCAACATAACTCACATTTATTTCGCGATGACCGGGAAGCACACATATACAATTACACCAAAAGCACATGTAAAAGGAGAAGAAACACAATATTACACAAAAAGCAAATATAAAAGAGAAACACAATGCAGAGCAATCCGACTACCGAGAACACGGCAACACTTATACAATTTTACTTCACAGACGGCGCCGACAACACAGATACCCAAAGCAAAAGAAAGAGAACCACCCTCCAGGATGAGGGGGGTAGGCGGGCCTGGGGCCGAGACCGTGTCGGGCCTACCCGTCTGATGATGAGACGCAAAGCGGCGGTAGCGCCTCAACTCCGCGGGCCTCGCGGACAGTGTCTGGTAGGGGGTGGGAAAGGGGCCCCCTTGTCGCACTATCTCAGCGCGGAGGGGGGAAACAGGAGGGGGTTGTTGATGCTCGGGGGGGGAGGAGGATATCACCCTGTCTCGGGTCCCGCAACGAGCGTCTCCACCTCGACCTCGGTCGCGCCGCCGGCCTCTCCCTCCGCAGCTCCCCGACTCCGACGCGAGCACCCCCTCGATCGCCTTCGCCGCCGCCACCTCTCCACAGCTCCGTCCTCTTCACTCTGACTACTACCACTCCGAACCGCGAACTCTTACTCCCAGCTCCACCGACAACTCGTTCCAACGCACCACTCTCAACTTTTTTTTACTGACGAACGCAGCCGTTTATATAAGCCCTGTGGCTTTGCTCCTTCACCTTTGACCCTCTGCCTCCGACCCTTCACCTCTCTAACTGGCTCCCCATTGGACCGAGGAAAAGTGGGCGTGAATGCTTTTTGATCCATGAATTTGCATATAGCGTCCTCACTCCAACGCCCTGGAGGCGGGGCCAAATCGCCCCAGCTCGCCGATAGGACGGAACAGAAGTGGGCGTGAGTCGTTTTTGATCCGTTTTTCTCGGAAAGTCTGTGATGTCTCTGAACACGCTGCTCGGTGCGCGCCCCGCACGAGTCCAGCATCGGTGCCCACAAGTGGCGTGGGAATGACGGTGATGCGATGGTGGCGAGTTGTGACGGTTAAGGTCGTGGCTGTTGTTGTGAAGCGGCGTTGTGGTTGGTGGTTGTTGTTGTGAAGCGGCGTTGTGGTTGGTGGTTGTTGTTGTGAAGCGGCGTTGTGGTTGGTGGTTGTTGTTGTGAAGCGGCGTTGTGGTTGGTGGTTGTTGTTGTGAAGCGGCGTTGTGGTTGGTGGTGGTAGTAATGGCGGCTGGTCCAAAATAAAGATAGTAAAAGAAAAACGGCAATCCTGAAGAGTCGCAGCCCGACTGAATGACATTTATTCCCTCGAAACAACGGGTTTGGGCCTAACTACACATATACTTACAGAGATATCTCACCTAAGGGACCTGAATGGTGGTTTGCGAATTTGGTCAACCACAACACTACCCCCTCCCCTTTTTACAGACTCGTCCCGAGTCGTCAAATTTTCGTGTGCCATCATGTGTAGTTTTCCCCGAGTACATTTTACCTACGGATCCCTGAGTGCGACATTCATGGTATTCGTGTCCCCAAAATAAATAACCTGAGGGCTGAGTAACTACCTAAACAAACTCACTCACACGGACGACTTAAATAAAATTGCCGGCGCTAAGACAGACATGCCGGGGGCGCACTCATATGTACAGTACATCTTACCTTAACTTACAAATTTTACACTAAACCATGGCCCAGGATCAATGAACTCTGCAAGAAGAAAGCAGTTAGCAGGGAGCCAGGCTGCTCACATGCAGTCTCTGGCTCAAACAATGCAGGTGACAGGGAACGTGGCCGGCTGCTCACACGCAGTCCAAGGCCTTCCCTTTTGAACTGAACGCAGTGAACCACAACGGTGCATGGGCTGCACAAATGCAGTCTCCGTGCCAGCTCAAGTGGCACACGCAATGAACACAACGAATGGATGGATGAATGGTTTGAACTGAACGCAGTGAACCACAACGGTGCATGGGCTGCACAAATGCAGTCTCCGTGCCAGCTCAAGTGGCACACTTAATGAACACAACAAATGGATGGATGAATGGTTGGACGCAAACACGGTGCACGGGCCGCCACTGCAGGCCCGTGTTGTAGCTGCCAACAGGGCAGTTCTCGCAGCTTGCAAACTGTTTCCTTGCGGATCCTGGCGCTCATGGAAATGAACAGGGGGGGGGGGGGCAAAGCAAAATTGAACGGGGCTGGTGAACAGAGGCAGTGGGCATGGCATGGCAAAGGCAGCAGGCAAACACAGCCCGCAGAAGAAGGCCGTTGCAGGCAAACACAGCCGGCAGATGAACTGGCCGGCACAGGCCTTGAAGCACAGCAGCTGCAGCCGATCCAGCCGGCACAGGCCTTGCAGCAAAACAACAGCTGCCGATGAAGTGGGCCGGCCTCTGCCTTGCAGCAACGCAGCCAGCAGATGAAGCTGGCCAGCCTTTGCCGTTCAGTGGAGGTTGGTGGAGGGAGTGCGGTGGTGCTGGCCACTCGGAAGGCGGGCTCGGACCTACCTACCTGTCTCCCTCCCACCTATCGCCTTTGCCTGTCACTGTACATACCCACTCCCTTAATTTGTCAAACCCCAATTTAGCCCCAACTTTTTTATTTTTTTTTTTTTTTTACTTCCCCACTATAAATCGTCCCCTAACCCCCTTTACTGTCCTTGTTCGGCTAACCTATTCTGTCACCTAGCCTACTCCCAACCCCTACGTTTCCTTCCCGGAGGGGAACAAGGGAGAGCTGGCGTCCCGTGCCGAGGCCCAACGAAGCCTCAGAATGGCCTCCCCAGAGTTCAGCGATCTTAACACCAAGTGGGTCCAGCGGCCCACAACGACAGCGAGGGGATGGATGGTGCGGAGGGGTACATCTCCTAATCTACCCTAACCATTTAACTGTTAAACTACCCCGGGGCTTTCAACCAGCGCCTCTCGCTTAAACTATTGGTTCTAACAACCCAGATTCCCGTCGCCTGTGTTGGTGTCCTTTCAATTTCGGGCCTCGCCCCCCAATTTTCTCTCCGTGCCCTCACACGGTCTCATGGCTGGGACACGTGGCTCCCTTTGGCAGGCACGACCCTCTGCCGATTCTCCGACGATGGCACCCCCGGGCACTACACTGCCTCCGAGCCTACCAGCTCCCTAACACCGGGGAGTGCCCCCCATGGCACCTCCCCTGAAACGCACACGTGGCAGGCTGGCTTCTCAGGCCCCTTTCCGAGGGTCACCCGTGCCCACAACACTGCCCACGCGGCTAATGGCGCCCCGGGCCCCCGCACCAAGCAGGCGCACCCGTGCCCACTACGCTATCCCGGCCCCCCATGGGCCCTTGGCCTACCACGGCCGACTAGCCTGGTGCCCGGGGTACCCACTCAGCGATACTCACCTTTCGCAGCCACGCTCCCAGCCCGTCAACAGGGCTCCTGCACCCCTCCAAACGGGTTTCGAGCCTACACTCCCACCAACAACAAAACGACCTCCATTTTTCAATTTAACTAACCCCCAAACTCACTCTACACTGACCCCGGGGTCCCTTGGGCGGGAGTCACTCCTCCCCCCAATCACTCATCGCACCATGCATTCCAGACTCGCTCCACTCACACAGACCCGCTGGCCTCACTCACTCACGCAGCACATGCTTCCACTTCACTCACCAACTCTTCAACACACACCACTGAACTCTGCCATCCTTCTAACTACATCCCCTAACTAACTCGTGCTCCCACGTCGTCCCTTAAACTACAGCACGTTCCATTTAACACTACGTAGCTAAACTACGTCCCCGCTACACACTCACAAGTCTGTCACTGTCCTCAAACAAAAAATCATTTTATTTCCGAACCTAAAGCTCACTAAATCCCTCTACCTAATCCATTCCACGGGCCCCATGAGGACTTACCCCTGCCCCATGGAGCCGGTCTAACTAAGCTAACCCTTCCCCCTAACTAGTTTCCATCCTGTGCCCTGGTCAAGGGGGTCTTCCACCCCTTGCCCAGGAATCCTGTGCACCCGAAAGTGAGGCTTGCTCTTTTTTTTTCCATGCGCAGCACCAGCGCGGCAACTCGCAGCTCGCGCACTTTGCACCTGACCGTGACGTCATGCAGCTGCACGTGTACCTCGTCCCTCCTTGGACGGTACCATCCGGCAGGGATACCCCTCCTGCCGGATTCCAACCCCACGTGCAGCCATGACGTCACCGTGCGCATAAAAAAAAACACAAGCCCCACGTCTCGAGGGGTTCCCCACGCGAACACATGTGCTTTGCCTGTTGGAGCTTAACACACACGATCGCGTGGAGAACCCGTCCGGTCCAAATCCGTAATCCTACCTAAACTTTGTCCGTCCGCGGGATCGGCAAATCCACCGCGTGCGTTTCCGGACCGGGACTTCACTCTCGCAAGCGAGCACGTGGGGGCCTCGTGCGTTGCACAGCACGGACCTCGTGCTCACTGCTGGGTGAACCCGGCACGGTCCCCGAAACAACTACAGCCGCTACTCGACTTTCTTTCCTCACATGTCGCCGTCGTCGCCATTCGACCCACGCACACCTGCGTGTTACGACGCTCACACTCCACACCATTAAACTCACACCGGGAGACGCGGCTGCATGTTCACACATGCCCACCGACATCTCCCTTACATACCGCTCTCTCACACACACGGTCTCCCTTGCACTCGGCCGTTCACCCACGCATGCCATTACCCTCACACAAACCACACCACTCACACACGCGGGGGCACTCACCCGCGGTGCCTCATCCACACACCGTCCCTCACTCACACACGCGGGGGCACTCACCCGCGGTGCCTCATCCACACTCCGTGCCTCACTCACACACGCGGGGGCACTCACCCGCGGTGCCTCACTCATACACCGTGCCTCACTCACACACCGTGCCTCACTCACCCGCGGTTCCCCTTTTACACACGGCGTGCTGGGAAGCACGTACTCCGGCACAATCGCCACCACACCACTCACACACGGGGTCGCTTCCACACACGGGGACGCACTCACGCCTTGCACCACACACACAGGGACAACTACACTGGGGATTCGTGTCCCCACAAGGGTCTCCGGGGCCTCTATACCCCCCAAGCTCTCCGTGCACCCGTCCGCAGCACTCGTCCCCTCAACCTCGCAAAGCACGACCGAACTCACCTGGTCGTGACTCGCCTCAAGGGGGCATACTCCCTCCCCTCGTTCCTGCAGGAGGCCATCCCGCTGCTCGCACGGGGTCCCTGCACGGTCCGCGAGCTCACCCCCATTATCCTCCACTACCTCCGTGTGTGTATGTGCGTCACTTACCCCGTCTTCATCGTGTAGTCTTCCCTCTATCGTTCCCATCTCCCGTGTCTCTGCCAACTCAGTCACCTCTTCACCCTTTACCTCCCTTGTCTCAACTATTTTTATTTCCTTTGTCGTCACCTCGTGTCTTGTCTCACACGTTTTGGTCTCCCCATTTAATTTTTCCCTTTCAGTCATCGTCACGACCCTCGCCCAACACGTCCCCCAAATTATTTTTTCACCCGCCTCCACCGCGGGCCCGACAGCCGTTGCACTCCCTTCCAGCTCGTTCGCTCCCACACGTGGAGTCGCCATTTTAAGCTCCCTGCTAACGGCCTTCATGCCCGCCTGCAGGCATCGGCCCATGTTCTGCGTCTCACCCCGCAGCTCTTTCATTTCTTCCTTCATTTGCATGTTCATTCCTTTCATTTCGTTTTTCATTTCATTTGCGTTTTTATCCATCTTTTGTGCATTCGCATCCACCTTTTGTGTATTCGCATCCATCCTCGCTGTCATTTCCGCATTCATTTTTGCCAGCATGGTGAATAGCTGGGCCATGTCGGGTGCGCTTGGGTGAGCCGTTTCGGCAGG
This sequence comes from Eptatretus burgeri, assembly GCF_056783735.1. NCBI lineage: Eukaryota > Metazoa > Chordata > Myxini > Myxiniformes > Myxinidae > Eptatretus > Eptatretus burgeri. The sequence continues at coordinate 109,717,039 of NC_140963.1, forward strand.
GATCGGGGAAGGGTTTTGGTAGAGAGGGGGAGGGGAGGTGTCATACACCGCGGCCGCTGCCGCACCTATTTCGGGCTCTGGGTTCAGTTGGGCGAGTTCGTTTTCCTGTACAACCAACATTTCCTGCACGGGGATTTCGTCCTGAGCCATGGATTCTACACATTACTACACATATACATTTCTAATACCCCCGGCTCCCGCTCGCCTTGAGACGCCATCTTATTTCTCGTGAAGGGTTAATTTAGCTCGCTCGTAATTTGGAGGGAATCGGGGGTCGCTCCTCTCACCCCTGGACCGATTCCCGTGAATTTAGCCGGAGACAGGAGAGCCCGTTTTCCCGTTCTCCGATACCAGTGCCGCGAGGAGGGCGATGAGTTTATATCGCACGACCTGACACCAGTGTTGCAGATTCGCGCCCGCCGGCGTGCGAACGGCCACGTAACTCGAATCGCGGCACGTCGCCCACCGGACGGACAATCCAGTCGTGACCCTCTCGGACTAACACCGGGAACCAGTCACGGGTGGACCTTTCAGCCTCACCACGATCGTGCCAATCGGCCCCCCGCGTGGGATAGGGTTGCTCGCCAAATTCGACCTACCTAAGTACCCACACGGAGGGTAGACCGGGCGATCGCACCTCGCCGCAGGTCGACTTCGGACACGGGCCACTTTAAGCGACCCGTTCCGTACTATCGGGATAACCGAGCGGTGTTATTCGTCGGCCTCGACGGTTCGATTAATTATTGGGCGTTTTAGCCCACGACCAACCCTTTACGTGAAGCAAGATGGAGATTCAATGAAAGAAAAGACGAAGCGAAGCGGGAAAACAGTTCAACATAACTCACATTTATTTCGCGATGACCGGGAAGCACACATATACAATTACACCAAAAGCACATGTAAAAGGAGAAGAAACACAATATTACACAAAAAGCAAATATAAAAGAGAAACACAATGCAGAGCTATCCGACTACCGAGAACACGGCAACACTTATACAATTTTACTTCACAGACGGCGCCGACAACACAGATACCCAAAGCAAAAGAAAGAGAACCACCCTCCAGGATGAGGGGGGTAGGCGGGCCTGGGGCCGAGACCGTGTCGGGCCTACCCGTCTGATGATGAGACGCAAAGCGGCGGTGGCGCCTCAACTCCGCGGGCCTCGCGGACAGTGTCTGGTAGGGGGTGGGAAAGGGGCCCCCTTGTCGCACTATCTCAGCGCGGGGGGGGGGGGTAAACAGGAGGGGGTTGTTGATGCTCGGGGGGGAGGAGGATATCACCCTGTCTCGGGTCCCGCAACGAGCGTCTCCACCTCGACCTCGGTCGCGCCGCCGGCCTCTCCCTCCACAGCTCCCCGACTCCGACGCGAGCACCCCCTCGATCGCCTTCGCCGCCGCCACCTCTCCACAGCTCCGTCCTCTTCACTCTGACTACTACCACTCCGAACCGCGAACTCTTACTCCCAGCTCCACCGACAACTCGTTCCAACGCACCAATCTCAACTTTTTTTTGCTGACGAACGCAGCCGTTTATATAAGCCCCGTGGCTTTGCTCCTTCACCTTTGACCCTCTGCCTCCGACCCTTCACCTCTCTAACTGGCTCCCCATTGGACCGAGGAAAAGTGGGCGTGAATGCTTTTTGATCCATGAATTTGCATATAGCGTCCTCACTCCAACGCCCTGGAGGCGGGGCCAAATCGCCCCAGCTCGCCGATAGGACGGAACAGAAGTGGGCGTGAGTCGTTTTTGATCCGTTTTTCTCGGAAAGTCTGTGATGTCTCTGAACACGCTGCTCGGTGCGCGCCCCGCAGGAGTCCAGCATCGGCGCCCACAAGTGGCGTGGGAATGACGGTGATGCGATGGTGGCGAGTTGTGACGGTTAAGGTCGTGGCTGTTGTTGTGAAGCGGCGTTGTGGTTGGTGGCTGTTGTTGTGAAGCGGCGTTGTGGTTGGTGGTTGTTGTTGTGAAGCGGTGTTGTGGTTGGTGGTGGTAGTAATGGCGGCTGGTCCAAAATAAAGATAGTAAAAGAAAAACAGCTATCCTGAAGAGTCGCAGCCCGACTGAATGACATTTATTCCCTCGAAACAACGGGTTTGGGCCTAACTACACATATACTTACAGAGATATCTCACCTAAGGGACCTGAATGGTGGTTTGCGAATTTGGTCAACCACAACAATATATATATATATATATATATATATATATATATATATATATATATATATATATATATATATATATATATATATATATATAGTTACGGCTGTGGAAATTCGCAGGACACCATAAAGGATTCCCCCAAGATCAGTTATATCGATAAGTCTGTGTTCAGATAGATTTCCCCACCGATGTTTAACGGGCAATTATTCGTGTGCAGGGCTGTGAATCTTCAGTTAGCCTTTTTCTTTTACTGTCGTTATTTTAGACCAACTGCTTCACAACCACCACCTCCACCACCAACATCGCTCTTATCAGCCGCTTCACAACAACCACCTCCACCACCAACACCTTCTCCACCAATGCCCTCACACAACCACCTTAACCAGAAGCACCCAAACCAGAAGCACCCAACCACACCACCTTCACGACCACCACAAAACGCCAGCCCCGCGACCATTACAACGACCACCGTAACCACCGCCACGTTGCCACCTCAGTACAGTTGCGAGAAGCCTGGCATTCATCGGGAGAGAACGGACAACGGCCTCACCCCTCCCCCCCAACGAAAAACGTGCGGAAGAGACGCGGGGAGAAAGAAAAAGAATGGAAAAGGCCCCGATTTGGCGAGGAAAACGCCCTGTTTCTGGAAGATTCGTGCGCGTGCTGGAAGGGAGGGGGCGAAAGGGGGGGGGGCGAGGCGCCATGGATATAAAAGGGCACGCGGAACGAAAGGTCGTACTCGGTGTGGGTCTCTGGGTCTCTCTCTCTCTCTCGGTCGCTCTCTGAGTCGGTGCTGGAGGTTGTGGAAAGAAGGGTGTCGTATCGGAGTGGTGGGCAGAGAGCGGAGCGCAGCGGAGCCAAGGCGCATGGCCTGCCGAGCCGTGCCTTAACGTGGGTCGTGGAGACAGGGCGTCTCGGGTCGCTCCAGCGAGGTGAAGGTAGCCAGCTCGGTCTCGCAGAGCCTTTGCGGTCTACACGGCTCCATGTTATAAAGACCCAAGAGGTCCAGTCTGCCCCTCATCTGTCCTGGAGTTTTTCTTTGCTTTTGAATGAACGTTGTGGCGCCATGTCTTCAAGTAGAACTGTTAAGTGTGTACATAATAAATAGACGGTGGTAGCTCTTTGGCTTGCTCGTGTTTTGTCCCTTACTCGCATTTGCTTTAAATAACTGCATAACTGCATGCGTGTTTTCCATTGAGTGCATACATGATTGCATATGTGCATTGATTGATACATGACTGCATATGTGTTGTGTGTGAAATAAATGTGCTTGTTTAAATGTTAACCCGTTCGTTGCGTCCTCTTTCCCTAATTGAACTGCCATGTTGCACTAGGAATATAGTTGGTTTTTGAATAGCCGGTAAAGTGATCGGGTCCAATGGGGCTCGCGATAATACCCCGCTCGGTTATTCCAAAATGAAGCGAGCTGCTTAAGCGGCTCGTTTCCCAGCGGCCCTGTTGAGGTACAGTCTCTCGGTAGTCTGCCCGCGTGAATAATTAGGTATATCAACAATTCGGCGATTGACCCTGTCGCACACGGGTAGCATATTGACTAGGCTGTGGTGTGCTTAAAAGCACACCTGTGGCTGGTTTCCGGCATTGATCCGGAAAGCCGCGACTGGATTGTCCGTTCGGTGGGCAAAGTGGCCACCATTAGTTAAACGCGGTCGTTCGCACGCCGGCGGGCGAGAATCCACAACTATATGTATATATATATATATATATATATATATATATATATATATATATATATATATATATATATATATATATATATATATATATATATATATATATATATATATATATATATATATATATATACATATATATACATATATATATATACATATATATACATATATATATATATATATACATATATACATACATATATATATATATATACATACAAGTATACATGTGTATATACATATATATACACATACTTGTGTATATAGATGTATATATATGTATGTATATATGTATTGGTATATATAGATGAATATATATATATATATATATATATATATATATATATATATATAGATATACATATACATATACAATATATTATATATGTGCATATATATGTATAAGCATATATGTATATTGTTGTTGATATCCGCCCGCCGGCGTGCGAGTGACCGCGTTTAGCCAATATCAGCCGCTTCGCCCACCGACGTAGCAATCCAGTTGCGGCTTTCCGGATCAACGCCGAAAACCAGCCACGGGTGTGTTTTTAACCACAGCACAACCTTGTCCATACTCTACCCGTTCGCTACAGGGTCCGATTGCCCAATAGTCGATTTACCTAACTAATCACGCAGGCAAACTACCAAGAGATTGTACCTCAATGGGCCCCGCTTGGAAACGGGCCGCTTAAGCAGCTCGCTTCGTTTAGGGATAACCGAGCGGGGTGTTATCGCGAGGCCCCGATGGACCCGATTCTATTATCGGTTATTTAACAACCAACTATATTCCGAGTGCAATATGGCAGTTCAATTAGGGAAAGGATGCAACGAAAGGGTGAACATTCAAACAAGCACATTTATTTACAAAGCACACGTATACAGTGATGCAGTCATGCAGGTATGCAATTAGGCAAGGCCGAACACGCATGCAGTTTGCAATCGACAAAGGCAAAACAAAAGCACGGATGCGATTATGTAACATATAAGGGACAAACCACGAGCCATGCAAAAGAGCAACCACCATCTATCTATTATGTACACACTTAACAGTTCTACTTAAAGACATGGCGCCACAACGTTCATGCAAAGAAACAAAGGAAAAACCCCAGGACAGACGAGGGGTAGACTGGACCTCTTGGGGTCTTTATAAACACGGAGCCGTGTAGACCGCAAAGGCTCCGAGAGACGGGCTGGCTACGTTGTCCTTCGTGGTGACTCGCGAGGGCGACCCTCGATGTCCCCTCTCCAGCGACCCACGCCTCGGCACGGTCCGGCAGGCCACACGCCTTGGCTCCACTGTGCTCCTCTCTCTCGAGCTCTTTACCGACTGCAGAGATTCCAGACTCCAGTCTGATTCAGCTCACAGCGCGGCTCCACACAACTGCCCACAACTCCGACACGACACTCTTTCCTCTCCTCCACACTTGCGTTCAGCACGCCCTTTTATCTCCACGGCACCTCTCCCCTCCCTTCCGCCCCCCTCTTCCAGCACGCGCTGGAAACTTCCAGAAGAAGGGCGTTTTCCTCACCGAATCGGGGCCTTTCTCATTCTTTCCCTTTTTCACAGCTGGTCTCGCTTTTCCAATCCTCTCGCTTAAGCGAGAGTCCGTTTTTGTGGGGGGGGGGTGTGGCCGTCGTCCGTTCTCCCCCGATGAATACCAGGCTTCTCGCAACCGTGTGACAAGGTGGAAATGCGGTTGTGGTTGTGGTGGTTATGATGAAGGCGGTTGTGGAGAAGGTGTTGGTGGTGGAGGTGGTTGTTGTGAGCGGTTAGTCCAAAATAACGATAGCTAAAGAAAAACGGCTAACTGAAGATTCACAGCCCGGTAACACGAATAATTCCCTTATGCCTAAGTCACATTTGCCACAGCGGCCATGGGGTCTCCAAAATCTACGGCCACTAGCAATTACACGGCGGCCACAGTATTTCCATGGTCACACAATGTAGCAGTCACATATGTTTTTATTTTTCGGGGAGCCGCACGGCGTATTTAGAAATTGTGGAGACCGAAAATGTGGGGTTGCCGTATGGTCTTTGATTTGATGTCGCACGGTGACCTTAAGGGGGCCCTGCGGCAGCCATAGAATTTTCAAGGCAGATGCAAGGTAGCCTCAAGGTGCCCGCTAGGCGACTGCAGGGGGGCCCGAATGCAAACGTGCGGCCAGACGGACGGTAACGAATGGGTTAATTTTATTTATTTTACCAGTTGTTTTTTTTCGGCTTGTCGAATTGCTACGGCAAACGTAGAAATGAAAAAAGTTATAACTCCACGTTATAATTCCATGGCGACCCCTACGGCCTGTAAATGATAGCCAAATGGCTTAGGGCCACCCTGAGGCCACCGCAGAAACTCTGCGGCCACCGCACGTTTCTGTCACTTCAGAGGGCGTACGGCCGCCGTATCCTCGCCGTAGAGCAAATGTGACTTAGGCCTTAGACATCGGTGGGGAAATCTATCTGAACACAGACTTATCGACATAACTGATGTAAGGACCTATATGGTGCTATGCGAATTTCCACAGCCATTAAAATATAATAATATATACATGCGCTATCTTGTTGGATGCTGCTACCTTCTCTGTACCTGTTTGTGGTGAGGATGTTGAGGTCACGGATAGATTCACTTTCCTTGGCAGTGATAATCATGTCTCTGCTGGCTGCGAGATAGAGGTCAACAGACGTCTGGGTCGGGCCTGGGGAGTCATGGATTCACTGGATCATGGGGTGTGGCGCTGCCAGTACCTGTGCGGGAGGACAAAAGTCCGAGTCTTCAGGTCTTCAGTGCTTCCAGTCTTGCTCTACGGATGTGAGACTTGGACTCTGACCAGGGGTCTGAGATGGCAAATTAATTATCTTGGTATCAGGTCTCTTTGGAGAATCCTTGGCTATTTCTGGTCGGATTGTCTGTCCAATGAGCGGTTGCTGAGAAAGACTCAAATGAGATTTGTACCTGCATAGTCTATGAGCCTCAGCTCACGGATTATGCAGGTAACGAGCCTGATGTTGGCTTAACGGTTAGGGTAGTGGCTTGGGATCATTGGGTCCTGAGTTCAAGCCCGGTTGGCCACTAAATTAACACCAGGGGGTTGACTCAGCCTGTTATCCTTCCGAGTTCGGTGAAATGAGCACCAGTATACTGGTAATAAGGGCACTGCATCATTGGCATATCAATGCCCCTAACCAATGATGCAACCAGCAGCCAAAAAGTCAGCACACTATGGGATGCAGGTAACAAATATGGCTCACGGATCACGTAACAAATATGGCTCACATCAGGTCACGGACTATGCAGCTGTATTGATATGTAGCTGGTTTTCTTGTCGCTGATCCTGCTCACCAGATTCTCTCAGTGAGGGAGTCTCATGAGAGGTGGAGGCCAATGGGATGTCCACTTGCTTCATGGTTGCAGCAGGTTGATCAGCATCTCAAGGAGATGGGGATGGGCCAGGCATCTGCCCGGGGGATGGCCAGCCGGAGGCCCCTGGAGTACTGGCGGAAAGTGGACGCAGTGATGCACTGCTCCGGCGCATGCTCCCATACTTGACCTTACCCGACAAGCTCTGAGCCATCTCTGTCCCATCTCTTGCACTTCTGTCCTCCTCCTCTTCATATTTCTCTCTCTCATTCTCTCCCTCTCGTTCTCTCGCTCTCTCGGTCCCTCTCTCGCTCTCTCGGTCCCTCTCTCATTCTCTCGGTCCCTCTCTCATTCTCTCGGTCCCTCTCTCACTCTCTCGGTCCCTCTCTCACTCTCTCGGTCCCTCTCTCACTCTCTCGGTCCCTCTCTCACTCTCTCGGTCCCTCTCTCACTCTCTCGGTCCCTCTCTCACTCTCTCGGTCCCTCTCTCACTCTCTCGGTCCCTCTATCGATCTGGTTTCCTCTACCAAGGATGGGGACCAGCTACGAATACCTTTCTCCTCACCAGATCTTGCATTTCTCCCCGTCTTGGCTTTGGCAAGCCTCCTCCTCATTGGTCCACATCCGATGGGGGCAGGTCCACAATGCAGCTTGTGGAAAATGCCACATCAATCTGTGGGAACTTTCAACGCAGCCTCCGCCCCTCCCTTCACACACCCAAGGCCACGACAAGAGCCCCCCGCTCCCTCCCTCGTGCGCAAGCATTCATTGTACAGCCCTGCACTGCATGACACGAGAGGCACCATCCCGCACAGCACAAATATCAAGCATCGTGCTTTGTGTCATAAACATGTGAAATAAGTTAATGTGTGGATGGCGTTGCAATGGAGAGGGATGTCGAGGTATGAAGGGATGACTGTGGGGTTGAAGGGAAGACCGATGAAGTGAAGGAGGGATTGTCGAAATGAGGTTTGGTGAAGGGGGTTATGGGGTACTTTAAAACAGCACATTCAAATAGGGTTGCAAAACCACCCATCACTTTCAAATAACACGTCCCATTTTTAAACAGACTATATATATATATATATATATATATATATATATATATATATATATATATATATATATATATATATATATATATATATATATATATATATATATATATATATATATATATAACATGGGCTTCCATTGAGGTATGCGACTCGAACAGTGCCGACCACCCTGTTTACCCGCTCTGGAACTGGATGTCACCGAGGGATCACACACTGCCCGGAGTGCCAAAGAATGCATGAACTATAAAAACGAACACCCTTCTAGCAGCCGGACCCACCTCCAAGCCCGACCCCACAATCATCACACCATTTGAAAGCCTTTATCCCTGAGCAGGGGTCAGCTTTTTGCGGGCTCCAATCATGGTACCCTTTCTTGTGGCAATGTTTTTTTATGGCCGGATGTCCTTCCTGACGCCAACCCTTCAGTTGCCTTCGACCCTACAGGGATAATTACCAGTATACTGGTGCTCATTTCGCCGACCTTCAGAAGGATGACAGGCTGAGTCAACCCCCCTGATGCTAACTCAGCAGCCAGCGAGGCTCAAACTCAGGACCCTGAGGATCCCAAGCCACCGCCTTTACCACTAAGCTACACCAGGCTCATAAGCCCGACCCCACAATCCAAACCTCGAAAACCGGCTCAGGCCAAGAGACCCTTGAGAGCCCATCACACCCCAGCTGCAATGCTTATAAATGCCCAGAGATGCCAGTGTCTGTGCCTTTGTTTAATTTCAGCACACGGTTCACAACCAAAATGTGATAAGCCCCAGAATCTCTCAACCCGAGCCGAATCACAAAATTAAAACCGTGGAATTGAACCCAGCAGCAGCTCCGACCAACAAAAACGTGCCCACCCGGCCAACCTGCACACTTCCCAACACTCCGGGCTCAAAACACACCACAAACACCACAACACAACATAACCACCTCCAAATCAGAATACAACCAACTACCTGCAGAAACTTTGTTTATCACTTCATGAAAGTTGGAAGAGGGGTGAGAGAGGTAGGAGAGAGAGGAAGGAGGGGTGGGAGAGTGAGAACAAACGAAGAGATGGGGAAGTGATGGTTGGAGGGAAGCGATCGATATGTTTTTGATTGTGTTGCGCATAGACAGTGTCGAGGGACATTGCGGGTACATTTTCCGTGTTTCCATTTTTTAATATTTTTTGATTCATCGTGTGTTCTTAACTCCTTCGGTACCAAATATCTTTGGAGAATCCTTGGCTATCGCTGATCGGACATTGTGTCCAACGAGTAGATGCTGAGAGAGACTCAGTTGAGATTTGTTACCTGTATAGTCTGTGAGTGTCAGCTGTGGCTGTATGGACATATGGATCCTTTACCTGACGCTGATGTGCTCACCAGATTCTCTCAGCTAAGGAGCCTCGTGAGTTAAGGAGGCAAATGGGCCGACCACGTGCCTCGTGGTCACAGCAGGTTGATCAGCATCTCAAGGAGATGGGGATGGGTCAGGCATCTGCCTGGGGGATGGCCAGACGGAGGCCCCGGACGAGGCCCCTGGTGGAAAGTGGATGCAGTGCCGCGCTGCTCCAGTGCATGCTCCCACACCTGACCTGACCTCCATTTATTTCTCCACTTCCTGCATATTAAGCCAGTGGTTTTCTATTTGCTCCTTATATACCAAAAATGGTTACTCACCTTCCGAGGGAATTACAGTTCAGCAAACATCTTACCTTCAGGTTGCCTGTAACACAGACATACACATACAATTTTGTAAGCAGAATTCATTAGTTGTGAATAAAGGGTGCATGTTGATCACGTGTGAATGATTTATAGCTTCAATTTTTTTGTGTAATCAATGCAAGCAATGATGACGATGATGAAAATTTTCAAATTCACTCGGATATCATTTATTGTTGTTTTTATTGTTGGAATTCATTGTTATTTTCCCCTGCATCACCTCACTGGCCATGGAATTTCAAGTAATTACAATAACTTTTGATTTTATCTTTTATTCACCATGGTGCTTCCTCTTCACTTAATCATTTTCTTGCAAAAGGTGTGATCTAAAGGACAATTAAAGTTGAATATTGTCTAATTATAGACAGCATGTTTCCATACCAACAAGGATTTATGGACATCGTCATGAGGTGGACCTCATAATTACATAACCGAGCAGGCCAGCCATCAATGTATGCCG
>NC_140963.1:109732473-109752473 GCF_056783735.1 Eptatretus burgeri
ATGCAATGACACCATTCACTCACTTTTACCATGCCCAGTAGAGAATATATAGCCTCCTGAAGGTAGGGCAGTTTTTGCAAACTATGAAGTCACGTGACGCTCAAACGAAAGCGAAATTCGAAAATCTGTCCCGACAAAATTTAGATATTGTCCCATACATTCATATGCCACAATCAAATCCAAGATCACTTGAGAAATGTAGGAGGAGATAGATTTTGAAAATCGTCATTTTCGCATTTTTGCCAACTTTGAAGTCACGTGACACGAAAACGAAAGTGAATATCGAAAATCCGGCCCGATGAAAATTTAGATATTGTCCCATAGATTTATATGCCACAATCAAATTCAAGATCGCTTGAGAAATGGCGGAGGAGATAGAATTTGAAAATCGTCATTTTCGCAACTTCAAAGGCCACGTGACCTTGACCTTGACCTTCGGTGACCTTGAAAGTCATACCATCGTGTACGTCTCATGGACCTCTATCAGGATCACCAATGACCAGATCTCCTGCTTCAACTTCATTGTGAACGGACGGACGGACGGATCGAAGGACATCGGCACCCATATTATTAGGTCATGCTCGAAGAGATGACCTAGAAATGGAAGGGTTTTCCCTCCATTTTGATTGTTTCAAGCACGGAGGGCTTCTCAATCTTATTAATTAATTAATTATTATTATTTTTTTTTACTTCGTGGAACATTTTCGAGTTTGCTCCATCCTCATGACACACCAAATCGATTTTATCATGTCGATGTCTATTATATCTTCATCTATTTTTTGTGGGGGCATAAAACACTTCCCTACACCCACTAAGGAATGGGCTTGGGGATTATTTAATATTTCCTTTGACAAAGCTACAAAGGCTTGGCACTCCGGAGTGTTAAAAAAACAAAACAAAATCCAAACAAACTGTTTTTCAAAATTTTCAAAAATTGTTTTTATGCCTAAAACTCTCCCAGTGCTCATTGATGAAACTGAAAGTTTGATGAAGATCCGTTCAACCATCTCTGGGAAAAATGGCGACACACACACATACACACACACACAGCTCTTGTAGTATACATTTCAAACAATGATTTAAATTAATTAGCCCATCCACCGACCCAATGGGAGTCAGTTTTCATCTGGTTGACTTCAAATTTGAACAGGGTTTACATGTTGGGTCACTGAATTGGTTGACCAATCAAAAGCTAGAAGGCCTTTGTTTTGAGGTCAAAACGTCAAGGTCGCATAGAATCACCAATTTTCATCCAACTGTTACAGAGAACTGCCTCAACACCAACAAAATCTGGCATTTCACTCAGGAAGATTGACAGGAACTGCAAGCAGTCCTCGCTCTTAAGGACTTGTCTCCCACATCTACTGTCCCTGATGTTAACTCGGCCTGAAAATTCTTCCCCAGCATCCTACTCTCTTTTGCACATATTAATCTCATTTCGTCTTCAATTATCCTACCTTCTTCCCACCCATGGTACATTGAATAGTGTGGTGAGACAGTTGCTCTGAAACAAATTGTCTTCTCTTTCTGGAAGGCAAATCCGACCAAAGGTAATCTCAGCTGCAACAAATGTGTGTGTGTGTGTGTGTGTGTGTGTGTGTGTGTGTGTGTGTGTGTGTGTGTGTGTGTGTGTGTGTGTGTGTGTGTGTGTGTGTGTGTGTGTGTGTGTGTGTGTGTGTGTGTGTGTGTGTGTGTGTGTGTGGTGTCCACTCTAAAGAGAGCCAGAAAACAACATCTATCCAACCTCAAGCATGAACTTTCAAACTTGTCTCCCTCCTCGAAAACCTGTTGGCATCTTGTTAAGTGTGTCTCTTGAGTATGCTCCCCTTCCATCCATTCCCTCTCCTCAAATGGCACCACAGCAAATGCTGCTCCTGAGAAGGCAGAATCTCTAAATTCTGTGTTTCCTTCCAAATCTTGTGTCACCAACCCCTAACTCTTGGTACCCATCCTTCCCTGTCGTATCATATTGCTCCTGAACTCTGTGTTTTGCACCTGAGAAGGTGCAGAAGGTTCTTTCAACTCTCGACTCTGCCTCTGCTACTGGACCAGACAGCATCAGTGCACATGTCCTAAAAACCTGCTCTGCTGGTCCTGCACATCTTCTCTCTAACATTTGCACAAGGTCATCTTCCATCTGCTTGGAAATCCACCAACATCACTGCACTACATTAAAAGGTGCAAAAACTGATCGCCTCAACAACAGACCGATCAGCTTATTTCCAATCATCAGCAAGGTTATGGAATCCATCATCACAATTTGATATCAAATCCTTCATTTTCTCCAACAACCTCATCTCAGATAATAAATTTGGTTTCAGACCAGGTCACTCCACCAAGGACATGCTGATTCTACTCTCCCACCAATGGATGGAGGCCCTCAATATCAGTCATGAGATCTGGGCCATCTCTCTGGACATACCATGTGATTTTGATACATTCTGGCATCCTACCTTGCTTTCCAAACTATCTGCCTATGGAATCCAAGGCCAACTCCACACATATCTTACTGGCTTCCTCTACTCTCGTCGCCAACGTGTGGCACTCAACGGAACCCTCTCATCTCCTCTCCCTGTAAAAGCTGGAGTGCCCCAAGGCGGTGTTATGGGTCCAGTCCTATTCCTGATCTTCATCAATGATCTCTCTCACTCTCTGGAAAATCCTCCTCATCTATTTGCTGATGACTCCATCCTCTGTCGTGACATCCCTCATCCCTCAGACAGGCAGATTGCAGCCTCTTCTCTCTATTCAGATCTTGAGAAAAACATCACAAAAATCAAACACTTGGAATATGTCTTTCAATCCTGAAAAAATCTCATTCCCTTACTATCTCTCTCCCTCTGAAAGGACTGTCTGGCAAACCCTCTCCCTCCTTCATCTACTTTCTTAATAATCATCTTGAAAAGGTTTCGTCACTAAAATTCCTGGAGCTCACTATCAGCGACAATCTTTCTTGGGCAAACCACATTTTGACATTGGCCTCCAAAGCTAGAAAGGAGGTTGCAGCTGACCCTGGGCATCTTCCGTCATCCAAAGTCCTTCCTTGGCACACCTGAACTCCTATCCAGATACAAGGCCTTCATCTGCAGCTTGATGGAGTACTAGTCTCCCCTTCTGGGCTGGCTCTCCTGTGTCACACCTTGGTCAGCTTGTTTATGCTGTGGAAACCAAGGCCTTTATGATTATTGGAATCATTGGTGCTGAAGCTGAGTCTATCACTTCGCCATCACAGGCAGTTCGGAGGTCTCTTTGTCTTCTACCACCTCCTTTTTGGCTTTGTCCTCCTCCTCCCCCAAGGGGCTCACATGGTCCACCAACAACCCACTTCTGGTAAAACTACCTAAATCCAGGATCGCTGCTCACGTCCACTCATTTGTTCCTCTTTTTCCAACCTGTGGAATCAACTTCCACATCCTCTACAATTTCATTCTTCCCTCCAGGTCTTCAAGACAGCTGTTCACCACCATCTTAGATCTTACCCAATCCAAAACCTACTCTCGTTAACCCCATCCAAATCCTCCCTCCAATTTTCAAGTTTTTCCTTCTTGGAGTTTCCTTCCCCATACATGTGTGTTTTGCGTCCTGTTTTTGTCTGTTACGTCCTGATCCGTTCAATGTACTAGCTCTTCCACGAGGCTCCACTATGTATACAAAAAAAAAGTTGAATTAAAATTTGAACAGGGTTTGTATTTCAGGTTAATGAAACCTATTGTTTTTGAAGTCAAAAGGTCAAGGTGAAGGTCACACAAAATCGACAATCTTCATCTGATTGATTTCATATTTGAACAGAATTTGCATATTGGGTCACCTGACTGGTTCACCAATCAAAATCTAGAAGCCCATTGTTGTTGAGGTTAAAGATCAGGGTTCACCGACTGCTTTCGTTAAGTACCGGTCTATGACCGCTTGTTTGTTTGTCTGTCTGTCTGTCTAGGCCATAACTTTCCTTTATCCATTTGAGCTTTTGTCATCAAAGTTTCATCAAACTCCTATTATGAGAATATGGAGAAGTTTAGTTTGAGTACAAAGCGGCCGTGAGCAGGATTCGCATTTTGGGACTCTTTCTAGTTTGAAGTTCCATTATGAAAGAAAATCCTCATTAACATTCAGCCAATAGAGATTTCAAACTGAATCTTTTAAAAATATTTCTCTCAAATATGTCATTAAGGATCACAGGGACAAAGATAATGAAATTTACGTTTTCACCCATCTGCTTGTCTGTCTGTCTGTGAACATGAAATCTCAAAAAGTTTTGACGAGTTAAAACAAAACTAGGTGGATGAGTTGGTTCGGTGACAAGAACAAACCGGTTAGATTTTGGTTCAGGTCTGGATTCAGAACGTAAATTGTCAGGCTGGGTGGAGGTATGCACTCTACCGAGTGCTGTCCTAGTTTAACATTGTTCCCAGAGGCAATCAAATGAGAAATTCAAGTCCCGAACTTCATTTGGAACGAGTGAAAACTTGTGCCTGTCTTGAGAGTCGCTTAATGTTCGGTTCTATGCAGGAAAGAGCTTCACGAAGTTCCTCATCCCGGCTCTTTAGACATGACCTCTTCTTGTTCTTGAAGAGTGTCATTGTTGAGAAACTCGCCTCACAAAGGTTTTGGTCGGTATTTGTTGAAAACAGTCGCAATACATCAACGGCACGATCAGAGATGGTCAGATGCTCTTTTTTCAACTGCAGCCAAAATGGGTCCAAAGGCACGTCACTGCCCTTCATTGAGTTTGAGGGTGCGGTCTCTCTTGAGGTCTATCAATTCCCTACCCATGGTCACTCCTGAGGTCTATCAATTCCCTACCCTTGGTCGCTCCTGAGGTCTGTCAATTCCCCACTCACGGTCTCTCCTGAGATCTATCAATTTCTGTCGAACCTTCATTGGAAGTTCCTTCACTGGTGCCTCTGCAGATGAAGCAAAAGAATCATGAACTCAGTCATACTGCTCCATGTTGGTCAACTTGAAGTATTACATCCTGGAAGTTGTCATGAAGCATACCTGGATAAAATGTACAATACACAGTACAGTAGCTTGAAATTAATAAAACACAATGATGTTCTTTATTTTTTTCTAATTAGGAAAGTATTGTGACACATTAGGGGCGTTGTCTTGCTCCATCAGTTGGAAGAACTGATCTACAGACTCCAGGCCATCGGTGGTCCACTTCTGGTGTTGTAAGATGAAGGGGCGAGGTAGGAATCTCAGATGCCACGTGCGGACATATCAGCCTTGACGCCCACACATCACCTTGATTTTACTTGTCCTCATAATTCGTAACATCATAATCATTATGTGTAATTAATCGGTCACCATGGAGCCTCTCCTAAATTGTTTCCATAGAAACCTTATGTGCAGCAGTCTCCCTTAATTATACGTGTTCAAAAACTACTTACATTTTCTGCTCTTCCTCCCACACGACTTTACCTCGACACCTCGAACATCCGAGATTCTCAGCCCACACCTCTTATAAAGGATGGGTCCTGATGGGCCACATTCATCATGAGTACACTAAAATGATGGGCATTTTTAATCTTCCTCTTCTCATAGTGGTCTTAACCCTTGTGTCCATTATCTTTCCCACACGTCCTTCAGGTGAGCTTACCTACCTGCGTGTCTCGATTCATGGGTTCGAGGTTCAACTGATGCCTTTTGGAGCCAACAGAGTGGTCCAGGATCAAGCGAATTGAGAGGCCTAGTTGGCCAGGATTTAGTCACCAATTCGGCGGACTGCTTGCATCATCTTCCAGCGCGATGCACGACCGCCATTTAGACTTTGGCTGAAATTGCCGGTGCACAATGGCCTACTCCTTTCGAAACATGCCTTGGGAACGCGTGCTAGCGGATGAGAGAACCGAGGGTTACAAACATTCAAGTTTGAAGCCTTTTGCTTTCTGATAACACCTTTACCTTTCTGATAACACCTTTACCTTTATGATAACACCTTTACCTATCCATAACCGTTAAGTGCAGATATAGAGACATAAACATAATACACTCAATCTGCTGCTTTGCATCAATGATGTCCACGTACAATATTGTCATGTTTTAAAATAAATAAATAATCATTAACCCTGTAAGACCTATAATCGCCTCCCGGTGGTTTGGGGTCCAAAAGAAGCATTACGTGTCGAGGTCACACCTGTAGCTCTGTTTGTACATAAAGTTAATCTCTTACCTGCTCCCTGTACGTCTCTGTCTCTGCGTAGCGATCCGCAGCACAAAGGCACCCAGAGACACCTGTTTATAAGGGACACCCTATATTTAGCTGTAACCCTCAGCTGGCCCAGTGATGAGCTTTACTATTATTATAAGCTGCCTTTCTCTCTCGTATATGGCAATCGTCGACAGAAACTGCTTTTGTAGTGGTTACGCAGGTCTAAGTCTAATAATGATGTCCAAGTTCAGGTTTGATCCCCATCGCAGTATGTCCGTGCCTTTGAATGCTTGCATGTCCCCCTTGGGTGTTGTTTTAGGTATGAAGACATCTCGCCAGCTGCCTCATCTGTTTGTACTCATTCGTGCATGTTAAAGATCCCATAGTATCTTTAGCAAACAATGTGCCATTGTGTGTGTGTGTGTGTGTGTGTGTGTGTGTGTGTGTGTGTGTGTGTGTGTGTGTGTGTGTGTGTGTGTGTGTGTGTGTGTGTGTGTGTGTGTGTGTGTGTGTGTGTGTGTGTGTGTGTGTCGGGATTCTAGCCAAAGCCTTGTCTGTGGGTTGATCACCAGTCTTACCAGGATCATGTCGAGTGTACAGAGACATGACAGAAGTAAATAGACATCATGATTTTCAAATTATTATCTTGCCAAAACGAAGTTTTGCAAGATATGTTAGTCAGCTTGTATGTTTTTTTTATTTTTATTTTTGTCTGTAATCACGTATAAAAAATTCTGCAGAGCACAGTTATCATCGGAAATTTTTGTAACTTCGCATATGAGAGGCCTATAGAGGTCCCTTTCAGTGCACAAAATTTTGAAGGTCAAGGTCAAAGGTCAAGGTCACTTTGGCGCAAATCAGGGGAGTCGACGAAACCCTTATGTTTTGAGTAATTTTGATCGGATCGTCTTCAAACTTCATGGGAATATAGTTCATGGTCTGGTGCTCAGCTGATTAATTTTTGGTGGCGATTGACCTTGACCTTCATGTTTTTTTTTGGTTTTTTTGGTCTGTAATCACATATAAATCACTCTGCAGAGCACAGTTATCATTGGAAATTTTTGTAATTTCGCATATCAGAGGCCTATAGAGGTCCCTTTCAGCGCACACAATTTTGAAGGTCAAGGTCAAGGTCATTTGGCGCAAATCAGGGGAGTCGACGAAACCCTTATTTTTTGAGTAATTTTGATCGGATCGTCTTCAAACTTCATGGGAATATAGTTCATGGTCTGGCGCTCAGCTGATTAATTTTTGGTGGCGATTGGCCTTGACATTCATGGTTAGCGCCAAAGCTCAAACATATTTGACCCCAAGGTCAAATTTTCAAGTTTTAGGAACCATATCGTGTCATACCTCAAATTGAACACCTCGATGAGTGCTTTCTAGATATGTCAAGCTTGAGACATTATGACGTTATTTGGTGACATGATAAGGCAAAAGCATATTTTTCATGGTTACTCTAGAACGATTCTCATCGGAATCTCTCGTAGGCAGATATTCCTCAAGGAGTCGCTCCTGGTGAATAGCAGCTCTGTTCACCTCAGTGTGACCTTAAAGAAGTCACACGTGGTCACCTTTTGGCAAGATACGTGTCACCCTGAGGGTGACATTGGTTTATTTATTTATTTATCATTTGAAGCATATTTGATCCATTTTATTACATACACGCGTATTTGGTAGACTTGCCATTTGCAGATTTCAATGCTTTTACTCTTTCAGGCATAGAACGAATGAGTTGTGAAATTTTCTCTTATGGGATTTCTGCCCAGGCTTCACGCAAACGGGTTCGCAATTCTCTCCGTGACGTTGGTTTCCTGGAATTTTTTTCCGCACAGCTCGATCCAATATGGCCCAGAGGTGTTCAATGGGATTCATGTCAGGAGACTGACTTGGCCCTGGAAGTCGCTTGATCCCATTTCTGTCCTGCCATTCTTTGGTCTTTTTTGCAGTGTGGCATGGAGGTCCATCTTCCATGAACAGAGTGTTGTTTTGGACCATCTGGCCAGTGGAGAACACTGGGAGAAGTCCATCCTCAAGGATAGAAATGTGTATCATAGAGTTGATGTTGCCAACACACTCCACAAGCTCTGACCGACCAGCGCTTCAGATTGCTCTCCACACCATCACTTAAAAACCACCATGTTTGACAGTTGGCTGCAATCGGTTCAAAGATAACTCTTGACTGGGAAGTCTTCCAGACCCATACACATCCACTGTCAGAAAATTGAGTAAATTGGGACATATCTGAAAAAAATGACAGTTTGCTAAAACTCCAAGGGTCTGTTGGCCATCTCATCAGCCCACTTCTTTCTCATTTGAATGTTGGCTGGTCTAAGAAGAGGTTTTCTCCGAGCTGCTCTCCCATAGTAGCCCATTTGATGAAGGCACTGCACGGCAGTTCTTGAGCTAACTCGGACCTCCTCTGAAACATCTGCTGCCTTGCAACGGGGAGTTTTCTCAATGGACCGCTTGGCAGCTCGAAGACACCTTTCTGAGGGCCCAAATCAACCAGAACGGGAAGCTGTGGATTCTTTGCCTTCGCTGGTGAATTGCACAATCACCCGATTGACTGTAGAGAGCAGAATGCCAAGGTTCTGAGCTATCTGATGCTGGCTGACTCCACCTTCCGATTGGTGAACAATTTGTCCTCTTTGAAAATCGGAAAGTTTGTGTGCTCTCTGGCTTCGAGGCATAGTTCATTGTTGTACAAGTCTCGTTTCAGTCTACAAGACCCAGCAACTCGTTTCAGCAAATAAATAGTCGAATATTACTTCAAATCACTGAGTAAAACTGCATTATACAGATTAAATGAAGAAATTTAAGGTGTCCATTTACTTCTGTGATGTCTCTGTAGAGGGAGAGGGAGTTCGAGCACACCTGCCTTTGAGCTGCCTATCATCTGGGTTCGATTCCCGACCTGACAAACTGTCATATCGGTGCTTCGCAGACAGGACAGAGCATCATTAATTATCTTCGTGAAGATAGAGAAAGTTTTATAGCTGTTAAAAAAGAAAAGTGAACGAATCAAAGATCTTCGTTAAAAGTATGCGAACTCTCTCCAGCACCAGGAACAAATTACAAATACCTGCCCTAACCAACAGAGGGTGCTGCATCAGCAGCACAGCCGTGCCCTCAGCCCACGATGGTACCCCACAGCCTTGTGCCGGATACAAACGAAGAAGAAGAAGTAATGTGTTAGGACGCTCTGTGGAACCACACCCAATACAGCTGGAGGTAGCATTGCATCAGCATACTTGGTGGCTACGTTACCGGGCACATTGTGCAAATAGACATACAGCCAATCTTGTGCACCTGGAAAGATATGCCACAAAGAGCAAAAGTGATGGGACAGCATGTTTCATGTTGGCAGAACCTACAAGGTCATGATTACAAACTATAAAGGGAATTGTGGTTTTGGGAGTTACAAGAATATTAATGAATGCATGATGAACCGGTAATGACGAAGTGGAACCGAGAGTGACGTCAGAGAGCTGTGGAGTAAGGGCAGCAGGAGACGCCATTAAAAATGGTTGAGCTGAAGAACCGACATGTGGGCTGACTGCTACACAACAGAAATTTGTCCCATTACTTTTATCTCCTACTACTTATACTACACCCTACTGTGACTACAACATTTGAGAACTTGTTAAAAGTAACCGAATATTTAATTCTGTCTGAATAACTGTGCAGCTGCACACTTCTGGAACGAAGACCCCCCTCCACCTACCTTTCTCTCCATCTACCAACACAATCACAACCTCACCCTTCCCCAACTATCAGCTCCCTCGCCTCAACCACTCAACGATTCCAATGGCATTCAATATTTACTAATGGAATCCTTTAAAGGTGAACTCAACTCAATTCAGAATACATGCATATGCAACCGTCCTAATCATTGGCGCAACATGGGGAGCTCGAGGCCCCCTCGACTCCAGGGCTGGTTGAGTTAGTTTAACCATAGGTAAACGAGACAGTCGCCTGGAGGGCGAAATGTGAAGGTGGCAAAAAAAAAAAACGAATGAAAAAACTATGAATGAAATTATGCAAGTCAATGAGCAGAGTGTTTGTGTGTTTTTCCTTTTATACCAACTGTTAACGTCCAGGTCCGCAAGCCAGGCGACCTCCCAGGGGATGCCAGAAGTAGACCCCACGATTGTGCATTGAAGTTAGAATCCTGAACTCCGCCTGAAAACAGCTGGTAATGGTGGACGCCACTACAACATCTTTAGCTCCGTAAACTACTGTAACGTATTAATTACTGTAAATAAGTGTCAAAATATAATTTAGCATTCATTCCATAACTGATTTTAAAATGATTTTGTATGAGACTAGAGCATTACATACAATTGTACATAAGGGACAATTTGAAAATTTTGAAAATATAATAACAAGAAGACATTTCTGATTTATTTATTGTTTGGAGATGAATTATGTATAGTATCTTCTCGTTTTCATAACTATTGAAAAATAAAACTCATTAATCAGTTGTGCAAATTAGGCCTTGTGTCTCATACAACACATGGTGTCCCATACGTAACAATTTTCATGACCATTTTTCTTGTTTTTTTTCTAAAAGTTTTAACAATTGAATAATGTGACTTTCAGAAGCTGTGATATCTGCCATGTGATAGCTAATGCAATGTAATGTAACAATCTATACAAATAAATGTCAGTATGTGTGTGTGTGTGTGTGTCTCCTCCATAACTCCAAAACCATGAAACCAAGCAGCCTGAAACTTTGCATGCATGCTAAGAGGACTCCAAGGAAGTGCAAGACTGAACATTGGGTGTTTGGGTAAATTAAAACACCCCTTTTGAAGATAATTGATGGCTTATTTAATTACATCCTTTATCAGGCGCATCCTCGGTCACCCATTTTCCTGGGTAACCTCGCTGGGGTCTGAAGCCGCCATGTTTTTTTGGCCTGCTCAACCATTCTTTGACTTGGAGCAGGCTGCAACGATTTCTTAACGAAAAAGTTTTTTTTTCACTCTCGTCACTCATATTATCGAATGCCTGTTCATTAAAGCTACAAATCGCTGGGCACATTGTGATGCTAATAAACGCCCAGAGACATCAGCGTTCTTCGCTATATTTCATTTCCGCACATGCGATCACCATGAGAATCTCTTAAACTCAGGAGAATTACAAAATTTAAGCTTCAGAATCGAATTTACAAGCAGTTCCGACTCCTATAAAAGTGTTAATTTGTCCAATTCGGACATATTTGACGTATCTGGCATCTTCGGGAGGTGTATGTTTAACATTTCGGTTTGGTGATTGCTAATTGCGTGCTAAGCGAGCTGTTTCTTATCAACCGTTTTGTTGGAGTGCTTAAGCCACTTGGCGAGCATGCTACAATATTCGCACCGTTGTTGAATACTGTATGTCGATGGACTTGAACAAAGTTTGGGGTCACTCGCCTGCATTGGCCATGTGTTGTTCTATGGTGCAACAGGTGGTGGCTGGCTCGCTGAAAATGTGAAATTTTATTTTCCACGTTTCCCCTTTTTGTTCTTCCATTATACGACCCATTATGTCGGCATAGATAAATATAAATAAAAATTAAACGTTTCACTTTTAAGAGTGAATAACTTATATGATTAGAATGAGAAAATATCTTTTCAGTTATGAAATAATGAATCGCCAAACCATGGCAGGAAAGCTGAGAGGTACGTATGCTCACTCTGTGCAGCCAAGATTCAAATCCCGACCCAGCTATAAACTGTCATCCCAGTGTTTCACAGGCAGAGTGATTCAGCAATGTGTGTGTCGTCTCTCAGATGGACAATAAACTTGGGGTCACATCTACCGGAATCCCTCACTCCTCTCCCTCCCAAACCTACCCCCTCATTCCGACACCGATATCTCTCTATCTCTCTCTCTCTCTCTCTCTCTCTCTCTCTCTCTCTCTCTCTCTCTCTCTCTCTCTCTCTCTCTCTCCTTCTCTCTCTCCCAACCCTCCTCTTGGTCCCCCATCTATCCCCCTCTCTTGAGGGGACTAGCATGTTTGAATCAAATTCGGAGTGAGCTGATCGGTGGCGTGCAAAGATCGCTGCATGCACGAGCATGTATGCATGCATGCGTGCAGGCAGACCTTTGCCAGGAAGATAGTGTGTAGTTTAACTGCTCCCACCCCAGGTCTCAAGGTGAGTGTGTGTTTTTTTTGTATGTATGTTATGTGCAAGTTGCTGTTGTTGCCTGCTATCTCCACATGTGGGTGGTTTTCAGGAGAAACAGAGATCTACCAGGTCTCAAAGTATCCACGTGTGTGTGTGTGTGTGTGTATGTGTTTGTGTGTGTGTGTGTGTGTGTGTGTGTGTGTGTGTGTGTGTGTGTGTGTGTATGTGTTTGTGTGTCCTTGATTGGTATCTACATATGCAGGTTTCAGAATGTGGAATGGAGTCCTCCCAGGGTGGGCTCAAAGTATCCACCTTCATTTCAGTAAGGGGTCACGATTCATGGACCAAGCTGTGAAGTTTTCTGTTCTCAAAGTTTTGTTCCGAAAGCTCTTTTGAGGATTGTTACTGAGCCCTGGACAGCTTCCAACTGTAGTTTGTTTGCAATAATATTCCCAGGGGTGGTTTTCAATATCTCTGTGAGGTTCTTTGTCATCATTCCTGTAGCTCCAACTGTCACTGGTTCAACTTTGGCATTCTTCAGCTTCCAGGATCTTTTCAATTCATTCTTGTGGTCATAGCGTTTGGTCATTTTCATGATTTCTGCATCATTTAGTCCAAAATCACTGGTGTAAACAACACACTTAGCAATGCCTTCTTCTCTCTTTTTTTGTACCCAAGTATGATATCTGGTCGCAATGCTTTGTTTTCGATGTTCACACTCGATGGGATCATAAGTTCGTACGTAAGCGGTAAGTACTTCCATGTTTTCAGCGATTGCTTTTGGTTCATGTTCCCACAAATTTTCTGGAACTGGGATATCAAAGTTTTTGCAGATGTGCCAGAGGATTACTTTACAAACTCTGTTGTGTCGTGTGTGTACAGCTGTTCTGACATGAGTTGTTTTTATGAGTGGGTTCGGTCTTTAAGCATAACATATCATTGTCTTTACTAATCCCACCTCCACCGCTCACCTTTCTCTCTTCTTCTTCTTTTTTTTTTTTTCCTCTCTCTCTCTCTCTCTCTCTCTCTCTCTCTCTCTCTCTCTCTCTCTCTCTCTCTCTCTCTCTCTCTCTCTCTCTCTCTCTCTCTCTCTCTGTGTGTGTGTGTGTGTGTGTGTGTGTGTGTGTGTGTGTGTGTGTGTGTGTGTGTGTGTGTGTGTGTGTGTGTCATTTTCTCTCATCGCTCTCTCAACCCCTTCTTGCATTCCTCCCTCCCACAGTATATGGCAACGTTTCATGAGGAGTTGCTCTCCCCACCTCCCACCCCTTCCTCACTCTTCCCCCCCTTCCTCTCCTTCCGCCCCTCCTCTCCTTTCCCTCTGTCCTCTCCTCTCCCTTCACTCAATCCTAACCTCCCTTCTCCCTTCCCTCCATCCTCTCCCTCCCTTCCCAATATCCTCTCTTTCCCTCCCCTGCCTCCGCTCTTTCCCTCCCCCTGCCTCCTCTCTCTCTCCCTCCCCTGCCTCCTCTCTCTCCCTCCCCTGCCTCCTCTCTCTCCCTCCTCTGCCTCCTCTCCCTCCCTCCCCTGCCTCCTCTCTCTCCCTCCCCTGCCTCCTCTCTTTCCCTCCTCTGCCTCCTCTCTCTCCCTCCCCTGCCTCCTCTCTCTCCCTCCCCTGCCTCCTCTCTCGCCCCTCCCCTGCCTCCTCTCTCTCCCTCCCCTGCCTCCTCTCTCTCCCTCCCCTGCCTCCTCTCTCTCCCTCCTCTGCCTCCTCTCTCTCCCTCCC
The DNA here is from genome assembly GCF_056783735.1 of Eptatretus burgeri. Lineage (NCBI taxonomy): Eukaryota > Metazoa > Chordata > Myxini > Myxiniformes > Myxinidae > Eptatretus > Eptatretus burgeri. The sequence continues at coordinate 109,746,470 of NC_140963.1, forward strand.
CTGCCTCCGCTCTCTCCCTCCCCTGCCTCCTCTCTCTCCCTCCCCTGCCTCCTATCTCTCCCCCCCTCCCTCCTCTCTCTCCCCCCTCCACTCCTCTCTCCCCCTTAATATCTGTCAGCGAAGTGACAGGTGTATTTTCTCGTGTGATAATCATAATGTGATACTGTTGTCAGACCATATGACCGATGATTTACTTGTGAACACCCTTGTATACCAAAGGCTTGCGAAACATTTGTGTGACGTTTCCCCTCGATCTGTCCAGATGTTCTAAAGAAGATTTCTAAAGGTTTATTCTTCAAAAAAAATCATGGCTGCCAGACCATGTGACCCATGCTGTCAGACCATGTGAGCTATGATTTATTAGTGAACATCCTGGTATCCCCAAGGCTTGTGGAATGTGTGTGAAGTTTCCCCTCGATCTGTGCAGCCGTTCTGGTGAAGAAGACATTTAAAGGTTTATTCTTCAAAAAACAGAAAACAAAATGGATTGCCATGAAAAGCCACAGTTAATCTGCATCAGTCAGATCGACAATGAAGATGAAAAGTGAGAGTGAGAGAGTTGAGTGTGACGATTAAACTGTGATGACATTGGTAAGGGCTTTGCAATAACAGCTCAGGTGTGATGCAGGAGTACCGATGAAGGTTGCACTTCCAGGTCAAAATGGCACATGCTCGACAGAAGGACTCAAAATTGGAGTTTCCACGGTGTCGTTGCTTTGGTACTTCTGTGTGGCAATGGCTGCAGAGCTTGGTGGTGCTGTCAGGGCAGGATTGGTAAATGATTGCAACTGGTTATATACACTTTATACATGTACATTGTATGATGTGTCAGCGGCACTGCAGCACCATCAGCCAATGATGCTATCCCGCCCACAAACTTCACCCTCAGCCAATGATGCTACCCCACCTACAAACTTCACCGTCAGCCAATGATGCTACCCCTCCCGTAAACTTCGCCATCAGCCAATGATGCTACCCCTCCCGTAAACTTCGCCATTAGCCAATGATTCTACCCCGCCCACAAACTTCACCATCAGCCAATGATGCTATCCCACCTGCAAACTTCGCCATCGGCCAATGATGCTACCCCTCCCGTAAACTTCGCCATCAGCCAATGATGCTACCCCTCCCGTAAACTTCGCCATCAGCCAATGATGCTACCCCTCCCGTAAACTTCGCCATCAGCCAATGATGCTACCCCTCCCATAAATTTCCCCATTAGCCATTGATGCTACCCCACCCACAAACTTTGCCATTAGCCAATGATGCTACCCCTCCCATAAATTTCACCATCAGCCATTGATGCTACCCCGCCCACAAACTTCGCCACCAGCCAATGATGCTACCTCTCCCGTAAACTTCGCCATCAGCCAATGATGCTACCCGGCCCACAAACTTCGCCGTCAGCCAATGATGCTACCCCACCCGCAAACTTTGCCATCAGCCAATGATGCTACCCCACCCGCAACCTTGTGGTGCATAAAGAATAAGAAGAAGATGATGAAGAGTTGACGTCACACATTCAGTGTGTTTATCAAAGAAGCCACTTTGTAAATATATGATTATGTTGTCTTTACAGAGTTTCTCAAATCTAAAAATGCTTCACTTGTGTGATTATGAGGTTGGTGGGATTTTTGGTGGGACTGCCTTTTCATTGGTGGAATTTTATTACCCATCCAAACTTTTCATTTGGCATTATGAGTCAACCTCAGAGTGTGGAATCGCATCCCATGGGCACCAGACCAGCAATAACCGTTGTTCCTGAAGGTCATAAATTAAAAAGAAGGGATATTTAAAAATTGACGATCCAATTGCAACATGGGAAATTTTTCGAGACTTCCTCGGTTTCTAGAAGCTTAAGGTCAGAACTGTAATAGTTGTGCTGGCTTCACGATGCACATGGATTGAAACCCACAACCTCAAGAATTCCAGTTGGGTGTCCTCATGACTAGAATATCACCACACCACCAACTTTCCATGAGTAGGTGTTGACGTGCGACTGTTAGGCAGTGCATTTGTTCAGTGCTATGTTCATGGTTGTGTACTTCTAGTTTGTGAGTGGGCCGAGATTCAAACCCAGGCTAGACGGCTCAGAGGCGAGTGTGCGCACCTCTAGGCCACCCTGCTAACCTTTCTAATGTTATAGCGAGACCTTTACCTATGTGGAGAGGTCGCCGGAGTTGGGTAGATTTCCGGTTGCTTCCGGATACAAACAAATCTAGTGATGCCTAGCGGTTTGTAGAGTAAAGGGGTTTTTGTGAGTGTTCTGGCTCCGAGTATACATAATTGGGAAAGCAGAGTGAGAAGGGGAGAAGAAATATCAGTCATCAGGAGCTTTCCCGATGACACTACCGCGCCGATATGCTTTGTTTATCGCTTATCCTTTATCTTTCAAATAAACCAAAGTTTGGCCCAAACCTGCTCGCCAGTTGAACATGGATTCATGAAATAACCATTGGGTTTTGGGACACTTGAAGATGGGTTGAGATTCAGGAAGGGATTTCAATAAAAGGTGGAAGATCCACATACCTCTTTCCCTTGAGGAGCTAATTACCACGGCATATGTACTACGAGATCTTCAGAAATTTCAAATTGGAGGCAAAGCTATCGTAGACTTATCAAATTCATTCACCGTTTGGTTACGATCTATATCAGGTAGACCCATGCCACTTCGAGAGTGCTGGGGATGCCTCAAACCCTTGGCTTTGTAAGACAATTGAAAAGCTTGCAAGGAAATTGTGTAAGAGGTCTTCCTGCTCACTCGGCACTGCTTATGGACTTCCTCATCTCTATGCTGTTATTGAAGTGACTTTCGACTCATTGTCACCTACTATTTCATTTGAACTATATTTAAGACTAGTAAAGGTACCCAGCATTGCCAGGCAACACCCGGTCCGTCCTCCCACCCTTTCCCCTCCCTCCTCCCACACTTTCCCTTCCCTCATCCCACCCACCCTGCTCCAGACTCCCACCCCACTCCTTCTCCACTCTCTTTCCACCTGCTCCCATCCCACCCCCTAAACTCCAGACTCCCACCTCACCCCGACTCCTCCCGCCTCCCACCTCCTACAACCTCACTCCCCTCCCTCCTCCCACAAAGGAATTTTCTCAGGGTGTATATTAAAGTGTACGTGTACATAATAACTTCTAAAAAACAATAAGTAAAACAATATCTCTCTCAGGCAATTTCCCCGGTGGCTTCCTGACTAATTAATTATTCTTATGGGTTTTACGGGTCTTTTGGGTCTTAGCTATCTTAAGGGTCTTTGAGGTCTTAAAGAGTCTGACAGGTCTTTGGAATCTCTTCAGGGTATTAAGGCTCTTTGGAGTCTAAAGGGTCCATAAAGTCTTAAATGGTCTTAGGGGATTTATGGGTCTTCAAGGTCTTCGAGGTCATAAGGGATCTTACCAGTCTTTGGGGTTTCCAGGGTGTTAGAGTCTTCAGGTCTTAAAGGGTTTTTTTTGTATGCAATGGCGAGGCTCATATGAGATCGAACACACAGAACGTATTCCAAGGGGAGCAGGAGACAAGAGGGACGGGAGAGGGAAGGACAAAACAGTGGGGAACCGAGACATTATGAGATCTGTGGAAGGGAGAGGGATGGGGCGGGGAACACGGGGAATACAAGATGGACACTACAGGGACTTTCAGGAAGGAAAGCAGGGAATTTGAAGTAGGTGGGTTTGTGGTGGATTAGTGGGGTTAGAAATGATCATGGTTTTGGATGGGGGAAGATAAGAGATGGTGGTAAACAGATATTTTGAAGACCTGTAGGGAAGAGTGGGATTGAATAAAGTGAGACAGTTTGTTCCAAAGGTGGGAAAAGAGAGGAATGAAAGAGTGAAGGTGAGCAGTGATTCTGAATTTTGGTAGTTGTATCAGAAGGGGGTTGCTGGCGGATCTTGAGTGCTGGCGGACCTTCAGAAGGGGCGGAAATATGGGGTGGGGGGGGGGTTGAGGCCGGCGAGGAGACGGTAAAAGACATAAAGACCACCGACCTGCCTGCAGTGAGAGAGTGAGAGACCCAAAGACTCAGCTTCATCGCGGGAGATGCCAATGATCCTAAATGCCTTGGTTTTCACAGCATGAAGCTGAGAAAGGTGAGAGGCAGGAGTACCAGCCCAAAAGGGAGAGCAGTACTCCATCAGGCTATGGACAAAAGCTTTGTATGTGGTCCGGAGCTCAGGTGGGCCGAGGAAGGACTTTGCACGACGGAGGATTCCCAGTGAGTGACTGGCTTTGGAGGCGAGGTTGGAAATGTAGCTTTCCCAGGAAAGATCATGGCAGATCATGAGACCCAGAAGCTTGAAAGAAAGGACTTCATCAAGAGGATTGTTGAGAAAGTGGATGGGGGGTTGCCAAATGGTCCTTTCGGAGAGACATAGTGAGAGTGTGAGATTTGTCCGGATTGAAAGACATGTTCCACGTGTTGGACCAGTTTGTGATTTTACCCAGGTCTGCAGTGAACGAAGAAGCTGCTGCTTGCCAGTCTGAGGGATGACAGATGGTACGGCAGAGGGTGGAGTCATCAGCAAAGAGATAAAGAGGATTTTCCAGAGAGTGTGAGATATCATTGATGAAAACCAGAAAAAGAACAGGACCTAGAATACTGCCTTGAGGAACTCCAGCCTGGACAGGAAGAGGGGATGAGAGAACTCCATCAAGGGCCATACGTTGGCTGCGACAGGAGAGGAAGTCTGCGAGCCATTAGTGGAGTTGGCCTTGGATACCATAGGAAGAGAGTTTGGTGAGCAGGGCAGGGTGCCAGACCGTGTCAAAAGCACGTGATATATCTCGGATTTCATGTCTGGCATTGAGGACCTCCATCCATTGTTTAGAGAGCAGAAGCAGCATGTCCAGGGTAGAGTGACCTGGTCTGAAATCAAATTGATGATCGGAAATCAAGCCATTGGAAAAGAGGAAGGATTTAATGTCTGAAACGATGATGGATTCCATAACCTTGCTGATTGGTCTGTAGTTGCAGGGATCTGTTTTTGCACCTTTTTATGCAGGGCAGTGATGTTTGCTGATTTGCAAGCAGATGGCAGATGACCTTGAGCAAATGAGAGGGTGAATAGAACAGAGAGAGGGTGAGCAAGAGCAGAGGAGCAGGTTTTTAAGACACGTGGGCTGATGCCATCTGGAGTGTTTGCAGAATCTGAGTCGAGGTTTGACAGAAAACTCTCCACCTTGTCAGGAGAAAAGGACACAGAATCAAGGAACAGCTGGATGTGACTGGATAAGGTGGGCACAGAAAGCGATGGGTTTGGGACATAAGATTTAGAAGCAAACACAGAGTTTAGGCATTCAGCCTTTTCACGTGCAGTGTTAGCTGTGCGACCATATGAGGTAAGGGAGGGGATGGAAGGGGGAACATACACCAGAAACAGACTTAACTAGATGCCACCAGGATTTGAGAGTTCAGACTTGAGAGTAGAAAGATAATGTTTTCTGTCTCTCCTCAGGGTAGACACACATTTGTTCCGAGCTTTGTGGAAGGAACTGAGATTGCCTACAGTTGGATTTGCCTTCCATGAGGCGAAGGCAAGTTGTTTCAGGACAACTGCCTCGCCACAAGCTTCAGTGAACCAAGGGCGGGAGGAAGGGTAGGACAACTGAACACGAGAGGGGATAAATCTGTGCATGAGGGAGAGCAAGTTTCTTTGAAAGAATTCCCAGGATGAATTGATGTCGGAGGAAGTCGAGATGGGAAAGCAGTCTAGAAGTTTAATGGCTGCTTGGAGACCCTGCCAGTCGGGATATTTGGGGTCTTAAAGGTCTTATGAATCTTTGGGGACTTTGGGGTCTAAGGGGTCTTCAAGGCCTTAAGGATCTTCTGGGTCTTTAAAGGCTGAGGTGATGAATGAAAATACCCTTAGGACAATCCCCGGGTCGAATTTGGTCTGTGTGTCACATTTGGTGGTTGCTGACCCAGCAGTCTTTGCAAAAAAATGCAAACATACACAGACAAATGACAAATTTCATTTAATAGATAGGCTGTGG
>NC_140963.1:109757473-109792473 GCF_056783735.1 Eptatretus burgeri
AGAGGGGGGGCGGGGGGAGACCACTTCCGATTTTTGCCTGTACAAGTGCTGCAGTACAAGTGGTTTACTGAGCCCTGCTGCAGACAGGGGGATAATTATAATTATTAATAATTATTAGGCACAGTAAAATATATTTGCCCCACCTCCCCCACTTCTCTTCACCCCCAGTCTGCAGCAGGGCTTGCACTTCCCTCCAGCAGGGAACAGGTATTTTTTTCTAGTGAAATAAACTCACTTTAACGTAAGCGTTCCCACATTTTCTCCCCCTCCCCCCCCCACATGTTTGTGTAGTTGCGCATCTGTACGTGTTGTAGTTTGGTCTCAAATGTATATTAATGTGCTGCAGCAAAACACTGATATTGTAAATTCCTGCAATTATAATATCCGTTAATTAAATCCCTGCTCACAGAATGCTGTCTTGCTGTGTAGTTAATGTGTGCACATTGACACAGATATATGATTTGCTCGAGTTTTTAGATTTCATTGAATAATAAATTTGGGAATTCTGGCTCGACCACTGTTTTTTTGACTCACGCACATCCCACTTGTAAAGGTCGCATGTCCACCTTAGCCAGGTTAAAGCAACCTCAGCTTAATTTGGTCTGGCTTGGGATCTTAGGGTCCTGAGTTTGAGCCCTGTTGACTTCCGAATTAACACCAGGTGGGGTTGACTCAGTCTGTCATCCTTCTGAGGTCAGTGAAATGAGTACCAGTGTGCTGGTAGATGGGCATAGCATCAGTGGCAAAGCCATGCTTCAAAGAAATGAAGGCTACGTGGCAGCCAAGCTGCCAAACACAAGCAGAAGCAGGAGAAGCTTAATTTGTTGATCGAGATCATTAATAGAACAAGAGCGAGAATTGCTTTGTAATACATGTCCCCTACCGATGTGATATCTTCTCAATCCAAAAAGGGTAGAACACTGTGAAAAATTGATGAAACTCCCTGAAACTCAAACTTGTTCTGTAACTTATCATAATAAATCCATGTACCAAGTTTCAGTTGAATATGTTATAGGGTCTGGGGAAAGTGTCTGAAAAAAACCACAAGTGGGATGGATGGATGGACGGACAGGAAACCTCGAGTCCCCTCTGGCGATACCGGTTGGGGACTTATAATACGACTTCCCTTTCAAGGAACTTCAATGCAGGAGGAGGCCATGAGGCCCATTAAGCCTGTGCAATGGTTGCCAACCTGTGGCTACAAAGTTCTATCCTTTTTTGCTTTATCTGCTCCATACCCATGCTCCATCCTTTTTAAATGCTGAGCGGCAAGCAAGGAAGCAGCACGTACCATGTTAAAAATCTTTGGTATGACTTAGCCGGGGTTCGAACAACCAACCTCCCAGACTCAGAGAGGATGCTCCAACCATATCACACCACCGAGGCTGGTGAATGAAGCATAAGCACTTGGATCATCCAAGTAGCAGTAGTTTGAAATAACTGGAGGAACATGGACACTTAATAGAGTGGTGGAAGTGCCTGGAACCTCACTCCAAGCTGGTGGTGGATTGTGCATTGGATGTTACTCCAACCTTGTTTGTTTGTTCTGAGTTCCTATTTATATTGGTAAGTAGGATTAAGGCAGCTATGGAGGATGAAGGGAAAATATACAAGATCTTAATATTCTTAGATACTACAGTAATTATTTTATGCACCCTATCTCTTGTAACACACATATATATACATATACATATATATATATATATATATATATATATATATATATATATATATATATATATATATATATACATATACATATATATATATATATATATATATATATATATATATATATATATATATATATATATATATATATATATATATATATATATATATATATATATATATATATATATATATATATATATATATATATATATATATATATATATATATATATATATATATATATATATATATATATATATATATATATATATACATATATATATATATATATATATATATATATATATATATATATATATATATATATATATATACATATATATATATATATATATATATATATACATATATATATATATATATATATATATATATATATATATATATATATATATATATATATACATATATATATATATATATATATATATATACATATATATATATATATATATATATATATATATACATATATATATATATATATATATATATATATATATATATATATATATATATATATATATATATATATATATATATATATATATATATATATATATATATATATATATATATATACATATATATATACATATATATATATATATATATACATATATATATATATATACATATATATATACATATATATATATATATATATATATATATATATATACATATATATATATATATATACATATATATATATATATATATATATATATATATATATATATATATATATATATACATATATATATATATATATATATATATATATATACATATACATATATATATATATATATATATATATATATATATATATATATATATATATATATATATACATATACATATATATATATATATATATATATATATATATATATATACATATATATATATATATACATATATATACATATACATATACATATATATATATACATATATATATATATATATATATATATATATATATATATATATATATATATATATATATACATATATATATATATATACATACATATATATATATATATATATATACATACATATATACATATATACATACATATACATATATATATATATACATATACACATACATATACATATATATATATATACATATACACACACATATATATATATATATATATATATATATATATATATATATATATATTTGCTCTTCTACTGCTTCTGCAATGACTACACTTAATCCTATCTTGCAGGGTTGGGCGGGGAATGTTTTTGGCCCAAGTCTTTCACGAACAGACTGAAGGTGGCAGGAATTTGTAGTTTGTTCAGCATGCCGGTAATAGCTTGCTTGCACTTCAAGAACAACATGGAATCTTTAACATCCATCAGCTAATGCAAGCAAACTGAACATCCAGCTTAATGTCCATCCAAGGGACGGCGCACCTTTTTATACAGCAACCTACCTGCAAAGCAACACTCCAGGAAATTATAATTTGGGCCAGGAATCGATTCCAGCTAAAACATCTCGAAGTTCAATGAGTTTGTTACGAATCATTCTGTTGGACAATATATTTCACTCTTCTTTGAATATCTGCAAAAGCCAACTCATCCACCAACATTCATCATAATCTTTCCATAACCTTTTCAAATATTATGCCATGGATAATTTTAGTTTTTGGCCCTCTCTCTCAATGGTGAAGAATCACTTCTTCAAATAAATCTCATATCTGGATCCGGATTCGGATCTTCAGCAAAATTGAACCAATTCTTCCTTGTCACACACACCCAACATGTCCACAAAGTTTCATCCGAATCCGTCCTCAACTTTTTGAGATATCCTGCATTCAAACAAACAGATAAACAAACAGACAGAAAGGGGTGAAAACATTACTTCCTTCCACCTTCGATGGCGGAGGTAATGATCCTGCGGCATGTCCTGAAATGCAAGCTGAAGGTATCCTCACATTCGCAAGGTGTCCCCATATTCCGAAGGTGTCCTTACCTTATCAAGGTGTTTATTCACATTTTTGTCCTTTTGTAAAGCCGGCTTCAGGTCGGGGTCAGCTTTTCCATGATTACTCTCATATCTCTCCACTCTTCCTCGTCCACCTATTAAATCCACATGGTCGTGCATTAGCCTTTTCATTCCATCGGTTATTATCTTCCCTCCAGACAAGCATTTCTGTCCAAACCATCATGTTTTATTACTTCTCTCACCATCATCATTTCCTTCAATCCACCTGGACGGCCACTCAGCCTCCGGCCTTCCATTTGGCACTCCCTCCAATCCCTCCGGTTCCAACCTCTTCCGTGACTCATTCCGCTCCATCGGATGATTCTTCCATCCCTCGCTTGCTGAGTTACCGCCGATCACCCGATTGCCGTCGGATCCACCGTTGCATCTCAAAGTGCCATTTTTAAATGTACCACACATCTTTGTCGAAATCACGTTGTTTATGTTTATATTTCCACCTTGTTTGTTTTCCAGCAATCTTTCGGACTCGTGTCCATTTCCCTTCCCTGCATGATTTTCTTTTCCTTTGTTTGTCGGACATTTTCTCAATCTATCCTGCTTTTCTCTGATTACAAATTCCTCCAGTGTCGAAGCAATCTCCTTCACTTTATTCCGCTTTACGAACCCTTCGCTCCTCCGCTCATTTATCTTGATTTGCTCATTTGCACCTGCAAATTTCTCATTTGTACTTACACTTCCTGGCACTTTCCTGATATTGATCATGAACTCTGAATTTTTCACTTCCTTTTCTTCTCTGTTCAAAGCACGCTGAGAAAACCCATCATGGTCGTCGTCAACTTCTGGACCACTCTGCACTGCCCTGTGGGTAAGGGAGATGGAAGAAGAATTAACAATGCAGTAAACAGTTTATATACTATGATAAAAAGCACTGAATGCAGAGATAACTAGAAAGGCACTCGGTAGAGCGGATTCCTCCGCCAGGCTGAACAGTGTACGTTTTGTATCCCACTGATAGGAAATATCTGCATCCGAACCTGAACCAAAATCGAATCACCTTGCTCTTGTCACCTACCCAACTCATCCACCTAGTTTAGTCATAATCCGTGCATAACTTCTTGAGATATCATATTATATATCATGTTTGGCCCCATCTCTCAATGGTGAAGAATCACTTTTTTTAAAAAATAATTAATTCTCGTATCCGGATACGGATCTTCACCAACATCAAATCGATTCATCCTCGTCACAGACCCAACCTGTCCACCAAGTTTCAGCCGAATCTATCTGTCTTTTTGAGATATCGTGCAAAATATCGTTTTTGGCCCCATTTGGCCAACACCAGGTATATACATGGTTAATGAGTGTTATTACTGGAACAGGTGACCTGTTTTTATTACCACAGCAATAGTAAGGTCTTACTTTGATCTGGAGTCTTGTCCACAAGATGTCGTGGCAGTGACTGCAGAAACGAATGGTGAAGGTCGAGGTTGACATGTCCAGGTGCCCTGTAATTGGGTACCTGTGCAGCCATCCTGTTCATGGAGCCTCGTCTGACATCTGGCCACCCTCGCTGCCTCCTCCGAATCCTGAACAGCCCATTCAGCCACCAATCTGCATGGAAGAGATATTTTCTTTATCTTTATTAAAGATGGGTAATGATGTAAAACTTGGGACAAGCTCAGTAAATTTTCATGACATTTAACACAGTTAAAAGGTAAAGTCAATAAATAATTTGTACAGCAGTGATCATAAGTGTTATCACATTGTGGAACATCATTTCTGCAGAAATCTTACAATATTATATGGTGTCAGACTGGAAATTATAAGATGAATGACAATGATGATGATGATGCTTTCAAGCACTTACGCTGCAAGTGCAGTTAGACCTTCACATCCTCTGGATCGACCTGCATGTTGCATCTTCTTGTACCAAAGCTCCTCTTTTTGTTCTTGCTTCCTTCTCTTCTCTTCTTTTTGTTCCATGAAACAAGCTGTTTTGACTCCTCCAATCACTTGTAGCTCCTCCCATTACTGAGTTCCTCCACCAATGCAGCTCCTCCTATTACTTGTAGCTCCTCCCATTACTGAGTTCCTCCACCAATGCAGCTCCTCCTATTACCTGTAGCTCCTCCCATTACTGAGATCCTCCTCCTATTGCTTGTTGCTCCTCCCTGGCGTTTGGGCCAGACAACGTTTCAGACCGTTTTTTGACAAAGCACAAATCTAGTCACCTGATTGGTTTAAATAAAACGATTTAAAATCAAAGTTCAATTTGTGGTGAACATTCTATTGCAGGATTGTTTCAACTTTTTATGCAGCAGCAAAGAGGGGGAGTGGGGAGGGGAGAGGGGAGGGGAGAGGGGAGGGAGAGGAGGGAGAGGGGAGGGGAGAGGGGAGGGGGAGGGGAGGGGAGAGGGGAGGGGAGAGAGGAGAGGGGAGGAGGGGAGAGGGGAGGGGGAGGGAGGGGAGGGAGGGGGAGGGGAGGGGAGGAGAGGGGAGGGGAGGGAGGGAGAGGGGAGGGGAGGGAGAGGGGAGGGGAGAGGGGAGAGGGGAGGAGAGGGGAGAGGGGAGAGGGAGAGGGGAGAGGGGAGAGGGGGGAAGGGAGAGGGAGGGAGAGGGGAGGGGGAGGGGAGGGGAGAGGGGAGGGGGAGGGAGAGGGGAGGGAGAGGGGAGGAGAGGGGAGAGGGGAGGGGAGAGGGGAGAGGGGAGAGGGGAGAGGGGAGAGGGGAAAGGGGAGAGGGGAGAGGGGAGAGGGGAGAGGGGAGAGGGAGAGGGAGAGGGAGAGGGGAGGGGAGGGAGAGGGGGAGGGAGGGAGAGGGGAGGGGGAGGGAGAGGGGGAGAGGAGAGGGGAGGGGGAGGGAGAGGGGAGAGGGAGGGAGAGGGGGAGAGGGGAAGGGAGAGGGGAAGGAGAGGTGAAGGGAGAGGGGGAGGGAGAGGGAGAGGGGAGGGAGAGGGAGAGGAGAGGGAGAGGGGAGGGAGAGGGGAGGGGTGGACGGGAAGGGGAGGGGTGGACGGGAAGGGAAGGGGAAGGAGGGGTGGACGGGAAGGGAAGGGGAGGGGAGGGAAGGGTGGGAGATGTTGGGGAAGGAGAGTGAGGATCAGGGTGTAAGGGAAAAGGAGGGACAGGGAGATGAAGGGCACGGTGGGAGATGGAGAGGAGATGAATGGAGAGGAGAGGAATGGAGGAGGAGGGAGATGGAGGGGAGGGAGATGGGGGAGGGAGATGGAGAAGGAGGGAGATGTAGGTGGAAGGAGATGGACGTTGAAGGAGATGGAGGTTGAAGGAGATGGAGGTTGAAGGAGATGGAGGTGGAGGAGGAGGAAAATGGAGGGGAGGGAGGGGGGGGGGAGGGAGGTGGAGGGGAAGGGAAGGGGGAGGAGAGGAAGGGAGAATGGATGAGAGTGAGTGTGAGTGTAAGTGTGAGTGTGAGAGTGAGAGTGAGTGTGAGAGTGAGTGTGAGAGTGAGAGTGAGATCGAGTGTGAGTGTGAGTGTGAGTGTGAGAGTGAGTGTGAGAGTCAGAGTGTGTGTGAGAGTCAGAGTGAGTGTGAGAGTGAGAGTGAGTGTGAGTGTGAGTGTGAGACTGAGTGTGAGAGTGAGAGTGAGAGTGAATGTGAGAGTGAGTGTGAGAGGGAGAGTGAGTGTGAGAGTGAGTGTGAGAGTGAGATCGAGTGTGAGTGTGAGAGTGAGTGTGAGAGTGAGATCGAGTGCGAGTGTGAGAGTGAGTGTGAGAGTCAGAGTCAGAGTGAGAGTGAGTGTGAGTGTGAGTGTGAGACTGAGTGTGAGACTGAGTGTGAATGTGAGAGTGAATGTGAGAGTGAGTGTGAGAGTGAGAGTGAGAGTGAGATCGAGTGCGAGTGTGAGTGTGAGTGTGAGAGCGAGTGTGAGAGTCAGAGTGAGTGAGTGTGAGTGTGAGACTGAGTGTGAGAGTGAGAGTGAGAGTGAGAGTGAGAGTGAGAGTGAGAGTGAGAGTGAGAGTGAGTGTGAGTCTGATAGTGAGAGTGAGTGTGAGTGTGAGTGTGAGAGTGAGATCGAGTGCGAGTGTGAGTGTGAGAGCGAGTGTGAGAGTAAGAGCGAGTGTGAGTGTGAGTGTGAGTGTGGGTGTGAGTGTGGGTGTGAGAGAGTGAGTGAGTGAGAGTGAGTGAGTGTGAGAGTGAGAGTGAGAGTGAGTGTGAGTGTGAGAGTGAGAGTGAGATAGAGTGTAAGTGTGATAGTGAGAGTGAGTGTGAGTGTGAGTGTGAGACTGAGTGTGAGAGTGAGAGTGAATGTGAGAGTGAATGTGAGAGTGAGTGTTAGAGTGAGTGTGAGAGTGAGAGTGAGATCGAGTGAGGTGTGAGAGTGAGTGTGAGAGGGAGAGGGAGAGTGAGTGTGAGTGTGAGTGTGAGTGTGAGTGTGAGTGTGAGTGTGAGAGTGAGAGTGAGAGTGAGTGTGAGAGTGAGTGTAAGTTTGAGTGTGAGACTGAGTGTGAGTGTGAGAGTGAGTGTGAATGTGAGAGTGAGTGTTCGAGTGAGCGTGAGAGTGAGTGTGAATGTGAGAGTGAGTGTGAGTGTGAGTGTGAGAGTGAGAGTGAGTGTTAGAGTGAGTGCGAGAGTGAGAGTGAGATCGAGTGTGGGTGTGAGAGTGAGTGTGAGAGGGAGAGTGAGTGTGAGAGTGAGTGTGAGTGTGAGTGAGAGTGAGTGTGAGAGTGAGTGTGAGAGTTAGTGTGAGTGAGAGTGAGAGTGAGTGTGAGAGTGAGAGTGAGAGTGAGTGTGAGTGTGAGAGTGAGTGTGAGAGTGAGTGTGAGTGTGAGAGTTTGAGTGAGAGTGAGATAGAGTGCAAGTGTGAGTGTGAGAGTGAGTGTGAGAGTCAGAGTGAGTGTGAGACTGAGTGTGAGAGTGAGAGTGAATGTGAGAGTGAGTGTTCAAGTGAGCGTGAGAGTGAGATCGAGTGTGGGTGTGAGTCAGAGTGAGATCGAGTGCGAGTGCGAGTGTGAGAGCGAGTGTGAGAGTCAGAGTGAGAGTGAGTGTGAAAGTGAGAGTGTGTGTGAGTGTGAGAGTGAGTGTGAGAGTGAGCGTGAGAGTTCGAGTGAGAGTGTGTGAGAGTGAGTGTGAGAGTGAGAGTGAGTGTGAGAGTGAGGGTGATTGTTAGAGTAACTGTGACATTGAGTGTGAGATTGAGTCTGAGATTGAGTGTGAGAGTGAGTGTGAGATCGAGTGCAGGTGTGAGTGTTAGAGTGAGTCTGGGAGTGAGAGTGAGTGTTAGAGTGAGTGTGAGAGTGAGAGTGAGAGTGAGTGTGAGAGCGAGTGTGAGAGTCAGAGTGAGTGTGAGTGTGAGAGTGAGTGTGAGTGTCAGTGTGAGAGTGAGAGTGAATGCGAGAGTGAGTGTGAGAGTGAGTGTTAGAGTGAGTGTGAGAGTGAGATCGAGTGTGGGTGTGAGAGTGAGTGTGAGAGTGAGTGTGCGTGTGGGTGTGAGTGTGACTGTGAGATTGAGTGTGAGATTGAGTGTGAGAGTGAGTGTGAGATCGAGTGCAGGTGTGAGATCGAGTGTGAGAGTGAGAGTGAGTCTGAGTGTGAGAGTGAGTGTGAGAGTGAGTGTGAGAGTTCGAGTGAGAGTGAGTGTGAGTGTGAGAGTGAGATCGAGTGTGGGTGTGAGAGTGAGTGTGAGAATGAGAGTGGTGTGAGAGTGAGTGTGAGTGTGGGTGTGAGAGTGAGAGTGAGAGTGAGTGTGAGTGTGAGAGTGAGTGTGAGAGTGAGTGTGGGTGTGAGTGTGACTGTGAGATTGAGTGTGAGATTGAGTGTGAGAGTGAGTGTGAGAGTGAGTGTGAGATCGAGTGCAGGTGTGAGATCGAGTGTGAGAGTGAGAGTGAGTCTGAGTGTGAGAGTGAGTGTGAGAGTGAGTGTGAGAGTTCGAGTGAGAGTGAGTGTGAGTGTGAGAGTGAGATCGAGTGTGGGTGTGAGAGTGAGTGTGAGTGTGGGTGTGAGTGTGACAGTGAGATTGAGTGTGAGATTGAGTGTGAGATCGAGTGCAGGTGTGAGAGCAAGTGTGAGAGTCAGAGTGAGAGTGAGAGTGAGACTGTGTGAGTGTGAGAGTGAGAGTGAGAGTGAGAGTGAGAGTGAATGTGAGAGTGAGTATTAGAATGAGCATGAGAGTGAGAGTGAGATCGAATGTGGGTGTGAGTGTGACAGTGAGATTGAGTGTGAGATTGAGTGTGAGATCGAGTGCAGGTGTGAGAGCAAGTGTGAGAGTCAGAGTGAGAGTGAGAGTGAGAGTGAGTGTGAGAGTGAGAGTGAGAGTGAGAGTGAGAGTGAGAGTGAGAGTGAGTGTGAATGTGAGAGTGAGTGTTAGAGTGAGTGTTACAGTGAGTGTTTGAGTGAGTGTGAGAGTGAGTGTGAGAGTGAGAGTGAGAGTGAGATCGAGTGCGAGTGTGAGTGTGAGTGTGAGAGCGAGTGTGAGAGTCAGAGTGAGTGAGTGTGAGTGTGAGACTGAGTGTGAGAGTGAGAGTGAGAGTGAATGTGAGAGTGAGTGTTAGAGTGAGCGTGAGAGTGAGATAGAGTGTGGGTGTGAGTGTGATTGCGAGAGTGAGTGTGAGAGTGAGTGTGAGAGTGAGACTGAGAGTGAGTGAGAGAGTGAGTGTGAGAGTGAGAGTGAGATCGAGTGCGAGTGAGTGTGAGAGCGAGTGTGAGAGTCAGAGCGAGTGTGAGTGTGAGTGTGAGTGTGGGTGTGAGTGAGAGTGAGTGAGTGAGAGTGACTGAGTGTGAGAGTGAGAGTGAGTGTGAGAGTGAGAGTGAGAGAGAGTGTAAGTGTGATAGTGAGAGTGAGTGTGAGTGTGAGAGTGAGTGTTAGAGTGAGTGTGAGAGTGAGAGTGAGATCGAGTGTGGGTGTGAGTGTGAGTGAGAGTGAGAGTGAGAGTGAGAGTGAGTGTGAGTGTGAGAGTGAGTGTGAGATTGAGCTTGAGAGTGAGAGTGAGTGTGAGAGTGAGTGTGAGATTGAGCATGAGAGTGAGAGTGAGAGTGAGAGTGAATGTGAGAGTGAGATAGAGTGTGAGTGTGAGAGTGAGTGTGAGAGTGAGTGTGAGAGTCAGTGTGAGTGTTCGAGTGAGTGTGAGAGTGAGTGTTTGAGTGAGTGTTCGAGTGAGTGTTCGAGTGAGTGTTCGAGTGAGTGTGAGAGTGAGTGTGAGAGTGAGTGTGAGAGTGAGTGTGAGAGTGAGTGTGAGAGTTTGAGTGAGAGTGAGAGTGAGTGTGAGAGTGAGAGTTCGAGTGAGAGTGAGTGTGAGTGTGAGAGCGAGAGTGAGAGTGAGTGTGAGAGTGAGAGTGAATGTTTGAGTGAGTATTAGAGTGAGCATGAGAGTGAGAGTTAGATCAAGTGTGGGTGTGAGAGTGAGTGTGAGTGTGAGAGTGAGAGTGAGTGTGAGGGTGAGAGTAAGTGTGAGAGTGAGTGTGAGAGTGAGTGTGAGTGTGAGAGTGACTGTGAGAGTGAGAGTGAGAGTGAGTGTGAGAGTGAGTGTGAGAGTGCATGTGAGATCAAGTGTGAGTGTGTGTGTGTGAGAGTGAATGTGAGAGTCAGATTGAGAGTGAGAGTGAGAGTGAGTGTGAGAGTGAGATCGAGTGTGGGTGTGAGAGTGAGTGTGAGAGTGAGAGTGGTGTGAGAGTGAGTGTGAATGTGGATGTGAGTGTGACTGTGAGATTGAGTGTGAGATTGAGTGTGAGATCGAGTACAGGTGTGAGAGCGAGTGTGAGAGTCAGAGTGAGTGTGAGTGTGAGAGTGAGAGTGAGTGTGAGAGTGAGAGTGAATGTGAGAGTGAGTATTCGAGTGAGCATGAGAGTGAGAGTGAGATCGAGTGTGGGTGTGAGAGTGAGAGTGAGCGTGAGAGTGAGTGTGAGAGTGAATGTGAGAGTGAGAGTGAGAGTGAGTGTGAGAGTGAGTGTGAGAGTGAGTGTGGGTGTGAGTGTGACTGTGAGATTGAGTGTGAGATTGAGTGTGAGAGTGAGTGTGAGAGTGAGTGTGAGATCGAGTGCAGGTGTGAGATCGAGTGTGAGAGTGAGAGTGAGTCTGAGTGTGAGAGTGAGTGTGAGAGTGAGTGTGAGAGTTCGAGTGAGAGTGAGTGTGAGTGTGAGAGTGAGATCGAGTGTGGGTGTGAGAGTGAGTGTGAGTGTGGGTGTGAGTGTGACAGTGAGATTGAGTGTGAGATTGAGTGTGAGATCGAGTGCAGGTGTGAGAGCAAGTGTGAGAGTCAGAGTGAGAGTGAGAGTGAGACTGTGTGAGTGTGAGAGTGAGAGTGAGAGTGAGAGTGAGAGTGAATGTGAGAGTGAGTATTAGAATGAGCATGAGAGTGAGAGTGAGATCGAATGTGGGTGTGAGTGTGACAGTGAGATTGAGTGTGAGATTGAGTGTGAGATCGAGTGCAGGTGTGAGAGCAAGTGTGAGAGTCAGAGTGAGAGTGAGAGTGAGAGTGAGTGTGAGAGTGAGAGTGAGAGTGAGAGTGAGAGTGAGAGTGAGAGTGAGTGTGAATGTGAGAGTGAGTGTTAGAGTGAGTGTTACAGTGAGTGTTTGAGTGAGTGTGAGAGTGAGTGTGAGAGTGAGAGTGAGAGTGAGATCGAGTGCGAGTGTGAGTGTGAGTGTGAGAGCGAGTGTGAGAGTCAGAGTGAGTGAGTGTGAGTGTGAGACTGAGTGTGAGAGTGAGAGTGAGAGTGAATGTGAGAGTGAGTGTTAGAGTGAGTGTGAGAGTGAGATAGAGTGTGGGTGTGAGTGTGATTGCGAGAGTGAGTGTGAGAGTGAGTGTGAGAGTGAGACTGAGAGTGAGTGAGAGAGTGAGTGTGAGAGTGAGAGTGAGATCGAGTGCGAGTGAGTGTGAGAGCGAGTGTGAGAGTCAGAGCGAGTGTGAGTGTGAGTGTGAGTGTGGGTGTGAGTGAGAGTGAGTGAGTGAGAGTGACTGAGTGTGAGAGTGAGAGTGAGTGTGAGAGTGAGAGTGAGAGAGAGTGTAAGTGTGATAGTGAGAGTGAGTGTGAGTGTGAGAGTGAGTGTTAGAGTGAGTGTGAGAGTGAGAGTGAGATCGAGTGTGGGTGTGAGTGTGAGTGTGAGAGTGAGAGTGAGAGTGAGAGTGAGAGTGAGTGTGAGTGTGAGAGTGAGTGTGAGATTGAGCTTGAGAGTGAGAGTGAGTGTGAGAGTGAGTGTGAGATTGAGCATGAGAGTGAGAGTGAGAGTGAGAGTGAATGTGAGAGTGAGATAGAGTGTGAGTGTGAGAGTGAGTGTGAGAGTGAGTGTGAGAGTCAGTGTGAGTGTTCGAGTGAGTGTGAGAGTGAGTGTTTGAGTGAGTGTTCGAGTGAGTGTTCGAGTGAGTGTTCGAGTGAGTGTGAGAGTGAGTGTGAGAGTGAGTGTGAGAGTGAGTGTGAGAGTTTGAGTGAGAGTGAGAGTGAGTGTGAGAGTGAGAGTTCGAGTGAGAGTGAGTGTGAGTGTGAGAGCGAGAGTGAGAGTGAGTGTGAGAGTGAGAGTGAATGTTTGAGTGAGTATTAGAGTGAGCATGAGAGTGAGAGTTAGATCAAGTGTGGGTGTGAGAGTGAGTGTGAGTGTGAGAGTGAGAGTGAGTGTGAGGGTGAGAGTAAGTGTGAGAGTGAGTGTGAGAGTGAGTGTGAGTGTGAGAGTGACTGTGAGAGTGAGAGTGAGAGTGAGTGTGAGAGTGAGTGTGAGAGTGCATGTGAGATCAAGTGTGAGTGTGTGTGTGTGAGAGTGAATGTGAGAGTCAGATTGAGAGTGAGAGTGAGAGTGAGTGTGAGAGTGAGATCGAGTGTGGGTGTGAGAGTGAGTGTGAGAGTGAGAGTGGTGTGAGAGTGAGTGTGAATGTGGATGTGAGTGTGACTGTGAGATTGAGTGTGAGATTGAGTGTGAGATCGTGTACAGGTGTGAGAGCGAGTGTGAGAGTCAGAGTGAGTGTGTGTGTGAGAGTGAGAGTGAGTGTGAGAGTGAGAGTGAATGTGAGAGTGAGTAATCGAGTGAGCATGAGAGTGAGAGTGAGTACGAGTGTGGGTGTGAGAGTGAGAGTGAGTGTGAGAGGGAGAGTGAGTGAGAGTGAGAGTGAGTGTGAGATTGAGCGTGAGAGTGAGTGTGAGAGTGAATGTGAGAGTGAGATCGAGTGTGAGTGTGAGAGTGAGTGTGAGAGTCAGAGTGAGAGTGGGAGTGAGTGTGAGAGTTCGAGTGAGAGTGAGAGTGAGTGTGAGAGTGAGAGTGAGATCGAGTGTGGGTGTGAGAGTGAGTGTGAGAGTGAGAGTGAGAGTGAGTGTGAGAGTGAGTGTGAGAGTGAGTTTGAGTGTGAGAGTGAGTGTGAGAGTGAGTGTGAGAGTGAGTGTGAGAGTGAGAGTGAGAGTGAGATCGAGTGCGAGTGTGAGTGTGAGTGTGAGAGCGAGTGTGAGAGTCAGAGTGAGTGAGTGTGAGTGTGAGACTGAGTGTGAGAGTGAGAGTGAGAGTGAATGTGAGAGTGAGTGTTAGAGTGAGTGTGAGAGTGAGATAGAGTGTGGGTGTGAGTGTGATTGCGAGAGTGAGTGTGAGAGTGAGTGTGAGAGTGAGACTGAGAGTGAGTGAGAGAGTGAGTGTGAGAGTGAGAGTGAGATCGAGTGCGAGTGAGTGTGAGAGCGAGTGTGAGAGTCAGAGCGAGTGTGAGTGTGAGTGTGAGTGTGGGTGTGAGTGAGAGTGAGTGAGTGAGAGTGACTGAGTGTGAGAGTGAGAGTGAGTGTGAGAGTGAGAGTGAGAGAGAGTGTAAGTGTGATAGTGAGAGTGAGTGTGAGTGTGAGAGTGAGTGTTAGAGTGAGTGTGAGAGTGAGAGTGAGATCGAGTGTGGGTGTGAGTGTGAGTGTGAGAGTGAGAGTGAGAGTGAGAGTGAGTGTGAGTGTGAGAGTGAGTGTGAGATTGAGCTTGAGAGTGAGAGTGAGTGTGAGAGTGAGTGTGAGATTGAGCATGAGAGTGAGAGTGAGAGTGAGAGTGAATGTGAGAGTGAGATAGAGTGTGAGTGTGAGAGTGAGTGTGAGAGTGAGTGTGAGAGTCAGTGTGAGTGTTCGAGTGAGTGTGAGAGTGAGTGTTTGAGTGAGTGTTCGAGTGAGTGTTCGAGTGAGTGTTCGAGTGAGTGTGAGAGTGAGTGTGAGAGTGAGTGTGAGAGTGAGTGTGAGAGTTTGAGTGAGAGTGAGAGTGAGTGTGAGAGTGAGAGTTCGAGTGAGAGTGAGTGTGAGTGTGAGAGCGAGAGTGAGAGTGAGTGTGAGAGTGAGAGTGAATGTTTGAGTGAGTATTAGAGTGAGCATGAGAGTGAGAGTTAGATCAAGTGTGGGTGTGAGAGTGAGTGTGAGTGTGAGAGTGAGAGTGAGTGTGAGGGTGAGAGTAAGTGTGAGAGTGAGTGTGAGAGTGAGTGTGAGTGTGAGAGTGACTGTGAGAGTGAGAGTGAGAGTGAGTGTGAGAGTGAGTGTGAGAGTGCATGTGAGATCAAGTGTGAGTGTGTGTGTGTGAGAGTGAATGTGAGAGTCAGATTGAGAGTGAGAGTGAGAGTGAGTGTGAGAGTGAGATCGAGTGTGGGTGTGAGAGTGAGTGTGAGAGTGAGAGTGGTGTGAGAGTGAGTGTGAATGTGGATGTGAGTGTGACTGTGAGATTGAGTGTGAGATTGAGTGTGAGATCGAGTACAGGTGTGAGAGCGAGTGTGAGAGTCAGAGTGAGTGTGAGTGTGAGAGTGAGAGTGAGTGTGAGAGTGAGAGTGAATGTGAGAGTGAGTATTCGAGTGAGCATGAGAGTGAGAGTGAGATCGAGTGTGGGTGTGAGAGTGAGAGTGAGTGTGAGAGTGAGAGTGAGTGTGAGAGTGAGAGTGAGTGTGAGATTGAGCGTGAGAGTGAGTGTGAGAGTGAATGTGAGAGTGAGATCGAGTGTGAGTGTGAGAGTGAGTGTGAGAGTCAGAGTGAGAGTGGGAGTGAGTGTGAGAGTTCGAGTGAGAGTGAGAGTGAGTGTGAGAGTGAGAGTGAGATCGAGTGTGGGTGTGAGAGTGAGTGTGAGAGTGAGAGTGAGTGTGAGAGTGAGTGTGAGAGTGAGTTTGAGTGTGAGAGTGAGTGTGAGAGTTAGTGTGAGAGTGAGAGTGATTGTGAGTGTGAGAGTGAGTCTGAGAGTGAGTGTGAGTGTGAGAGTGAGAGTGAGAGTGAATGTGAGAGTGAGTGTTACAGTGAGTGTTTCAGTGAGTGTGAGAGTGAGTGTGAGAGTGAGATCGAGTGAGAGTGTGAGTGTGAGAGTGAGTGTGAGAGTCAGAGTGAGTGTGAGTGTGAGTGTGAGAGTGAGAGTGAATGTGAGAGTGAGTGTTCGAGTGAGCGTGAGAGTGAGATAGAGTGTGAGAGTGAGTGTGAGTGTGGGTGTGAGTGTGAGTGTGAGTGAGAGTGAGAGTGAGTGTGAGAGTGAGAGTGAGAGTGAGTGTGAGTGTGAGAGTGAGAGTGAGTGTGAGTGTTAGAGTGAGCGTTTGAGTAAGTGTGAGTGTGAGTGTGAGTGTGAGTGTGAGTGTGAGAGTGAGTGTGAGTGTTAGAGTGAGTGTTTGAGTGAGTGTGAGAGTGAGAGTCCGAATGAGTGTGAGTGTGAGACTGTGTGTGAGTGTGAGTGAGAGTGAATGTGAGAGTGAGTGTTAGAGTGAGTGTGAGATAGAGTGTGAGTGAGAGTGAGTGTGATTGTGAGTGTGAGAGTGAGGGTGAGAGAGACTGTGAGTGTGAGTGTGACAGTGAGAGTGAGGGTGATTGTGAGAGTGTGTGAGTGAGTGTGAGTGTGAGAGTGAGAGTGAATGTGAGAGTGAGAGTGAGATAGAGTGTGAGAGTGAGAGTGAGATAGAGTGTGAGTGTGAGTGTGAGTGTGAGTGTGAGAGTGAGAGTGAGTGTGAGAGTGAGAGTGAGTGTGAGTGTGAGACTGAGAGTGAGAGTGAGAGTGAGTGTGAGTGTGAGTGTGAGAGTGAGTGTGAGTGTGAGTGTGAGTGTGAGAGAGAGTGAAAGTGAGAGTGAGTGTGAGAGTGAGAGTGAGAGTGAGAGTGAGAGTGAGAGTGAGAGTGAGTGTGAGATTGAGCGTGAGAGTGAGAGTGAGTGTGAGAGTGAGTGTGAGAGTGAGTGTGAAAGTGAGTGTGAGAGTGAGAGTTTGAGTGTGAGAGCGAGTGTGAGAGTCAGAGTGAGTGTGAGTGTGAGACTGAGTGTGAGAGTGAGAGTGAGTGTTCAAGTGAGCATGAGAGTGAGATCGAGTGTGGGTGTGAGAGTGAGAGTGGGTGTGAGAGTGAGAGTGAATGTTAGAGTGAGTATTAGAGTGAGCATGAGAGTGAGAGTGAGATCGAGTGTGGGTGTGAGAGTGACTGTGAGAGTGAGAGTGAGAGTGAGTGTGAGAGTGAGTGTGAGTGTGAGAGTGCGTGTGAGATCAAGTGTGAGTGTGAGTGTGAGAGTGAATGTGAGAGTCAGATTGAGAGTGAGAGTGAGAGTGAGTGTGAGTGTGAGTGTGAGACTGAGTGTGAGAGTGAGAGTGGGAGTGAATGCAAGAGTGAGTGTTCGAGGGAGTGTGCGATCGAGTGTGGGTGTGAGAGTGAGTGTGAGAGTGAGTGTGAGAGTGAGAGTGAGTGTGAGAGTTCGAGTGAGTGTGAGTGTGAGAGTGAGATCGAGTGTGGGTGTGAGAGTGAGATCGAGTGTGGGTGTGAGAGTGAGTGTGGATGTGAGTGTGACTGTGAGATTGAGTGTGAGATTGAGTGTGAGATCGAGTGCAGGTGTGAGAGCGAGTGTGAGAGTCAGAGTGAGTGTGAGTGTGAGACTGGGTGAGTGTGAGAGTGAGAGTGAGTGTGAGAGTGAGAGTGAGAGAGAGTGTAAGTGTGATAGTGAGAGTGAGTGTGAGTGTGAGTCTGAGTGTGAGAGTGAGAGTGAATGTGAGAGTGAGTGTTAGAGTGAGTGTGAGAGTGAGAGTGAGATCGAGTGTGGGTGTGAGTGTGAGTGTGAGAGTGAGAGTGAGAGGGAGAGTGAGTGTGAGTGTGAGAGTGAGTGTGAGATTGAGCTTGAGAGTGAGAGTGAGTGTGAGAGTGAGTGTGAGATTGAGCATGAGAGTGAGAGTGAGAGTGAGAGTGAATGTGAGAGTGAGATAGAGTGTGAGTGTGAGAGTGAGTGTGAGAGTGAGTGTGAGAGTCAGTGTGAGTGTTCGAGTGAGTGTGAGAGTGAGTGTTTGAGTGAGTGTTCGAGTGAGTGTTCGAGTGAGTGTTCGAGTGAGTGTGAGAGTGAGTGTGAGAGTGAGTGTGAGAGTGAGTGTGAGAGTTTGAGTGAGAGTGAGAGTGAGTGTGAGAGTGAGAGTTCGAGTGAGAGTGAGTGTGAGTGTGAGAGCGAGAGTGAGAGTGAGTGTGAGAGTGAGAGTGAATGTTTGAGTGAGTATTAGAGTGAGCATGAGAGTGAGAGTTAGATCAAGTGTGGGTGTGAGAGTGAGTGTGAGTGTGAGAGTGAGAGTGAGTGTGAGGGTGAGAGTAAGTGTGAGAGTGAGTGTGAGAGTGAGTGTGAGTGTGAGAGTGACTGTGAGAGTGAGAGTGAGAGTGAGTGTGAGAGTGAGTGTGAGAGTGCATGTGAGATCAAGTGTGAGTGTGTGTGTGTGAGAGTGAATGTGAGAGTCAGATTGAGAGTGAGAGTGAGAGTGAGTGTGAGAGTGAGATCGAGTGTGGGTGTGAGAGTGAGTGTGAGAGTGAGAGTGGTGTGAGAGTGAGTGTGAATGTGGATGTGAGTGTGACTGTGAGATTGAGTGTGAGATTGAGTGTGAGATCGAGTACAGGTGTGAGAGCGAGTGTGAGAGTCAGAGTGAGTGTGAGTGTGAGAGTGAGAGTGAGAGTGAGAGTGAGAGTGAATGTGAGAGTGAGTATTAGAATGAGCATGAGAGTGAGAGTGAGATCGAGTGTGGGTGTGAGAGTGAGTGTGAGAGTGAGAGTGAGAGTGAGTGTGAGAGTGAGAGTGAGAGTGAGAGTGAGAGTGAGAGTGAGAGTGAGAGTGAGAGTGAGAGTGAGAGTGAGTGTGAATGTGAGAGTGAGTGTGAGAGTCAGAGTGAGAGTGGGAGTGAGTGTGAGAGTTCGAGTGAGAGTGAGAGTGAGTGTGAGAGTGAGAGTGAGATCGAGTGTGGGTGTGAGAGTGAGTGTGAGAGTGAGAGTGAGTGTGAGAGTGAGTGTGAGAGTGAGTGTGAGAGTTAGTGTGAGAGTGAGAGTGATTGTGAGTGTGAGAGTGAGTCTGAGAGTGAGTGTGAGTGTGAGAGTGAGAGTGAATGTGAGAGTGAGTGTTACAGTGAGTGTTTCAGTGAGTGTGAGAGTGAGTGTGAGAGTGAGATCGAGTGAGAGTGTGAGTGTGAGAGTGAGTGTGAGAGTCAGAGTGAGTGTGAGTGTGAGTGTGAGAGTGAGAGTGAATGTGAGAGTGAGTGTTCGAGTGAGCGTGAGAGTGAGATAGAGTGTGAGAGTGAGTGTGAGTGTGGGTGTGAGTGTGAGTGTGAGTGAGAGTGAGTGTGAGAGTGAGAGTGAGAGTGAGTGTGAGTGTGAGAGTGAGAGTGAGTGTGAGTGTTAGAGTGAGCGTTTGAGTAAGTGTGAGTGTGAGTGTGAGTGTGAGAGTGAGTGTGAGTGTTGGAGTGAGTGTTTGAGTGAGTGTGAGAGTGAGAGTGAGGGTGAGTGTGAGTGTGAGAGTGAATGTGAATGTGAGAGTGAGAGTGAGAGTGAATGTGAGTGTGTGTTCGAGTGAGTGTTAGAGTGAGAGTGAGTGTGAGTGTTAGAGTGAGTGTTTGAGTGAGTGTGAGAGTGAGAGTCCGAATGAGTGTGAGTGTGAGACTGTGTGTGAGTGTGAGTGAGAGTGAATGTGAGAGTGAGTGTTAGAGTGAGTGTGAGATAGAGTGTGAGTGAGAGTGAGTGTGATTGTGAGTGTGAGAGTGAGGGTGAGAGAGACTGTGAGTGTGAGTGTGACTGTGAGATTGAGTGTGAGATTGAGTGTGAGATCGAGTGCAGGTGTGAGAGCGAGTGTGAGACTGTGTGAGTGTGAGAGCGAGAGTGAGAGTGAATGTGAGAGCGAGAGTGAGAGTGAATGTGAGAGTGAGTATTCGAGTGAGCATGAGAGTGAGAGTGAGATCGAGTGTGGGTGTGAGAGTGAGAGTGAGCGTGAGAGTGAGAGTGAGAGTGAGTGTGAGAGTAAGAGTGAGAGTGAGTGTGAGATTGAGCGTGAGAGTGAGTGTGAGAGTGAGAGTGAGAGTGAGATCGAGTGCGAGTATGAGTGTGAGTGTGAGAGCGAGTGTGAGAGTCAGAGTGAGTGAGTGTGAGTGTGAGACTGAGTGTGAAAGTGAGAGTGAGAGTGAATGTTAGAGTGAGTATTATAGTGAGCATGAGAGTGAGAGTGAGATCAAGTGTGGGTGTGAGAGTGAGTGTGAGAGTGAGTGTGAGAGTGAGAGTGAGTGTGAGGGTGAGAGTAAGTGTGAGAGTGAGTGTGAGAGTGAGTGTGAGTGTGAGAGTGACTGTGAGAGTGAGAGTGAGTGTGAGAGTGAGTGTGAGAGTGCATGTGAGATCAAGTGTGAGTGTGTGTGTGAGAGTGAATGTGAGAGTCAGATTGAGAGTGAGAGTGAGAGTGAGTGTGAGAGTGAGATCGAGTGTGGGTGTGAGAGTGAGTGTGAGAGTGAGAGTGGTGTGAGAGTGAGTGTGAGTGTGGATGTGAGTGTGACTGTGAGATTGAGTGTGAGATTGAGTGTGAGATCGAGTACAGGTGTGAGAGCGAGTGTGAGAGTCAGAGTGAGTGTGAGTGTGAGACTGTGTGAGTGTGAGAGTGAGAGTGAGAGTGAATGTGAGAGTGAGTATTCGAGTGAGCATGAGAGTGAGAGTGAGATCGAGTGTGGGTGTGAGAGTGAGAGTGAGCGTGAGAGTGAGTGTGAGAGTGAATGTGAGAGTGAGAGTGAGAGTGAGTGTGAGATTGAGCGTGAGAGTGAGTGTGAGAGTGAATGTGAGAGTGAGATCGAGTGTGAGTGTGAGAGTGAGTGTGAGAGTCAGAGTGAGAGTGAGAGTGGGAGTGAGTGTGAGAGTTCGAGTGAGAGTGAGAGTGAGTGTGAGAGTGAGAGTGAGATTGAGTGTGGGTGTGAGAGTGAGTGTGAGAGTGAGAGTGAGTGTGAGAGTGAGTGTGAGAGTGAGTTTGAGTGTGAGAGTGAGTGTGAGAGTGAGTGTGAGAGTTAGTGTGAGAGTGAGAGTGATTGTGAGTGTGAGAGTGAGTCTGAGAGTGAGTGTGAGAGTGAGCGTGAGAGTGAGATAGAGTGTGAGAGTGAGTGTGAGTGCGAGAGTGAGTGCGAGAGTGAGTGTGAGAGTGAGAGTGAGTGTGAGAGTGAGTGTGAGTGCGAGAGTGAGTGCGAGAGTGAGAGTGAGAGTGAGTGTGAATGTGAGAGTGAGATCGAGTGCGAGTGTGAGTGTGAGAGCGAGTGTGAGAGTCAGAGCGAGTGTGAGTGTGAGTGTGGGTGTGAGTGTGAGTGAGAGTGAGTGAGTGTGAGAGTGAGAGTGAGTGTGAGTGTGAGAGTGAGAGTGAGTGTGAGTGTTGGAGTGAGTGTTTGAGTGAGTGTGAGAGTGAGAGTGAGTGTGAGTGTGAGTGTGAGAGTGAATGTGAATGTGAGAGTGAGAGTGAGAGTGAATGTGAGTGTGAGTGTTCGAGTGAGTGTTAGAGTGAGAGTGAGAGTGAGAGTGAGTGTGAGTGTGAGAGCGAGTGTTTGAGTGAGTGTGAGAGTGAGAGTGAGAGTGAGTGTGAGTGTGAGTGTGAGAGTGAATGTGAATGTGAGAGTGAGAGTGAGAGTGAATGTGAGTGTGAGTGTTCGAGTGAGTGTTAGAGTGAGAGTGAGTGTGAGTGTTAGAGTGAGTGTTTGAGTGAGTGTGAGAGTGAGAGTCCGAATGAGTGTGAGTGTGAGACTGTGTGTGAGTGTGAGTGAGAGTGAATGTGAGAGTGAGTGTTAGAGTGAGTGTGAGATAGAGTGTGAGTGAGAGTGAGTGTGAGAGTGAGAGTGAGTGTGAGTGTGAGTGTGAGTGTGACAGTGAGAGTGAGGGTGATTGTGAGAGTGTGTGAGTGAGTGTGAGTGTGAGAGTGAGAGTGAATGTGAGAGTGAGATAGAGTGTGAGAGTGAGAGTGAGATAGAGTGTGAGTGTGAGAGTGAGAGTGAGAGTGAGTGTGAGAGTGAGAGTGAGTGTGAGTGTGAGACTGAGTGTGAGAGTGAGAGTGAGTGTGAGTGTGAGAGTGAGTGTGAGTATGAGTGTGAGTGTGAGAGAGAGTGAGAGTGAGAGTGAGTGTGAGAGTGAGAGTGAGTGTGAGATTGAGCGTGAGAGTGAGAGTGAGTGTGAGAGTGAGTGTGAGATTGAGCGTGAGAGTGAGTGTGAGTGTGAGAGTGAGTGTGAGAGTTCGAGTGAGAGTTCGAGTGAGAGTGAGTGTGTGAGTGAGTGTGAGAGTTCGAGTGAGAGTGAGTGTGAGAGTGAGAGTGAGTGTGAGAGTTCGAGTGAGCGTGAGAGTGAGATAGAGTGCGAGAGTGAGTGTGAGTGTGGGTGTGAGTGTGAGTGAGAGTGAGTGAGTGTGAGAGTGAGAGTGAGAGTGAGTGTGAGTGTGAGAGTGAGAGTGAGTGTGAGTGTTAGAGTGAGCGTTTGAGTAAGTGTGAGTGTGAGTGTGAGTGTGAGAGTGAGTGTGAGTGTTAGAGTGAGTGTTTGAGTGAGTGTGAGAGTGAGAGTGAGGGTGAGTGTGAGTGTGAGAGTGAATGTGAATGTGAGAGTGAGAGTGAGAGTGAATGTGAGTGTGAGTGTTCGAGTGAGTGTTAGAGTGAGAGTGAGTGTTAGAGTGAGTGTTTGAGTGAGTGTGAGAGTGAGAGTCCGAATGAGTGTGAGTGTGAGACTGTGTGTGAGTGTGAGTGAGAGTGAATGTGAGAGTGAGTGTTAGAGTGAGTGTGAGATAGAGTGTGAGTGAGAGTGAGTGTGATTGTGAGTGTGAGAGTGAGGGTGAGAGAGACTGTGAGTGTGAGTGTGACAGTGAGAGTGAGGGTGATTGTGAGAGTGTGTGAGTGAGCGTGAGTGTGAGAGTGAGAGTGAATGTGAGAGTGAGAGTGAGATAGAGTGTGAGAGTGCGTGTGAGATCAAGTGTGAGTGTGAGTGTGAGAGTGAATGTGAGAGTCAGATTGAGTGTGAGAGTGAGAGTGAGTGTGAGTGTGAGACTGAGAGTGAGAGTGAGTGTGAGTGTGAGTGTGAGTGTGAGAGTGAGTGTGAGTGTGAGTGTGAGTGTGAGAGAGAGTGAAAGTGAGAGTGAGTGTGAGAGTGAGAGTGAGAGTGAGTGTGAGAGTGAGAGTGAGAGTGAGAGTGAGAGTGAGAGTGAGAGTGAGTGTGAGATTGAGCATGAGAGTGAGAGTGTGTGTGAGAGTGAGTGTGAGAGTGAGTGTGAGTGTGAGTGTGAGAGTGAGAGTTTGAGTGTGAGAGCGAGTGTGAGAGTCAGAGTGAGTGTGAGTGTGAGACTGAGTGTGAGAGTGAGAGTGAATGTTAGAGTGAGTATTAGAGTGAGCATGAGAGTGAGAGTGAGATCGAGTGTGGGTGTGAGAGTGACTGTGAGAGTGAGAGTGAGAGTGAGTGTGAGAGTGCGTGTGAGATCAAGTGTGAGTGTGAGTGTGAGAGTGAATGTGAGAGTCAGATTGAGAGTGAGAGTGAGAGTGAGTGTGAGTGTGAGTGTGAGACTGAGTGTGAGAGTGAGAGTGGGAGTGAATGCAAGAGTGAGTGTTCGAGGGAGTGTGCGATCGAGTGTGGGTGTGAGAGTGAGTGTGAGAGTGAGTGTGAGAGTGAGAGTGAGTGTGAGAGTTCGAGTGAGTGTGAGTGTGAGAGTGAGATCGAGTGTGGGTGTGAGAGTGAGTGTGGATGTGAGTGTGACTGTGAGATTGAGTGTGAGATTGAGTGTGAGATCGAGTGCAGGTGTGAGAGCGAGTGTGAGAGTCAGAGTGAGTGTGAGTGTGAGACTGTGTGAGTGTGAGAGCGAGAGTGAGAGTGAATGTGAGAGTGAGTATTCGCGTGAGCATGAGAGTGAGAGTGAGATCGAGTGTGGGTGTGAGAGTGAGAGTGAGCGTGAGAGTGAGAGTGAGAGTGAGTGTGAGAGTGAGAGTGAGAGTGAGTGTGAGATTGAGCGTGAGAGTGAGTGTGAGAGTGAGAGTGAGATCGAGTGCGAGTATGAGTGTGAGTGTGAGAGCGAGTGTGAGAGTCAGAGTGAGTGAGTGTGAGTGTGAGACTGAGTGTGAAAGTGAGAGTGAGAGTGAATGTTAGAGTGAGTATTAGATTGAGCATGAGAGTGAGAGTGAGATCAAGTGTGGGTGTGAGAGTGAGTGTGAGAGTGAGTGTGAGAGTGAGAGTGAGTGTGAGGGTGAGAGTAAGTGTGAGAGTGAGTGTGAGAGTGAGTGTGAGTGTGAGAGTGACTGTGAGAGTGAGAGTGAGTGTGAGAGTGAGTGTGAGAGTGCATGTGAGATCAAGTGTGAGTGTGTGTGTGAGAGTGAATGTGAGAGTCAGATTGAGAGTGAGAGTGAGAGTGAGTGTGAGAGTGAGATCGAGTGTGGGTGTGAGAGTGAGTGTGAGAGTGAGAGTGGTGTGAGAGTGAGTGTGAGTGTGGATGTGAGTGTGACTGTGAGATTGAGTGTGAGATTGAGTGTGAGATCGAGTACAGGTGTGAGAGCGAGTGTGAGAGTCAGAGTGAGTGTGAGTGTGAGACTGTGTGAGTGTGAGAGTGAGAGTGAGAGTGAATGTGAGAGTGAGTATTCGAGTGAGCATGAGAGTGAGAGTGAGATCGAGTGTGGGTGTGAGAGTGAGAGTGAGCGTGAGAGTGAGTGTGAGAGTGAATGTGAGAGTGAGAGTGAGAGTGAGTGTGAGATTGAGCGTGAGAGTGAGTGTGAGAGTGAATGTGAGAGTGAGATCGAGTGTGAGTGTGAGAGTGAGTGTGAGAGTGAGTGTGAGAGTCAGAGTGAGAGTGAGAGTGGGAGTGAGTGTGAGAGTTCGAGTGAGAGTGAGAGTGAGTGTGAGAGTGAGAGTGAGATTGAGTGTGGGTGTGAGAGTGAGTGTGAGAGTGAGAGTGAGTGTGAGAGTGAGTGTGAGAGTGAGTTTGAGTGTGAGAGTGAGTGTGAGAGTGAGTGTGAGAGTTAGTGTGAGAGTGAGAGTGACTGTGAGTGTGAGAGTGAGACTGAGAGTGAGTGTGAGAGTGAGCGTGAGAGTGAGATAGAGTGTGAGAGTGAGAGTGAGTGCGAGAGTGAGTGCGAGAGTGAGTGTGAGAGTGAGTGTGAGAGTGAGAGTGAGTGTGAGAGTGAGTGTGAGTGCGAGAGTGAGTGCGAGAGAGAGTGAGAGTGAGTGTGAATGTGAGAGTGAGATCGAGTGCGAGTGTGAGTGTGAGAGAGAGTGTGAGAGTCAGAGCGAGTGTGAGTGTGAGTGTGGGTGTGAGTGTGAGTGTGAGTGTGAGTGTGAGTGAGTGTGAGAGTGAGAGTGAGTGTGAGTGTGAGAGTGAGAGTGAGTGTGAGTGTTGGAGTGAGTGTTTGAGTGAGTGTGAGAGTGAGAGTGAGTGTGAGTGTGAGTGTGAGAGTGAATGTGAATGTGCGAGTGAGAGTGAGAGTGAATGTGAGTGTGAGTGTTCGAGTGAGTGTTAGAGTGAGAGTGAGAGTGAGAGTGAGTGTGAGTGTGAGAGCGAGTGTTTGAGTGAGTGTGAGAGTGAGAGTGAGAGTGAGTGTGAGTGTGAGTGTGAGAGTGAATGTGAATGTGAGAGTGAGAGTGAGAGTGAATGTGAGTGTGAGTGTTCGAGTGAGTGTTAGAGTGAGAGTGAGTGTGAGTGTTAGAGTGAGTGTTTGAGTGAGTGTGAGAGTGAGAGTCCGAATGAGTGTGAGTGTGAGACTGTGTGTGAGTGTGAGTGAGAGTGAATGTGAGAGTGAGTGTTAGAGTGAGTGTGAGATAGAGTGTGAGTGAGAGTGAGTGTGAGAGTGAGTGTGAGAGTGAGTGTGAGTGTGAGTGTGAGTGTGACAGTGAGAGTGAGGGTGATTGTGAGAGTGTGTGAGTGAGTGTGAGTGTGAGAGTGAGAGTGAATGTGAGAGTGAGATAGAGTGTGAGAGTGAGAGTGAGATAGAGTGTGAGTGTGAGAGTGAGAGTGAGAGTGAGTGTGAGAGTGAGAGTGAGTGTGAGTGTGAGACTGAGTGTGAGAGTGAGAGTGAGTGTGAGTGTGAGAGTGAGTGTGAGTATGAGTGTGAGTGTGAGAGAGAGTGAGAGTGAGAGTGAGTGTGAGAGTGAGAGTGAGTGTGAGATTGAGCGTGAGAGTGAGAGTGAGTGTGAGAGTGAGTGTGAGATTGAGCGTGAGAGTGAGTGTGAGTGTGAGAGTGAGTGTGAGAGTTCGAGTGAGAGTTCGAGTGAGTGTGTGAGTGAGTGTGAGAGTTCGAGTGAGAGTGAGTGTGATAGTGAGAGTGAGTGTGAGAGTTCGAGTGAGAGTGAGAGTTCGAGTGAGAGTGAGTGTGATAGTGAGAGTGAGTGTGAGAGTTCGAGTGAGAGTGAGAGTTCGAGTGAGAGTGAGTGTGAGAGCGAGAGTGAGTGTGAGAGTTAGAGTGAATGTGAGTGTGAGTGTTAGAGTGAGTGTTAGAGTGAGTGTGAGAGTGAGTGTGAGAGTGAGTGTGAAAGTGAGTGTGAGAGTGAGAGTGTGAGTGTGAGAGCGAGTGTGAGAGTCAGAGTGAGTGTGAGTGTGAGACTGAGTGTGAGAGTGAGAGTGAGTGAGAGTGAGTGTGAGTGAGCATGAGAGTGAGATCGAGTGTGGGTGTGAGAGGGAGAGTGAGTGTGAGAGTGAGAGTGAATGTTAGAGTGAGTATTAGAGTGAGCATGAGAGTGAGAGTGAGATCGAGTGTGGGTGTGAGAGTGAGTGTGAGAGTGAGAGTGAGTGTGAGGGTGAGAGTAAGTGTGAGAGTGAGAGTGAGTGTGAGTGTGAGAGTGACTGTGAGAGTGAGAGTGAGTGTGAGAGTGAGTGTGAGTGTGAGAGTGCGTGTGAGATCAAGTGTGAGTGTGAGTGTGAGAGTGAATGTGAGAGTCAGATTGAGAGTGAGAGTGAGAGTGAGTGTGGGTGTGAGTGTGAGAGTGAGTGTGAGTGTGAGTTTTAGAGTGAGTGTTAGAGTGAGAGTGAGATTGAGTGTGGGTGTGAGTGTGAGAGTGAGTGTGAGTGTGATAGTGAGTGTGAGTGTTGGAGTGAGAGTGAGTGCGAGAGTGAGTGTGAGAGTGAGATCGAGTGCAAGTGTGAGAGCGAGTGTGAGTGTCAGAGTGAGTGTGAGTGTGAGACTGAGTGTGAGTGAATGTGAGAGTGAGTGTTAGAGTGAGTGTGAGAGTGAGTGTGAGAGTGAGTGAGATCGAGTGTGGGTGTGAGAGTGAGTGTGAGAGTGAGTGTGAGTGTGGGTGTGAGTGTGAGAGTGAGTGTGAGTGAGTTTGAGTGTGAGAGTGAGTTTGAGTGAGAGTGAGATCGAGTGCGAGTGTGAGAGCGAGTGTGAGAGTCAGAGTGAGTGTGAGAGCGAGTGTGAGAGTGAGTGTGAGAGTGAGTGTGCGAGTGCATGAGAGTGAGAGTGAGTGCGAGCATGAGCGTGAGAGTGAGTGAGTGTGTGTGAGTGTGAGTGTGAGTGAGAGTGAGAGTGAGTTTAAATGTGAGAGAGAGATGCTGTGGCTTTTGTTTTCCAAATTGTGCCTCCCCCGACGAAACTCGGGAATCGGAGAGAAGGCAGTGATGCATGTGGCCTCGAATTTTGTGCAAATCAAAGTCAGTCACCGTGACATTGGTTTCCCACATGCCAAAGAGTTCCTCACGAACCTGTGTACGAGATGTTTTATCGGAAGGTGGATGTGGAAAGCCAAAGTGTAAGACCGAGACATCACGAAAAGTGAAAGGATATGTTTAATTGATCAAGGCCGAACTTTAAAACAAGGAAATTTGATTTTCAACTGCTTGGGAACCGCGACATAAAGTTATGATAACATTTATTATGAAACATTGAAATAGCATGAAATAATATGATGGTAATTAATTTTTGCAATCCTTATGTGTTACGTCACAGTGGTCACACTCACCTCACAGCTGTCGAGCCTGGGTTCAAATCCTGACTCAGCGATGAACTGTCATCCCGGTGTTTCACAGGCAGGGTGATTCATCAATGACCACCCCACCTGTAAAACACCGGGATGACAGTTTATAGCTGGGATGGACGTTGAATCCTCGGATGGACGTTGAATGGGTGTCCCGTCTGCTGGTATTCGTTGGTGGACACTAAATATCCCAAGGTGTCGTTCACGAAGAGTTGGCGAGCTATCGCCGGTACCGTGGAACAAATTACAAATTCTTGTCCTGACTCCGCAAGTCGGATTGCAACCCGACCATGATTGTAGCTCAGTGACTGCTTCAGCAACACCAAGGTAATCATAATGAACATGTAATGCAACACATTAAATTGGCCTGGTGTGGCTTAACGGTTAAGGTTAATGGTCCAGACAGCATCAGCCCACGTGTCCTAAAAACCTGCTCCTCTGCTCTTGCTCACCCTCTCTCTGTTCTATTCACCCTCTCATTTGCTCAAGGTCCTCTGCTATCTGCTTGGAAATCAGGAAACATTACTGCCCTGCATAAAAAGGTGCAAAAACAGATCCATGCAACTGCAGACCAATCAGCCTTCTCCCAATCATCAGCAAGGTTATGGAATCCATCATCGCTTCAGACATAAAATCCTTCCTCTTCTCCAATGGCTCGATTTTCGATCATCAATTGGGTTTCGGACCAGGTCACTCTACCCTGGATATACTGCTTCTGCTCTCCCAACAATGGATGGAGGTACTCAATGCCAGACATGAAATCCGAGCCGTATCCCTGGACATATCGCGTGCTTTTGACACGGTCTGGCACCCTGCCCTGCTCACCAAACACTCTTCCTATGGTATCCAAGGCCATCACAACTCACGGCTCGCCTGTCACAGTCAATGTGTGGCCCGAAATGGAGTTCTTTCATCCCCTCTTCCTGTCCAGGCTGGAGTTCCTCAAGGTAGCGTTCTGGGCCCTGTTCTTTTTCTGGTTTTCATAAATGATCTCTCCACCTGGGAAATCCTCTTTATCTCTTTGCTGATGACTCCACCCTCTGCCATACTATCTGTCATCCCTCAGACTGGCAAGCAGCAGCTTCTTCACTCTCTGCAGATCTGGGTAAAATCACAAACTGGTTCAACACATGCAACATGTTTTTCAATCCGGACAAATTTCAAACTCTGTCTCTCCGAAAGGACCGTTTCGACCCACCCCCCCCCCACCATCCACTTTCTCAACAATCCTCTGGAAGAAGTCTTTTCTTTCAAGCTTCTGGGTATCATTGTCTGCCATGACCTTTCCTGGAAAAGTCACATTTCCAACCTCGCCTCCAAAGCCAGTCGCCGACTGGGAATCCTCGGTCGTGCAAAGTCCTTCCTCGGCCCACCTGAGCTCCTGACCACTTACACAGCTTTTGTCCGCAACCTGATGGAGTACTGCTCTCCCCTCCGGGCTGGTGCTCCTGCCTCTCACCTTTCTCGGCTTCATGCTGTGGAAAACAAGGCATTTCGGATCATTGGCATCTCCCGTGATGAGGCTGTCTTTGGGTCTCTCATTCTCTCACCGGAGGCTGGTCGGTGGTCTTTCTGTCTTCTACCATCAGCTCTCTGGCCTCACTCCCCCCTGCTCTGTCTGTTATCTCCCCTCCCCCCCCCCCGACTCCCAATATTTCATCAGGGCACTCAAGGTCCACCAACAACCCCCTTCTGGTAAAACTCCCAAAATCACGAATCACTGCTCACCTCCACTCTTTCATTCCTCCTTTTTCCCACCTTTGGAATAAACTCCCTCTCTATTCAATCCCATTCTTCCCTCCAGGCCCTCAAAACAGCTGTTCACCACCACCTATCATCCCCCATCCAAATCCTCGATCTTTTCTACCGCCGTTAATCCACCACAAACCTACCTCCTTCAAATTCCCTGCTGTCCTTCCTGAAAGTCCCTGTAATGTCCATCTTGTAATGTCCCCATGTTCCCCACCCCATCCATCTCCCTTCCGCAGATCTCCTAATGTTTCTGTTCCCCACTGTTTTGTCCTCCCCTCTTGTCTCATGCCCCCCCTCCCCCATTGCTGTGCGTTGTGTGTTCGCTCTCATATGAGCTTCGACAAGGTATACAAAAAAAGGTGGCTGTCTTAGGGTCTTGAGTTCAAGCTCCTGTCGTGTCTCGTTGAATCAACACTGGGTGGGTTTACTCAGCCTGTCATCCCTCTGAGATCGGTGAAATAAGTACCAGTTTGCTGGTAATTGGGGCACTGCATCAGCAGAAAAGCTGCACTCCCAGAAAATGATGCAGCCAAGCACAGCCACAAGCTCCGAAAAAATAAATACATGATATGACATCACAACAGGAGGGCATCATGTCAGAGGTTTCCCACAACTTTTGCTCCTTACAATCAAGACACTCCATGAGATCGATTTTCATGATGCCTTTCCTTCCTGAAGATTATCCCAAGGATTATGTTTCATGATGAGGTCATTACCCTTGCCGAAGGAGAGGACATTGCATTTGGGGCTGCTTGTTTGCCTGTTTGTCCACACAGAACTTTAATGTTTTCCTCCACAACTGCTTGTCAGATTGGGAAGAAATTTTCTCCATTGGAGCGACTAATGTAGAATGTTTTATTGATAACTATGACGTCATAGTCCACGTGGTGTTGCAGCTATGTTGGAAAAACGGAAAAAATTTTGGACCTCTGTATCTGAAACCACACCAAGGAAAAAATGAAAACTTGGTAGATTGCAAGTACTCATCATGGGGAGTAATTTTTAAATGACGTCACAGGTGCATTCGTTATGACGTCATAACTGCATATGTAGAACGCTACATCGGATCAGTATGAAATTATTTGAGGGTCATCTTGGGATAAAATTGTCCAGAGAAAAAAAATGTGATGACGTCATCGGACACGTGATTCGGCAGCCTTTTTTTTAACCTTCAAAAATCTTCTTCTCTGAAATGGCTAAACATATCGAGGCGAAACTTCACACGTATAACCACCTATCCATTAGGAACAAAAGATTCACACATGATGTCATAGGTCACTTGATTTGGCAGCCACATTGGATTTACCATAAAACCTATAAAAATGTTCCTCTCCAGAACGGCTGGACAGATCACATGGAAACTTCAGGCAAATGTTCCCCAAGTCTTGTGTGCATCAGTTTGTTAAGGAATAATTGATAGGTCACATGGTTTGGCAGCCATATTGGATTGAAGAAATATATTAAATGTTTTCTCCAGAACCGCTCAATCAATCGACGTGAAACTTCACAATGATGATCGAGTCATGATGGGCAATAAAGGATTTAAATTTCAACTTGATCGGACGTGTGGTCTGGCAGCCAGAATTATTTAATTTTTTGATATGGGTATGCCTGGTGTTGGCTTAATGGTTAGGGTAGTGGGCTTGGGATCCTAGGGTCCTGAGTTCAAATCCCGCTCAGCTGTTGAATTAACACCAGGTGGGGTTGACTCTGCCTGTCATCCTTCCGAGGTCAGCAAAATGAGTGCCAGCATGCTGGTATACTGTGTCGGAGTGGCGACCCGTCCAGGATTGTTCCCAATAGCCAAGGAGACTGCTTCGGCGGCACCAACGCTCTGCACAGAGTATGGTCCTAATGGATGGATGGATATGAGTCGTTTCGTTTTTTTGAAAAAGGCTCACTTGGCTGTGCCTGGATGGGTTTGAGGGTAGAGGAGTAGCAGCTAAAATGTGAATCCTATCCAGGTTTCTCCTGATGACTTACATGTTTTTTTGCTGGTTCAGGTTCCTTCTGATGACTCCAATGGAGGACTGTTCCTATTTGGTCTTCCATTTGATTTGATTTGAATTTATTTTCATCACATTCTAAATTCAATTGAACAATGAATCATAAAAAAACGTCATGGGCCAGGGTCAGATCAAAGCGGGGTTGCATCAAAGCAGGACATCTTGGTACCCAGTCATCACTGCCAGCAATTACAAAGTAGCAGTTCTAGTTGTCTCATTAATTATGTAACACACCAGCACAAAAACATCACACAAAATACATGACACAAAACAAGTCCTGGCGAGGGTCTGTAATCTCTGATTGCTCTTTTTCTTGCTTTTATTTGTGATATGCTTGACATTCACCTCGAGGGCCAGTTTCCGGGTTCTGAACAATAGCTGCATCTCTACCCTTGCTCATTACATTGGATCTCCCACCAGCAATCACAGCAACAAACCCTTTACCATGCATGGGAGGAAAAGAAGGAGGTATTTCTAACTGCACTTTGCAACGAAACATCATCTGTCAAATAAGATCAGGTCAGGTATGGGAGCATGTGCCGGAGCAGCGCGTCGCTGCAACCATTTTCCGCCCGAACTCCAGCGGAACCTGGCCATCCCCCAGGCAGATGCCTGGCCCATCCCCATCTCCTTGAGATGCCGATCAACCTGCTGCAACCACGAGGCACGTAGTCGGCCCATTGGCCTCCTCTACTCACGAGACTCCCTTGCTAAGAGAATCTGGTAAGCAGGATCAGCATCAGGAAAATGAGCCACATGTCCATACAGCTACAACTGATGCAGGTAACAAATCTCATTTGAGTCTCTCTCAGCAACTACTCATTGGACACAAAGTCTGAACAGTGATGGCCAAGGATTCTCCGAAAAGCCCTGGTACCAAAAGAGTTAAGTCTCCGTTTCAGATCCCTGACCAGAGTCCAAGTTTCACATCCTTAGAGAAAGACTCGAAGCACTGAAGACTCGGACTTTCGTCCTCTTGCACAGGTACCGACAGCTCCACACCCCATGATCCAGTGAATCCATGACTTTTCTGAGGTCCCAAAAAGTTCCCGAGGACCCAAAAGTCCCCAAAAAGTTCCTGAGGACCCAAAAGTTCCAAAAAGTCTGAGAACCCAAAAGTTCCCAAGGACCCAAAAAGTCCTCATGCACCCAAAAAGTCCATAAGGACCCAAAAGTCACCAAGGACAAATTCCCAAACAGTGCCCGAGAACCCAAAATTCCCAAAAGTTCCCGAGGACCCAAAAGTCCTGAGGACCCAAAAGACTCTGTTGACCCTTTAAAACTTGACTATATCTACGACAAAAAATCCATTGGAATTCCCATGTTTTAAACACACGCCATATTAAGGTATATAGAGCAGCTTAATTTGTCCTTCTACCACGGCATGGAATTGTAATCTAATAAATTAGATTCATCGGATGTCTGTGCCTGTCTGTCTTCACATTTTAGCAAAGATGGCTGGGCCAAAAACCACCAAATTTGGCACAGAGGAAAAGTCTGATCCGGGGTTGTCCTAAGTGTATTTTCATCCACAGCCTCAACCTTAAAAAATCCCGAAGAACCATGACTTTTTTTTTTTTACATGATTGAGAGATTTTCTACATGCTTGGGAGATAAGACCCCTTAAGACCCACAAGATCCTTAAGACCATTGAATTCCCCGAACACAATTAAGATTAAAAAAAACCCCGAATACCCCAAAGACTCTATGGACCCCAAAGACGGTTAAGATCCCGAAGACTCTTGAAGACTCCTAAGACACCAAAGACCCTGAAAACCCCTCAGAGCAGGAAGACCTCGAAGACCCTTAAGACCCCTTTACCCACTGGTGTTCTGGCCCCTTCACAGTCCCCCCCCTCCCCAACCCTCACCCTGTCAGTTCTCCTGTCCCCAATCCACCTGCCCCATTCTCAACCCTGCCAGCTCTCCTGCTTCTCCCACTTCCCACTTCTTGGTACCCCCCCCCCCCAACATTCTTCCACTCGGGCAACGCCGGGTAATCCTGCTAGTGTTGTGTGTGTGTGTGTGTGTGTGTGTGTGTGTGTGTGTGTGTGTGTGTGTGTGTATTATCTATATCTATCTATCTATCTATGTGTATATATATATATATATATATATATATATATATATATATATATATATATATATATATATATATATATATATATATATATATATTGTTGTGGTTGACGAAATTCGCAAACCACCATTCAGGCCCCTTAGGTGAGATATCTCTGTAAGTATATGTGTAGTTAGGCCCAAACCCGTTGTTTAGAGGGAATAAATGTCATTCATTCGGGCTGCGACCCCTCTAGACAGCCGTTTTTCTTTTACTATCTTTATTTTGGACCAGCCGCCATTACTACCACCACAACCACCACCAACCACGTCTCAACAGCCATCACACAACAACCACCAACCGCAACGCCGCTTCACAACAACAGCCACGACCTTTACCGTCACATCTCGCTCTTGCAACCATCGCATCACCGCCATTCCCGCGCCGCTTGTGGGCGCCGATCCTGGACTCGTGCAGGGCGCGCACCGAGCAGCGGGTGCAAAAACACCAGCCTTTCCGAAGCAATCGGATCAAAAACGACTCACGCCCACTTCTGTTCCATCCTATCGGCGAGCGTGGGGCGATTTGGCCTCCTCCAGGTGCGTCGGAGTATAATCGCTATATGCAGATTCGCGGATCAAAAAGCATTCACGCCCACTTTTCCTCTGTCCAATGGGGAGCCAGCCAGAGGTAAAGGGTCGAAGGTGAAAGAGCGAAGCCACGGGGGGCTATAAAGGGCCGCGTTCGCTCGCCAAAAAGGCAGTTGAGTTGGGACGAGTCGAGTCAAGTTGAGTTGGGACGAGTCGAGTCAAGTTGAGTTGGAAAGAGTCAGTCAAGGAGAGTGGAGAAGAGAAGAGTCGGAGAAAGCAGTTGGACGGAGCTGTGGAGAGTGGGAGAGTTGGAGAGGTGGCGGCGGCGAAGGCAGTCGAGGGGGCGCTCGTGTCAGAGTCGGGGAGCTGCGGAGAGGGGAGGCCGGTAACGCGACCGAGGTCGCGGTGTAGACGCTCGTCGCGGGACCCGAGCCAGCGAGATATCCTCATCCCCCCGAGCATCAACAACCCCTTCCTGTTTCCCCCCGCGCTGAGATAGTGCGAGAAGGGGGCCCCGTTCCCACCCCATTCCAGACACTGTCCGCGAGGCCCGCGGAGTCGGGGCGCCACCGCCATTTTGCGGCTCATCACCAGACGGGTAGGCTCGACGCGGTCTCGGCCCCAGGCCCGTCTGCCCCCCTCATCGTTGAGGGTGGTCCCTTTTTCTTTTGCTTTGAGTATATGTGTTGTCGGCGCCGTCTGTGAAGTAAAACTGTATAAGTATTGCCGTGTGCTTGGTAGTCGGTGGTAGATCTGCATTGTGTTTCACTTTTACATTTGCTTTTTGTGCATTACTGTGGTGTTTCTTCTTTTACATTTGCTTTTGGTGTATAATTGTATATGTGTGCTTTCCGTTTGCCGCGGAATAAATGT
>NC_140963.1:109797473-109842473 GCF_056783735.1 Eptatretus burgeri
CCCTAATTTCTCAATGGTGAAGAATCACTTTAAAAATTCTAGTAGTCTGATCCGGATCCGGATCTTCACCAAAATCTAATCACTTCGTCCTTGTTACACACCCATCCTGCCCACTAAATTTCATCCGGATGTGTGCACAACTTTTTGAGATATCCTACACACAAACAAAGACAGAAAGGGGTGAAAACAACCTCCTTCACCTTCAGTGGTGGAGGTCATAATGACCCGTCATCTCTGTCTCACCTCAGCACCGTGCTGGCCTCCATCGCA
Source organism: Eptatretus burgeri (assembly GCF_056783735.1). Taxonomy (NCBI): domain Eukaryota; kingdom Metazoa; phylum Chordata; class Myxini; order Myxiniformes; family Myxinidae; genus Eptatretus; species Eptatretus burgeri. The sequence goes on from NC_140963.1 coordinate 109,797,744, forward strand.
GACTCAGTTGCTCTTTCGATATCGTGCCGCCCGCACTGTTATCATGTGATATCGTGTGATTTAGTTTGTTATCGTGTGATATTGAATGATTTAGTTTTCGCTGGTCGAGCTATGAAGAAGAACAACATGTGAGCTTTTAGTGAAATAAGGCAAATGAAATATTATAATATGTTATTAAAAACTTTTAAAGTAAGAAGTAAATTTATTCAATCATCATGAGGAATGTTGGTTCAATTGGGAGGCAATAAGAAAGGAAGAAATAAAGAATGAACCAAGGAAGGAAATAAGAGTCAGAATGAGTTGGTGATTATTTTTTTTGAACGAAAACATTTGTTTGTTTGTTTGTTTTGAAACGAGGAGGGGGAAAGAAGAAAAAGTTGAGGAGTGTGAAAGAGAACACTTGGGATAAAGCCAGCAGAATGAGGCACATTTCTTGAAAGGGTTTCCCTAATCTTCATGGAGAGAAGCTTGATATTGAAAGCACTAGATGGATGCGGTCACGGCACCTCATACGGAGGTCGATAAGGACACGCAGAACAACGCAAAGCAGACAAAGATCACTTCCTTCTTCAAAAAGTCTGATGACCCTGATGACCCGAAGGACGTCCACGCCATCTCAATAACTTCCAACACCCTCAATTATCATCATCATGCAATTTGAAGTGTTTTTCATTTTTACTACTTTAGGCAAAAAAAGTTGATAAATTCGACACAAAAAAGCGTGCACGCGCGCACGCACGCACACACGTCTCCGGCACCCACTGCGCGGTGGACGGGCTAACAATAAATTGAATAATTAGAAAGGGCCGGGAGGATGAGAAACCCGAGAGCAAATGCAAGAGAAGCCCGAGGAGTGAAGAAAACTTGATGAATGGGAGCAAAGAGGTTGGAGATACGGGTGTACAAGTGTCTCACCCCGGCTTTTTTGGCAAGCTTCCACTGCGAGTGCACTGGACATGTCGATGATGCGTTCCTGTTCTTCAAGCTGGTTATGTACGCCCACCCTCTCCACAGGCACACCGGCAAAGCTAAGGTCAAACGAAGGATCGATAAGGTAAAAATCACTGACATATCCATGCAATAACTTGACTCTTCATCTGAATAAAATTATTAGTATTATTTTTGTATCCGTTGTCGAGGCTCGAATGAGAGCTAACACACAACGCACAACAAGGGAGGCAGGAGACAAGAGGGGTGGGAGAAGGAAGGACAAAACATTGGGGAACAGAGACATTAGATCTGTGGAACGGAGAGGGATGGGGCGGGGAACATTGGGTAAATAAGATGGACACCACAGATACTTTCAGGACCTTACAAAACAGGGAACTTTTGGAAAGGAAGGCAGGGAATTTGAAGGTGGGTTTGGGGTGGATTTGGATTAGCAGGGTTAGCAAAGATCGTAGTTTTGGATGGGGGAAGATAAGAGGTGGTGATGAACAGCTTTTTGAAGACCTGGAGGGAAGAATGGGATTGAATAGAGTGATGGAAATTTACTCCAAAGGTGGGGGGGGGGGGAGGAATGAAAGAGTGAAGGTGAGCAGCGATTCGTGATTTTGGTAGGTGTACCAGAAGGGGGTTGCTGGCGGGCCTTGAGCGCCCTGCGGAAATATGGGGAGAACATATCGCAGACAGAGCGGGGGTGGGGGGGGGCGAGACCGGAGAGGAGACGGTAGACAGAAAAACCACCGACCTGCCTGCGGTGAGAGGCCCAAACACTCAACCTCATCGCGGGAGATACCAATGATCAAAAATGCCTTGGTTTCCACAATGTGAAACCGAGAAAGGTGAGAGGCAGGAGCACCAGCCCAGAGGGGAGAGCATTACCCCATCAGGCTACGGATGAAAGCTTTGTATGTGGTCAGGAGTTCAGGTGGGTCGAGAAAGGATTTTGCACGACGGAGGATGCGACTGGCTTTGGAGGCCAGGTTGGAAATGTGGCTTTCCCAGGAAATATCATGGCACGTAGTGAAACCCAGAAGCTTGAAAGGACTTCTTCAAGAGGATTGTTGATAAAGTAGATGGGGGTGGGGGGGAGGGGGTTGGGGGGTTCCAAACTGTCCTTTTGGAGAAACATCGTGAGAGTGTGAGATTTGGCAGGGCTGAAAGACATGTTCCACGTGTTGGACCAGTTTGTGATTTTACCCAGATCTGCAGAGAGTGAAGAAGCTGCTGCTTGCCGATCTGAGGGATGACAGATGGTACGGCGGAGGGTTGAGTCATCAGCAAAGAGATAAAGAAGATTCTTCCTTGTGGCACTCCCAAGCTGTCCACCAAGTTTCATTGGAATCCATCCAGAACATTTTGAGATATCATGCTTTATATAATTTTTAGCAGTGTCACTCAATGGTGAAGAATAACGTGGTCTAATAACTTGACTTTCTCAAAATAAACTTGTTCTGTTATGGTGAGAGATAATACAACTATTTATCTTTCATGTTATCACATCAATGATCTGAGACTTGGTTCATAGGAGAAGTACGTTAAGGGTTTACCTTGAACGAGCAACTAAACTTTTGATGCGCTGCACTCGCCGCAGTTTTTCTTGTTCCTCTGCGGGGCTTGTTGGCTCTGGTTCATCCACTTCCTCGACAAATGATGCCTCGTCAGCTGGGGTCTACAAAGAGGAAAGCGTCTGAGGATAATGTTGCAAGCAATCACTGGAAGAGAAAACTTAATCCAAATCAATACTCAGCAAAAATGTCGAATCGGTTAAAAATCATAAAATGCGATGTAATGAGCGCTCGGAGTCAATATCGCATCAGAAATCAAACTGACCATTGGATCCCCATATCCACGGAGTCGAGCAATCTCTTGTGCAGGAGTTTCAGGCTCATCGTCCCTGACAGCTCGTTCCAATGCCTCAATATCCAAGTCATCTTTGGGCCGTGGCCGGAGGGGCTGGTGTGGATTCAAGAGATAGTAAACGTGGCTCACGAAAATAGATGCAAGCCATAGTGACTATGAGAAAGATAGAAAAATCAATAAGATGTAGAAGGATTTAAAGAAGGAAATAACGTGGTCTTAATCCAAATGACAACACCAACCTGCAGCCCATCAATAGTCAATGGTCGGCTGCTAGTTGTCGTGCTTTCTGTTGCCCCCAGGGTGACAGTTTTGCGTCGAGCACGAAGTGCAATGCGTTGCGAGGCACGCTGATTGTTCTGAAGGCGAGTGAGCTGCTCTTCGGCACTCATTTTAGTTCCACGAAGGGTAGATGCTGATCCAGCAGATGTACCGATATCTTGGGAGCTCTTTGGCCTCTCCTGAATAAATGATACGAGGGAGAAGAAGAGTGCAGGAGTTGTGCTGCTGCATTGACATAAGGTTGTTTGACTGAAGTGGTATGTTATAATTGGACATGATACAGCCTAACCGGACGAGTTGTACATTGTACTAATCAAGTATGAATGATAGGATGGTGTGAGAATTGATGGGATGGGAAGGATATCGACCAACAATCCTGTGGTGGAATGGCCATGGAAAGCGCTGCTCACCAGAATGCCATAACTTAATTCAGCATTACATGGCGAATGCTGAGAAAAGCAACATGGACTGGATATCCTGTTGAAAGCTTTATGGTGTAATAGTGTTTTAATTTTTGTTTGCAGAGACTGCTGAACAACACAATTCAAACGAAAACAGCCCCACCATGACCATGACGTCTGCAAAGTCAACCCAACCACTCCCTTCCCACTCGGCCATTGCCCTCTCCTTGCACCGAAATGTTCAATTCAAAAACTCAATGAAAGATACACTCAAACTTGGCTTTGGCACAATAACAAATGCTGCAGAGAAACACAAATACATTTTGAGCTTTGGTTACAGTTTAGAGAGATGATAATATATCTGACATCCATTCTTCCCAAGAAACAATACTGTTGGGACCCTGCTATTCGTGGATCATAAAGTGTGACCTGCTTCGACAAACGTGCTTTGGGTAGCCGCAGGTTTTATTTATTTATTTATTTAAATGGTTTTTTTTTTTTTGGTTGTTGTTTTTTAAACACTTCAGGACTGGTCTTCTATATTCACCTGGGAAATTGAAAATTAGCCAGCATCACAACAATACATAAAACAGGTGCAAAAATGGATCCATTGGATCCCTTACTGCTCTTCCAATCATTAGCAAGGTCATGGAATCCATCATCGCAGTTGACATAAAATAATTCCTTTTCTCCCACAACCTCATCTCAGATCATCAGTTTGGATTCAGACCTACTCACTCGACCTTGGGTACACTGCTTTTACACTCCCAACAATGGTGGTGGCCCTCAATCTCCTCTCCCTGTCAAGGCTGGAGCACCCCAAGGCAGTGTTCTTGGCCCCATATTATTCCTAATCTTCATCAATGATCTCACTGACTCTCTGGAAAATCCTCTTTATCTTTTTGCTGATGACTCCTCTCTCTGCCATGACATCTCTCCATCCTTCTGACAGACAGGCAGCAGCAGCCTCTTCGCTCTCCTCAGACCTTGACAAAAATCACAAACTCGTCAAGCATAATTTTGCTTATGTATCCATATGTTTACAGCCTTTGCATTCTCCTTTACACCTCATCATTTCCTCCATTCCTCGTTTGTCCATCTCAGTCTACTTTTTCCCCTTTCTTCTGTTGTGTCCTGAATTGTTCTGTGTAATCACTTTTCCACAAGCCTAAACATTGTAAAAAAAAAAAAAAACAACCCCCCCCCCCCCCCACATTTGCAGCATTTTTCAGGAGAGTATCCTCTGCGAATAGCGGGGTCCGACAGTATTGTGAAATCTTAAAACAAGAAGATCCACTTATCGCTGCTGCACAACTGTCAGAAACGAACCAAATGTTTCACGCAATCCAAGAACACTTCCACGTTAAGATTATTCACATCTTATGTCGAAACCGTTATGTGTTTTTTATTGAAACATTTACTTAAATAAACATTTATATGGAGTGAAAGAAAGACTAAGCGGCACCATGGTGGCTTTAAATCAGCCGGTATGAAGTGGGCAGTTCAATCAGGAATGGAGAGGTGGGGAGATGGAACAAACACACAAGTAAATATACATGCTTCAGGGAGGCATAAATCCAACAGAAAAAAAATCCACAAGATACAACACAGCATACACAGTCAACTCCCACCCACCACATTGAATCCCATTCCTTGTAATGCAAGCCATTCACACGTGTTGTTTTGTACTGGAACACTGGCTCGGACTTTCCCCACGAAGATCGTGCTCATGGCAGGTGAAGAACCTTATCGTTTGATGACAATAATGACATGTATCATTGTTGCTATTATCTCAACATATTTTTGGCCACAACAGTTGTGTAATGGCAACAAATATTTCTGAAAGGAAGTATGTGTTTTACCTGGATGAGGTGTGCTGCAGATGTTGATGCAATTTGCTTTGCTAAACTTGACTCTCACGATCTCATTTGTCTCGTCTATCGCATTGACAGTCCCCCTATCTCGTAAAACACCATTACCGGTGCAAACTCTCTATCGATTGTAATGTTGTGAACTCACACATCATCTTTGGACATGTGGCAGGAGTCAATGCCAAATCAATTATGTTTTCACCCCGGTTTGTCAGTCTATTTGGCTGTGAGCAGGCCATCTCAAAAAGTTATGGACGGATTGAGACGAAACATGGTGGATAGGTTGGGTGTGAAACAAGGACAATTATTATTCGATTTCGCTGAAGATCCGGATCCAATAATTTTTTTAATTTTGAAAGTGATTCTTCAGAATTGAGGGATAAGGCCAAAAACGATATGCATCACGATATTTCCAAAGGTTATGGATGGGTTATGACAAAACTTGATGGACGAGTTGGGTTGGTGACAAGAACAAGCCGATTCGATTTGGGTTCAGGTCTGGATGCAGATACGGCCTAACAGTGGGGTACAAAACAAACTGTTCAGCCCGGCGGAGGTATGCGCTCCACCGAATGCGGTTCCCATTACCCTTGCAAGAGGAGAGGGTGTTGCATTTGGGTCCGTTCGTTTGTCTGTTTGTCCGCACAGAACTTTGGTATTTTTCTCTGCAATCGCTCGTCAGATTTAGAGGAAATTTTCACCATAGGAGCGACGACTCACGACTCAATCAGAATGTTTTAAGTATAATGACATCATGGGCCACGTGGTGCGGCAGCCATATTGGATTGAGCAAAAAGTTTAAAAAAATTATTTCTCTAGAACCGCTTCATTGATTGAAGTGAAACTTCACAATTATGATCTAGTATTGATGGGGTGTTTATATATATATATATATATATATATATATATATATATATATATATATATATATATATATATATATATTTATATATACTGATGATGAGTTCCACCGATGAGTCACGGTGTGGGCAGGCATATGCCATGGAGAGTGCACTCGGCTTCATTTCATTGAAGGCAACTTGAACGGGCAGCGGTACAGGGACGAGATACTCAGACCCATCGTCTTGCCATTTGTGCGCCTTCACCATGTGACGTTTCAGCACGACAATGCTCGCCCCCATGTTGCCAGGATCTGCATGGACTTCCTCGGTGAGGAGGACATTGATGTCCTCGACTGGCTTCCATATTCTCCCGACATGTCGCCCATCGAGCACCTTTGGGACGTTCTTGATCGACGCGTACGACAACGTTACGCAGTCCCAGAGAATGTCCGCCAGCTCCGTGTGGCTCTCCAGGAGGAATGGGAAAGCATCCCTCAGGCCACCATCGATAATCTGGTGATGTCCATGCACCGGAGATGCACCGCTCTGCGCGACGCCAACGGTGGACACACCCGCTACTGACTGTGTGAACTCTGACAGTGACACCTCGGTTGTGTCGGCTGTTGTAGCGCAAAGACTGTCGCCAGAATTCTCAAGGAACTCTTTGAAATTTAATGCTCAATTGTCATGGATTCTATAACCAAATTGTTGTGAAGGCAAATCCTGCCAAATTAGTATTAATGAGTTCGAGGTAAAATAGCAACAATCGCTTGGTGCGTTTATATTTTTGTTCAGTGTATATATATATATATATATATATATATACATATACGTGTGTGTGTTATAAATTTCAACCTGATCGGACGCACGGTCTCGCAGCCAGATTTATTTCTTTTTTGATCTGGGTTATTTATTATTATTCTTTTTTGAATAAGGCTCACTGGATGGGTTTAAGGGTAGAGGAGTAGCAGCTGAAACGTGAATCCTATCCAGGTTCCTCCTGACGACTTCATCTTTGCTTTTGCTGGTTCAGGTTCCTTCTGATTACTCCAATGCAGGACTGTACCTATTTGGTCTTCCTGCTAATTGAATTTATTTTAATCCCATTCTGAGTTTAATTGAATAATAATAAACAGCATGGGTCAGGGTAAGGTGTCTGATCAAACTGGGGTTGCATCAAAGCAGGACATCATGGTAGCCAGTCATCACTACCATCAGTTCTAAAGTGACAGTTCTAATGATGTGTCTTATTGATTACATAATACACCAGTGCACAAACGCCACACAAAACAAGTCCTGGTGAGGGTCTGGTCTGCAATCTCTGATTGCTCTTTTTCTTCTTTACAAATGCTATTTTAATATGCCCTTCAGCCTGTATGGCACGGGCAACCTGTGCGGTAAACGTACCTTGGTGCCATCAGTGTGTGTACGACGAAGCGTCACGTAGGAAGGCAGTGCCAATGTCCCACTCTTCGGCAAGGGGGGGACCACCCCTACCAGATATGTGCCTAGAAAGGAGAAACATGAGGACTTTTATGGATCGTTGAAGAGCAGAGCAGGAAGAATACAATTAAACAAAATCATAGTTAGAGCATAACTTATGATTGTGTTACATAAGGACAGGGAGATTAGGACAACATGATGGAATATGGTTTTCTCTGTCCAATCATGGCCAGATGATAAGACTCACATACCTTTTGAGTTTTGTACTCTTTCTAACGCCGACTCACTGGGTATCTTGGGAGGAAAATAAATAATGTAAATAATAGTAATAAAAGGAAACAGCACAGACTACCAGGAATTGCAACTTAGTACTAATACTCCACTGCTTTTGCAACAAACAGGATAGAGTAGAAAGTCTCAGGTGACGTTTCATCCATAACCTACAGACTGTCCTCGGACTAAGACTAAGACCTGAAAGAGTCTGTGGGTTATGGATGAAAGTTTACTGGAGACTAGGTCGGCTATATCCCGTTTGTTGCAAAATCAGTGGAGTAGGAAGTAGTTAGTGTAATCATAGGTTGACTGCAAATTGTCCTAAGCACGGACGCACGCACGCATGCACACACCAGAACAGAACTTGCATGTTACAATAAAAATAAAAACACAAGACCAAAGCATCGCTTCTGTTATCCTCACCTGGCTATCACCATTTGAAAGCGGTGGTTTGGTGGAGATGTTACGTGCAGTGCTGAGCGATGAGTGGCGAGGCATGGTGAAAGAGTGTGGAGTTGTGACGTCCGGCCTCTGAGGAAGAAAAGGTCGAATAAAGAAATGGCACGGCTTGCTTTGATAAACACAAAATCAAGATGGAACAAAGAAGAGCAATGGCGATTACATCATCGATGTCCAGAAAATTGGCAAAATGTGATGAACAACTACGATACATGTAATGGACAATAAAAGTGGAGGATAGATAAGGTAGTGACTGAAGATAGAGAAAATAATTATGAGAACAATGTTACAATCCTAACCTTTCCAATGTTAGAATGAAAAACTACTGTAGTGTTGTTCGTGAAGGCTCGTGTCAATTCCTCTTAATCCCCCCCCCATCCCCCGTTCCTCTCATCTCTCCTCTTCCCCTTTTATTTTGTTTTAGTATATTTACATAACGTCCTTCTTTTGGTTATTGTTTGTTTCCCCATTATCTTCCATCTTCTCCCGCTAGCCTCGACATTTAACCTCTGAATCCTGACCCTCCCTCTTGTGAGGCCAAAATGGGACATTCCCAAACCACGTTCTCTCTGACCCTTGCTCTGACGCACGCACCTCTGAATCACTCCCACTACAACAGTCAGTATACTTTAATCCATTCATTGTTCTTTCCAGCGTTACCCTCATTCCTCCATGAACTGACCTTTTCCCGGTGAGCAGATTCAGTCCTGATGATGGGCGCGATGATCAACGAACGGCTGGGGCTGTTCTGAAGGCTTGACAATCCTAAGCGTTCTGAATGATAGCATGCTTAAATCAGCTCAATTTTACATTTGTCCACAAAACAAAATACCCAAATAGCCTAAATCTACATTCTGAGTCGACAGGAACTCAGCACAGACTCAAAGGTGTCTACCTATATCCTACACAAAATGGTGGAATGTTTTAGCTTCCCCCACGCTCCCCCAACTTACCACCTTCATTTCTCCCTTCCTATTACTCCTCTCCCCTCTCAAACGCCGCCTCGTTCCCTTTCCATCGTACATCCTTCCATTTATTTTCTCAAAAATGATTTCCTCTCGTCACATCGCCTTTCCCTCCTCTAAGATGCGACAAGATCTGACATATTTGTATAAAAATACTTAAATGGATTTGAAGTTCCACTGGAGGCATTAATTCTATCTGAGGTATGGACACCGGTTGTGGCACTGACATCAGCCAAGTTTTAAAGGGTCTAGGGTCAGAATCAGTGGATTGGAAGAGAAATGTTTGTATGTTTTGTACCATTGTGGTTATGATACGAGCAAATAACTTGTTTATTATTCGCATCTGGCCAATTCCAGCCAAACATCAACACAACACAAACTATAATAACACTCGGTCGAGGGCATATCTCGGCCAGGCTGAACAGTATACATTTTGTATCCTCAGGATACGATACAAAATATAAACTGATCTGAGTCCGGACCTGAACCAAAATCGAATCGGCTTGTTCTTGTCACTTAACCAACTCGTCCACCTTGTTTTGTAATAATCCGTCCGTGACTTTTTGAAATTTCATGCCGTTTTTGGCCCCCATCTCTCAATGGTGAAGAATTACTTGTAAAAAAAATTAGAGTATCCAGATCCGGATCATCAGCAAAATTGAAACAATTTGTCCTTGTCACACACCCAACCCCTCCACAACTTTATGAGACATCCTGCTCACAGACAGACAAGCAAGGGTGACAACATAACCTCAGTGGCAGAGATAACTCGCAGGGTGTCTGCAATACACTTTTGGGAGAAGACGTGGGGAGTGGAGCAGGAAAGTTAATAAAGTCATTTTATTCTGAGGGTCAGTAAATAATTCCAAATAACTCAATTTTCCAATAAGAAACATAATATTCCACCTCTCTATAAAATATCTTCCCCGTGCAAAGCAACTGGACAAATGTTCTGCATGGATTTCCTCAACCAGATGCAGAGAGGGATGCTAATTGCTGTGGGAAGGAAGGAGAAACGACATTTCAGGTGTGGGCCCTTTTTCAAAGCAAGAGAGGGGCTGGTAGGATAACCTTAAGGTATGTTTTCGGCTGTCTAGTCTGGGTTCGAATCTCAAGCCAGCTATAAATCATCAACCTGAGCTGTTTTTCAGGCAGGATGAAGCATCAATGCGTGTGCCATCCAGCGGATGGACGTCAACCTAGACGTCTCGTCAGCCATCATTAGTTGGTGGACGTTAAATATCCCACGGTGTCCTTTGCCAGGAGTAGGCGAGCTGTCACCAGCACCATGAACAAATTACAAATTCCTGCTCTCACCTACAGGGCACACTGCATCAGTGGCACAGCTGTGTCCTGGGCAAAAATGAGGCAACCAGAAGCTATGTGCTACATACAGAGAGAATGGAAAGCAAGAGTTGGGATGGGAAAGGGTCCCAACTCTTGCTTTCCATTCTATCTGTATGTAGCACATTTTTGTATGTAGGGGGAGGTAGGGGGAATAAATATCCTCCATGACAGGTACAAGCTTCAATTTTCGAAATGATTGAAAGAATGATGTGAACATATGGAGACATTACTGCCATGATATCATTTCCACGTGCATAGAAATTGTGGAAACAGCCTCACCCGCCTCTCCAGCATGTGCACGGTTCTTTTCCAGACCCCCAAGAACATCTTGGATCCTCCACAGATCTTTCTTTAAACGATCCTGGTCTGGGACAGGATTCTGAGGCCCACAAAAAGAAAAGAAGTGAGGGATTAAAACAACAATGGTGAATCTACACGCTTCGGAGATGTCTTGGATACAAAAACACACCGTGCTTCCAAGCGTCTGTTGCAGTTTCGCTTTCACGACCAGCAGCTGTGCCTCAAGGAGACGTGCTTCATTCCTCACTCGCTCCAGCTCCTGAGCATGGTGAGATCAATAGCATACAAAGTGGACAAGATTCAAGAAGACAAAAGGGATCAGCCGAGTCGCCGAGGCCCCCAATTCCCATCTGCATATTAACGAATCATACCGCAGATGTACGCGCAATGTCAGCACGAGTTCCCACAAGCCTTTGCTGTAAAGACTGCTGCTTCCACAGTAGAGATTCATTGGGACCCTCTTGTTGAGCATCATATGACCTCTCCGCATCTCCGAGTTCCTGTCTGATTTTTTCTGCTGCTTGTTCCAAGCCTCCCTGCAAAGTAAAGTCAATGTTTTAAATCCCAATATAAATTTGTGCTCGAAAGGAGAAATAGCAAAAAGGCAAATTTTCTGTTGCATTTGAAAGCATCAGGTAAGCAGATATGTATCAACATACATATCACCGTGGGAAAGGTGAGAATTCCCTGTCTTTCCAACACTGGGCAATATATATTCTGAAACATCGTTTCATAGAATACAGACTAAATATTAAATTTTCAATCATTAAAAACAAACAAACAAAATAAAATCCAACAAACTCCATTGAGACTGTGCCAAGAAAGCCCAAGCATAGGTAAAAGAACCACAATCGTAGCCTTTCCTGCTGCAATAGTCATCATTTCGTTGACCGATCAAAGCAATTGATGGACCTCGTGTAACCATCAGTATGGCGATCAAGCCGGTCCTGGCTAATAAGCCAGAGTCATCGTCATTGTTGTTGAAGGATGAACAATGTTGGAATCGAATTGAATTACCCGGTCAAAGCACGCTCAAAGCCTGGACTGTGTTTCAACCGATCACGGTTCCCGTTCAGGATTGTGTGGAAGGCGTGAGTTTCTCTACTCCAATTATTTTAGTTTCTCTACTCTACTCCAAGCTTTGACCTACTCATTGGATAAATTGTGCTCATTTTGTTGTTTCCGATGGAGAGAATATTGTTAAATGTTTGTGTCCATTACTGTGCCTGCAAGTCTCATAAGTGTGGTATATAGATGCATCTGTGTTACATGTTCAGATGGTACATGTTCAAGTTAAAAAAAAAAAAATAATGTGCGGAATAATGTGTCTGGTGTGTCAAAATGAGGTTAGGACAACAATACATATTCCTTGAGCACAACAGTGGCTATGCATAGTCACGTGTCCTGATGACATCAACTGCTCAACGTTGATACAAACAACCTCGAATAAACTATTTACTGGAGTTCCTAACTCCCAGGGCCTCCAAAGAGCAGAAAACTTAGAACCAATAAATATTTTAACCCCAAAAAGCTATTGCACCTTTTCATCTTTGAGTTGCTGCAGGCGTCGTCCCAATTCTTGAACCGCCTGGTCCTGTTCACAAAGACGGCTCAGCTTCGTCTGATTGGATGAGAGGATCACGTGATGATGAAGTCAAAAGTCAAGTCATTAGCACATGTCTCTCTGACGTCAGATCGCAGTGCATCACAATAACCAAGACAAACATGGAATTATATTTGCGCTTTAATTTTGTTCAGAGGAAGTTAACTTTATGCGTGACCTACTTTTCCTGATGAAATTGCAAAGGTAGTTCTGGCATTATCAAGTCAACCGAGTTAAGGTCAGACTAGTTATCGTGCGTGGTGTGGATCACGTGAAAATCAAAGCACATAACGACCGCTCAACAATTTTCAAGAAAGGGACTTTCCATTTTTGACTTAAAGTTGCAAGTTTCTTCCCCACTCACGATTCCACTGGAGATGTTTTTAAACATTCTGTCCACATTCGAAGATCCTCAAGGAAAATTGTTTATTATGAGAATATTGGTTTAAACGTGGGTTGGGAATTGCTTTTGCAGTTGTATTTTTTTTTTTCTAAATATTATGAGGTAGTTTTCAAAATGAACATTTCAAAAGAGTATCCAAACACTCGAAATTCAACAAAGGAGGAAATCGCATGGGGAGGGATGTAGTAAAATATTCCGACGTTAAACTATTTAGCCAGTCTATATCATAAACGACCACGGCCGTTCAAAGTTGATGTGCAATTTTTTAAATTGTAGAACATACAAAAATAATTAAATTGTTTACCCAAAGACAGTCGTGCAGTGACATTAACACTGGTCCACTTAGCATACCGAGTAAAACCAAGATGGCAGCAAACAGTTCATGTGTGATGTGGAACAGAGGTTTATCAGGTTTCACATGGTGTGTTCGAGTCATAGATAGTGATCAACAATGACAGGCACTGGGTTAATGATCTTGAACATTCGCACATGGAACCAAATTGATCACTCAAGCAGACATTAAATGTGTTGAACAGCTAATTTGTGCAAAATTGCTGGACTACTACATGTGAAATGACAAAATAAATGGATGTCAAAAGTGTGGAAACGATAATAATCAAACAAGGTGAGTTTAAGATTACCATCAAATGACCTCTCGTTTGTTCAAAAGGGAACTCGCATAGCCATTGCAACTTAGCTGCTGGGCACATGATCAGGGAGATTTATTGAAAAAGGTTGTGACGTGTAACGATATCACAGGCCATCCTTCCATGCCAGTCAAAGAAAGCATGGATTGAAGACATTCTTGCTCTCCACCAAAAACAAAACAAGACCGAGCATTTAACAATTCATAGCCTTGTCGGGGTATTTGCCTAGGACTCTAGGTGACCCCTTTGACACTCCAGAATGTAGGCCATCCAAGAGCGCAACAAAGTTGAGACCGGGGAGGGCTCTGTTCCACCTTCTCAAACCAACATATGCAGAACAAACACACACACAACCTCCTCCAATCAGGCTTCAGCTATCAGCCAGAGAAATTATGGCAAATGTTTTGGGATGTAATGGTTTAACTTGTGTGGAACTTCCTGAATATGAAAGCGTAACCATGAATTCACAGCACCACAGTGATTTGTTATGCAGCGGCGTCAGACAAGCAATACACTCATGGTCAAGTATGCTTTCCCAGGGAATGTGTGTGGTCAAGTATGCTGTCACTGCATCATAACACTCGCTCTCACACGGCAAATGCGACCCTGACGACTATTCAGATGGGTGACATATGCATCAGTACACTTATAAATGAGCCGTTTATATCAATAGATAGACCAACACACGCTTGAAACATTTATCTCATGAAGTATGAAAAATTATTGCCGGTACTTTACCTTTTCATGTTCCAAGAGCAACCGTACGTTATTACATTTGACGGACAGCACGCCCACCTCTTTGGACCACCATTACATACGTCTCCATTAGAAAACGGTGACATTTAGATCACGTGATAAACAACTGCTCACTTTTATCATGTCAATGATCATGTACTTCCTTGGCAAAGGGAAATATGAAGTGAATTCACGTTCGTCATTTGGTTTACAACCTTCATTTGAAGTTTCAAATCAGTATTTCATTTTTGACCGAGCAGGTTAGAATATGCAAGATTATTTTCCTTCATAAACAATTGTATTTACAGTGTGGGATGGTATTGGTTTGACAATGAAGAAGGGCGTGCCACACTGAACGCATTTTGATGGATGCACACGACTGACGTACATGAACTCGACCAAAATAACAGGTAATGTACAGGGTCGTCTGAAAGTCGCTTTGCCCTTGCCAAATTTCTCGCACCTCCCTCCCTTCCCCTTCGCGGTATGCGGAAACACTGACTCGGGAGAATGATGGAGTGCATACAGATACAATGTCTGATTAATTATTGTTAAGCACTGCACAATCAAACCTGTATATTAAAAGAGTTTAAGAACGAATGCTTTCCTGGGGAGGGGTAAAGTGACCTTCCCACCACCCTGGAGAAGATATGATGACACATTTCCAATGTTTTCAGTGCGAATTCGTTTATTTTGTACAATTAGAAAATTTCATGATTTCATTGATCAATGATAGAAAAAAAACAAAAGAAAGCATTTGGTGTCTTACAAAAAATTAACTGTTCTGGTACGGCGCAAAATTCTACATGACCAGGTGGACATTTATGGGACAAAGACTTGTATGATCAGAAAAAGTGGTTTGTTGGTAATTTTGTCTTTACTTTTTGTGAACTATTATCTATATATAAAAGAGTCGTGCGTGTGGGCCCCACATATTGGTTGGACGTTTCACTTGACTCCATCCACAATTTCTATACTAAGGCCGCAAATTTAGGAATGCTTTACCCCTCCCCAGGAAAGCACCCTTTAGAATTTACCTTTTCGACCTCGATCATTTACCCTTTAGAACCCTTTCTCTCAAGTCACGCTTTTCCTCCTTACTATTATTTCTGACTATTTTCTCTTAAAATTTTAAGTTGAACAGATGACTGATGGGTTTCTGTGAAGTCCATGATCTCATGATAGGGGAGCAGAAATCATTCAATATTCCGCTGTTTTGGTGTGGGAATGCCCGTTTGCTTTGATGAGTGTGAGGAGAGCGAGAGTAAAGATGGGACCACTTTGGAAGGGTGAGGTTGAGGACTTTTAGTGGGGGGAGAGGGGGTTGAAGGCTTTAGTGTGGGGAGGGATGTGTGTGTGTGTGTGTGTGTGTGTGTGTGTGTGTGTGTGTGTGTGTGTGTGTGTGTGTGTGTGTGTGTGCGCACTCATGCATCCATCCATCCACTGGGACCATACTATCTGCAGAGCGTTGGTGCTGCCTAAGCAGTCTCCGTGGCTATTGAGTACAATTCTGGACGGGTCGCCACTCCGACACAGGATACCAGCAAGCTGGCACTCATTTTGCCGACCTCGGAAGGATGACAGGCAGAGTCAACCCCACCTGGTATTAATTCAACAGCCGAGTGGGATTTGAACTCAGGATCCTCGGATCCTAAGCCCACCACCCTAACCATTAAGCCAACACCAGGCATGCACTCATGCATGTGTGCGACTGTAAGGGGGTGATGCAATCATGCTATGGGTAATGTGCTTGTGGACCTTAAACTAGAAGCAATGGAACAGAAAGTGTATAAAGTAATGATTTTGGTGGTTAGTATCGCATTGACACGTAGTTCAGCAGTTCTAAAACATCCCCCATACAGTCCAGACTTGCCACCTTGTGTTATTTTCTCTCTCTGGACCATCCAAAGGATATTCGACCAGCATCAAGTCGAATAATAAAGATGCCAAAGCATGCGTTCTGAAATAGCTGCATAACCATCCCAAAGATTTCTACACACAAATGGCATCAAGGCACTACCACATCAATGGGACAGGTGTGCACGTGTCATGGAGGAATACCTTGAGAGACAGGTGAAGTTTCATCAACCACACTTTTTGATTTTATAGATTTAAAAAAAAAAAAATGCACATCATCCTTAGAACTGCCCTTGCAGTTATAACTTTGAGTGAAGGATAAATAAATAAAAAAACCAGGGGGTAGAGTATTCTGGCACCACTGATGATTTGAATGTTTATCCAACCATTTTCAACAATGAAATGATCGATATAAAGTTGATTAATCAATGAAATAGCACCCAGGCATTTCTGGTACAAGACAGGCTCTGCTTGCTTCCATTCCTGAATGTTTCACGCAACAATCACCTTCTCCATCACAGGCACGTGTATATTCAACTGATGTTATTATGCTCTCAATTGTATAATAAGATGACAAGCATCTATAAGAAGTACTCACTTAAAAGTATCCAATTATAATCAATTGCCACAATGACAAGTGTGGAGCATGATGAAGAAGTTGAAGAACTAATGAGCACATCATAACCAAATCCCAATGCATTTTGTGTTATTCATAGCACCTTAGTTTGAGGTGACTATTTGAGGCTCTCATGAGCCGGAGGAGCAGAAACAATATCTTGGGAAATTTCTTGTAAAAAAGAAAAAGAAGAATTGAAACTTTTTTTTTGTTTTTTAACTTGTTGAAAGTCGTCACCAGGAGCAGATTCCCTTCATGCGTTCGGGCTAAACGGGGTATTTCACGCGGCTTTTGTACAATTGCGAATAAAATGGCCTCTCGTGTTGTAGGAAAGCTGGCCGACTTGAAGAAATGTCTGAGACTTGCAACTTGAACTCTTTTTCGAATTTTCGTACTTCTGAGTTTACATTGTACGAGCACAAAAATCATTAAACACAGTCGCTGTACGGGTACTGCATTTCATGCTGCATTGTAATCTTCTTGACGCAAGCCTCAAGGCCTCTGTTCTGCGCATATTTTACACAATGAGTGTTCAGAGGGAAAGGCAGCCCAGGAGTGATGTCACAATCTGTGCTTTGTTCCCACATGTGTGTTCGATTCACATAAGAGTTACACGTTGAGCCGCAATGGCAAGTCTCTTGGCATTTTAAAGCCATCAAAAATGGCAGAGTGAAAAAATTTGCATCGACAGCGTGAGCATGCTCTCGGAAAGTAGAGTACAATGCACTTTGGTAGCGGCGTGCCAACATCGCATGAAAACGCATTCACACAACACGGAATACACGGAATACAACAATATACTGGCTTACTTATAAAAGCTATAAGGGGCACGGTTCAACTAACAAGTCATGGGCTTTTGTTTAATGGATGTACGATAGATTAGCAATTAACTTTTTGAGGCAATTTGCCTTAACCCTGTAATAAACTGCCCCAATAATCATGCGAATCCTGCCTCAGTGCGTGCGCTAAAAAGTCAAGACGGTGGAACGTGAGTAGCCTAAAAGTAAAGGAGGGAGAAGTGACAAATAAGTGTGAAATTTCTGGTCAATGCAAACGTGAAGCCTATTGATAATTACAAGCCAGTTGCGCAGTATATGGTGACGATTGCCTATCAAGAAAATCTGGATTCAAGAGCTCCTTGGGCCAATAATTATTTGACGAAAAATGGGATTAACATAACATCATGCAAAGACGACGTACGTATCCTAAATAATTATACTCCAACAGCATGGGAAAGCTTCCACTCCGACGGAGAAGTGCAGGTGGAAAAGTTGGAGAATATCTCGAAAGAGTAATGCGAGCACTAATACACGTACAAGCTCAGTTATGAGTACAAACGAAAGTTGAGATCAAACTTGTAGAATCCCAACTTTACATCTGATCAAGTTCCAATAGAGAATACACAAGAGAGAATACACTTGATAAATAGAGGCTATCGCAATGTGGAACATCCGACATGGGCACACAATTTAAACACTCAAAATGATCATGCCAATCGTAATGGCCCGTTTCTCAATGCGTACTTCCAAGTACAAAAGGTCACATCTCTCGAAATGATTCAACAAAATAACGAGCGATCAAATCAAAATGGTTTTCACACAAAGACCGCTCGGAAAGGTTATTGACGGAGTAGCATTCCAAATATTTGGAGTTTGCAAAGTTGATAAAAAGCACCGGATATTTTATCTGAAAACAAAGGTTCATGCGTTTGATAGTTCAACCGGAGTGGCTTTCATCGGTAAAAAGTAGGAACCATATCTTACATCAATGTCATCATCAGGATGCAAGGTGAGGCCATCCATCCTGTCCTGAAAGCTTTCTGGGAAGAATACCTGGGTAGAAAGGAAGCAGTGTTAACTTGTACACCTGGCAACAACTTTCAACAATTTTCTCAGATTTTACCCTGACACTTCTTCTTCTTCCTCTTCTTCACATATTTGTCATTCCCAAAGTGATCTGTACCTTATTTCCTTTACAGGTTTGTAACATTCATGTTATACAGTATATTATCACAGATGATTCAAATGAAACGGTTAAAAAAACAAGTGCGGTATTCTTATGGAAAAGTTTGAAGGAAAAGGTAGAAGCAAATTGGGGTAAATAAGGATGAAAGATAAAAAAAAACCTCAAAGTTAGAAAAGGGTTAAAGTACTCAAAAAAGTATCTGCATACAAGGAAAAAAAAATACACAAACTATCTCAAAAAAGAAAAGCAGAGAAATATTACACACAAGCACAAAGCTCAAGAAAAGAAAAGCCATACAGGTGGCCCTTACTTGCTTGCGAGGTGGATAGGAGCCACAGCGCAGCATGACTTGTACAGAGTTAATGAGAGGCTCATTGGCCTTCATCTGCATGGGTTAGTGTAGCAGGAACGAGCGCAGAAAACAGGAAAACAGGAAAACAGGACCTGGGTTAAAGCTTGGAAGGACATCAGACAGCAGTCCAATATAGGACAAAATATTTTTTTTTTAAAGAAGAAAGGATTAGTGAAGAGAAAAGAGAAGGAAAGAGGAACAGAAGACTTTGAAGATATGAGGGTAAATGCTGCTGAAAGGCTGGGGGGGGGGGGGGAGGGGGGTAGGGAAAAAGCAGTAACCAAGATAACTACTGCGTTATCAGCTGATACTTCAATAATTGGGTCTATGAAGAAAATCTGTGATCCCGCTAACATACTAGCTTGACTTGCTGAGCGTATGGCAATATGATGAGGCATAATTGGTTGTTGGCAAGTACTGCCATCATGGCGACATCGTAAATCCATTGTGTTTTGGGACATTCTTGAATCGCACAGAACAATGATGGCATATGTCGGTATCCGTTCTCTATAGCACGCAACTGTCCACCTGCCAAACAATAATGCCACAGTTGGCGATTTCCCTTCTATACTCCCACCCCAGCTCTCTCTTCATAATCTGTGGCAACTTCAACTGCAACACTCCAGCTGTCTTGGCATTGGTTGTCATATAACTTCCCATGGTACAACAAACAAGGGTTTTTGTGAAACTTCTGGCCTGTGAAGCATAGTTTTCCCATGAGCTATAATCTGGTCTTGTTACTCTTGCCCTCTCAACTCCAGCCACAATCTGTACACGCTCTATATAAAAAATCCTTACCTTGTTACCCTCCCCAAATGTAACATAAATGATAACCTACATTCATCAATTCCCCTTTTGCACATGTGGAAATGTTTTCCTGATTTTGTTCTCATGCTCTTCTCACCAGGACTTCATGTCTGCTGCCCACAGCCACTTCCTGCTCTTCTCACCAGGACTTCATGTCTGTTGCCCACAACCACTTCCTGGTGTCTCCCATTTCTACCTCCACATCCACAGACAGAGCCAGGCCAACTTTCACCAGCAACTCATTTCCTTGTTCTGTGGTGCATTATGCTCATTTTAGTTCTTCCTCCCTCCGCACCGCTTTGCCCTCTTGCTATTATGCTCTTCCATAAGCCTCGACACGTGTATAAAGAGTGTACAATTTTAAATTGACCAATGCAGTCGTCCCTAAAAGGTTCAGAATGTTTTGCAATGAGCAATATTGCTCCATCAAACGAAACTTGTTCCACATTACAATTTGCACTTGTTATCTAATAACATTCGTTTCATTATTAATACTACTAGCATTGAACCCATCGCATCGCTGACTGTCATTGGACAACATAACTTATGTATGTTCCAGTCCAGTAATTCAGTTTATTGGCAATCAATACGCTGAGATGCATTTGCATCGTGCTTTGCTTGTTGACTCGCTGTGCTCAAATAGGCAGGCGTCATTGCTGGTGTCGTACCGAATCACAATTGCATTGCTCAGCAACATTGCGATCAACAAATGTCTGTCTGTTACTTTTTGGCACTTTTGGGGCTTGTATAATGAGCAAACAAAAAATACAATTCTTACTTATAAGTAATATAGATTTTCCGAGCCATTTTCATCTTTTGGCATTCAATTTCATTTGAAAATGAATGCTCCATGACGTGATCATTCAAATATCTTCAACGGTTGTTCAATTTCATTTTCTCAACATTTGATTTCCTGAAACCTGCAGTCAATTTAAAAGTTGTATGTACTGCATTCAATTTCACTCAAGTCAGCAGCCGTTGGTATCTGGGCATTCAAAATCACGAATGTGTATTGTAATTCAAAATACTGCACGTGCTTTCAAATTCCGACTGAAGGTGCGTACATGTCGTTTGCATGAGTAGACCTATTATGACACTAACAATCATATTCTTTTCTAGAATATGTATCTTCTATGATCTGTGAAATGTTGAGAAAGACATTACACATCATTATTTGCATGAGAAGGCTGGTTCTTCATTTTCAGATTCCCAAATAGCAATGGCAGCCCGCGGTCGCCACAGAAGGGTTTCCGATGTCGACAGGCACAGGCTCATTGATGCCTTCAAATACAATGCGCTGGATGATCTAGAATTGGCCGACAATCAAGGCATCAACAGAGCAACATCAAAATCAAACATCTCGATTTCTCTGAGAACTGGTCGACGAGAAAGATCCAAAGGGAGGAGCACACTCTTCCTTATCCTCCCGGCCAGATTCCTCGCCAGGACCTTCATTGCACGATTTAAGAACATAATGCCCCTGTACTTCCCCGGATCTTGAACATCATTCTTACCCTTCCATACTGACACAATTAACCCTGTCTTCCAATCCTCCGGAACTGAACCTTCTCTCGTACATATATTCAACAGCCTCTTCATCCAACTGACTCCGACTTCTTCTGCTACAATTATCATCTCTGTAGACACCTCATCAATGCCTGGTGCTCTTCCCTTCTTTATCCTTTTCAATGCCATCCGCAATTCCTTCTCTGTTTTCCCCACCACTTCCACTTTCACCTCTGCACAACACGGTAGCTCCAGCTCGCCGTTACTTCCTTCTCAGTTCAACAGCTCTTTGAAACATCCTTCCCACACCTTCGATACTGCTCCCCTCTCTGTGACTAGCCTCCTGCCACCATCCTTAATTCCTTCTCTGTATCATCTCCACCACTTCCACACCTCTCCTCCCCATTGATCCCACATTCAACCACCTAGCTGGACCTCGCTTCTGAATTGCTGCCCGGCTGACAGAGCTAGTACCATCTTGGATAATTTGGGACGTTCAGGTCAATAAGCCAGCTTTATAAGGTAAAAACTATGATAGTAATGATAATAGGTATCTCCAATTATTCCAGGCTGACTTCATTGTTGATCTAACAGCTAATTTTGCTCCTCCTGATGCCTCTATCTCGATCACATCTCCAAGGTGACATAAACTTTTGACCTTCTTCTAAATTAAATTCTGAGCTCAGGAGCAAATATTTTTGTTCCTCATCTTGAAATGATTGATTCTCACATCTTAAGTTGTGTGTAAAACACACATTGAGGATCATGCTTTTATATTTTTGTAAAGTATGATGCAAAAGAATACCTGAATAGCACAGCTCTTATATATGATCAAGTGTGTTAAAAATGTATAGGAAATGGTGTTTTATTCAGAAGTAGCAGAGACGTAGTCCTTGAGCACGGCGATTCCACACCAAAAACTTGTTAAAAAGAGAAAGGTAATTTTCTGTGTGGATTATCTGAGTAATACGAAATGACAAAAAGATTTCAAAGTGAATCTGCCCTTTCCGTTAGAAGTTCAGGCTCAGCAAAAAGATGGCCGAGTGATGTCAGTGAGTTAAGCGTCCAATGTCACTCGTGCAGGGAAGGGCAGTCAAGGAAGAAGGTGATTTTAAATTGCTCAGCTAATATAGTTTTAAAAGAAAAGAAAAAAAATCCTTAGCATCCAGATCAAATTCATTTGCACTTCGAGTCAGCTGGACTGCAGAACCTTCCGAGTGGTAAATACTGTGAGACTAGTGAAAGATAGGACAATGGAGACAGACATGGAAAGAAAACCTCCAGATCCAGTGACACCTGATGCTTTTAATGTAAAAAAACAAACTTTTACAGCAATGTGATCATGATAACAACTCACTCAGGTGTCCAATTCTGAGAATCATGGTGTTGTTTGCTACCTCCGCCCCTGGTTATATTTTCACCCATCTGTCTGTGAGTAGGACATCTCAAAAGGTTATGGATGGATTTGGACGAAATTTGGTGGACAGGTTGGGTTTGTGACAAGGACAAATTGATTAGATTTTGGTGAAGATCCGGAACTAATCATATTTTAAGTGATTCTTCACCATTAAGTGATAGGGCCAAAAACAATATATAGCACAATATCTCAAAATGTTATGGATGGAAGTCAGATGAAACTTGGTGGACAGGTTGGGTGTGTGACAAGGACAAATTGATTCAATTTTGGTAAAGATCCGGATCCAGATCTGCCATTAAAAAAAAAAAATGTCTTTAGTGATTCTTCACCATTGAGAGATAGGGCCAACAATGATATATAGCATGAAATTTCAAACAGTTGTGGATGGACTATAACACAAAACTAGGCCTGGTGTTGGCTTAGTGGTTAGGTTGGTGGCTTGGGATCCTAGGGTCCTGAGTTCGAGCCCCGTTGGCTACTGAATTAACACCAGGGGGTTGACCCAGCCTGTTGTTCTTCCGAGGTTGGCGAAATGAGCACCAGTATACTGGCAATAGGGGCACTGCGTCAGCGGCATAGCCATGCCCCTAACCAATGATGCAACCAGCAGCCAAAAAGGGAGCATACGATGGGAACACAATACTTGGTGGATGAGTTGGGTAGGTGACAAGAACAGATGAGTTGGTAGGTGACAAGAGGTCTGGATGCAGATCTGGCCTTTCAGTGGGCGACAAAACATAAACTGTTCAGCCTGGTGGAGGTATGCCTGCTACCGGTGCTCTTCTAGCTTTATTTGAATTTAATGTAAAGTTTGGTAACATAATGAGATAATAAAGCGAGTTGAATCTTTCATAATGCATTTTGAGGTTTCTAAACATGGTGAAGAATTCTAAACATTTTGAGCCTGGTGTTGGCTTAGTGGTTAGGGTGGCGGCTTGGGATCCCAGGGTCCTGAGTTCAAGCCCCGTTGGCTGCTGAATTAACACCAGGGGGTTGACTCAGCCTGTCATCCTTCCGAGGTCGGCGAAATGAGTACCAGTGTACTGGTCCCGGTGTATGCCCCGGAAAGAATAGGTGTACCATATCCCTGTGTGTCGTAAGAGGCGACCAGGGTTGGCGTCAGGAAGGGCATCCGGCCATAAAACATTGCCTCAACAAAAAGCCAAACCCCTGCACAGCAGGGAAAAATGGCTGTAAAAACGGTCATTTATTTATATATTTATTATATAAACATGGGTGTTTTGTGATGAGGAAACATTTGTTTAATGCATTGTTTTAAAGTTCTGAGACATGGAGAAATGAGAGATGGCAAATAAAATTGTTGAATCACCCAGATGGCACGTACACTTACCTGGCTTTCAATAAAACGCAGATTTTTCTGCATAGACACAGCAGATGCCAAGGACTGAGGAAACAAGCAGAATAGAGAAAGCGAAAGACAGGAAGCTAGTGACAAAGACAAAGCGAGTGCATGAACAACTGAGCCTTATGATATCAGAATTCTCCAACTTGCTTGTCCAACCATCTGCTCAATTTGTGTATTGGATATTATAAAATAAAGGCAACCCTTCTCAGTTAAATTTGATTATATTTTGATTAATTCGTACGAAAAACAGGAGGTACATTGATGATCTATCGGTTCAGAGAATTTTTGTTGTAAACGTATTTGCTTCGGTAGGTACTTTAAGGAAATGAACATTTGCATATTACGTACACAAGGGCGGAGGGCGGGAGTAGTTAAATTGAGAAAATGTTTAAAAAACAGGAAAAAGGAGAAGAAAATAGTGAGGCAGTGAAAAAGGAGGATTTTGGAATTTGGGAGAAGAAGGTGGAAGGGCATAGCAGTTCGGAGAGGGAATGGAAGGAGGGTGCAGATCTGTAACCACTCCCCACTCCTTTTAGCATTTCTGTACCGCCGTTTCATTTTGAGGATAATATCATTGCGGAAGTTTTCTTTCATAATAACATTACAAGAAGCAAATTATTTTCACCATTAGAGGTATGTATGCACGTCCATACTTAAAGTAAAAAAAAAAAACATGACTACGGAAACACTTCATCAAACCCTGATAGCAACCTTCATCACAGGTGGGAAGGTTTCCAAACATGGATGTTTAGAAACCTTCTAAACATCCATGTTTCGCAACCAAAAATAGCAAATAGCTCTTGCTATCTTTTTTTTCTGACAATGCTCTCCGGTTGAAAATGTGAGCGATGGAAGCCAGAGTGAGCAATTGAAAAAACGTCACAGTAACCATAACAGCAGTGCACATACAAAGGTGCCAAGACCTGAGAGCCATAATGTTTGGAAACTGCAATTTTTTTCCAAGAACTTTTGAATGCACTGGACTGTGTTTGACTCTGTTGGATCGCACGATACGTCCAAATCCTTATGCTTCAACGGCATTTTAGAAAATACTCTCCCGCTGGTTTGGAGCTGGGTATGTACTACGAAGATGCGAATGACAAGAAGTGAGGTTTGTTCCCATAAAAGGCTCATCAGGGTGTGAACAAAAGAGCAGAAAAATTACACAAAACGAAATACGGACATATCTTACTATAATTTCTGAGCGTCGAATTTCATCGGTTAGCGTACAATCAATGATTGTACATTGCCGAAGTTTGCATACAATGTAAGGAATTTATGTAGAGGTAAGCAAGTTTGAGGATGTATGGGATAAATAATGGAGGGGTCAGATATTCATCAAATTTTGCATATGTAATATGCAAATGTCTCTGAATAAGACTTGCCTTCAACAATCAAAACTGCACGCGTGGAAGGATAACGCTGCGATATCAGACCTGTGTATGGTTGACGGGTGAGAAGGTGGTGGAAAGAGCCCTGTTCCGGGCCTGTGCCAGGCTAGCTTGGCTCCGCCGCAGCTGGATGAGGAGCAGCGTAAGCTCCTCTGCCTATCAAAGCGATAGATTGATATGGTGATGACGATGAGGACGTAATGAGGAAAATAGGCCGACGGATTGACAGATCAAAAAAAACAAAGCGATGACAAAACATGGCGATTGATAAGAGTGGACACGTTCACTTTCAAATGGAGAAGATTGCGAGATGCAGAAACATGGTGCGATTAAAAACGACATTGGTAAATCGTTGGACGATGAGAAATGCATAAATGTGTGAAGAAATAAAGGTGGGGCATAAATTGGAAAGTTTAAAAACAGCAGCAACATACGTCGCAGGAGATGGAATTGAAAAGAGGAAAGGCGATGTTTGAATGAGAACTCGTTGTTTGTTTGTCGTTGTTTTCCAAATCAAACAGGAAGATATGGTTTCGGTCATGACAATATGAAGACCGTTGGAAGAATGAAGATGTCACAATAAAGAATACGCACCGAAAGGTGCAATACCCCTCAGCCAAAATGGTACCAGTCATAACAATATGTAGATAGTTGGAAGAATGAAGATGTCAGAATAAGACAAAAAGGAAATAAAATGGGATGTGCAATAACAAAATGAATGAGGATACAGGTCATGGATTCATGAGGGGAAATGCAGAACATGGAGTGCAATAATTATGAAAAGCAAGTTTGCAAAACAAGCCACACAAAGACATGCAATTATGTAATTAAATTGGCAGGATGCAGAACAACAACAACAAAAAAAATTAAAAAGAGGATGCAATGAAAGCACAATTAGGTTATTGATGTAAGCACAGAGATAACTAAGTGTACTGTTAAGTTAACAATATTCTGGGTATGGGGCAGACATTTTGTCCGGTTAACACACAAAGCGGGATTGACAAGATATTTAATGCAAAATACTTGCGAAGTCCAATTAAAGTTAGGCAGGAGAACAAGGGGAAGTTTGATAAAACTTCATCTACCTATATAGGCATCCCTTAAGGGGTCAACACAAGCTCGAGTTACCGTGCAGGTTTGAAGTGATGAGGGTTCGAGGCTGGGAGAGGCAAACGCAGAGGGAGGGAGTGACCGTCGATCATTCTGTGGCACAAACACACCCGAATACATGATAACTTCAACACTCAGTGTGATTAGCCATGAACACGAATGATGATCACAGGCTCAACTAAACAGTTTAGACCAAATAATGTTTCTAGCTTGGAACCTAACCTATTCTTGTGTGAATCAGAGGTTTTTCATTTTTGATTTTGAGAGGGGTAGGGGACGTCGGGGAATTGTAAGGTGGGGAGGATTAGGATGGGGGGGGGGCAGGGGGGAATGCTTGTTTTGCATTCTTATTTGATTCCATAACTCATTTGAGCTGGGATCAGGGGATAAAATCAAAACTCTTGTGTTGATATGACCATGATGTGCTCGTGTGTTTGTAATTCATGTAAAAGTACATCGATCTCTCCGAATGTCTCCAGCCATGAGCCTTAGATCACATGATCCCTGATGTCTGTGCAGGCTACACCCTAGAGCCTAGAATCCCCGAGATCATGCATGTACTGTACATATAAATATAAATTTCAAATAGGCTCTTCTGGCTAAACAATTGCATGGGTTCCACCAATTAGGCATTAGCTTAGCAGAGCTACAGCCCCCCTACATCTCTGTGGGATTGTACAGCAGCAAAAGGCACATCCAACCAAAAAGTAACCAGACCTACTCTGAGAATCTAATAATAAAAAAGCAAGACCTGATCCGGTCTCAGGCGTCGTTTAACCTGCTTCTCAGTGAGCTTCCTCAGGCCAATCGATTATTGCGGCTTTTTCCTTTTTTAAATGTATAATCCCAACCTCCCAAATCTTATACTATATATACATACAGGATATGTATATATATACACAAGAAGAAGAAAAAAAAACATTGAAAAAAAATATGTAAAATCATAGAGGGATGAAATCTCAAAAAAAAACAACCAAAAAAGGTAGGAATGACACCACAGTACGATGCCACAACAATCCTCGTATGGATTACAATCACAACATCTTTTGACATTTTACTTTTGCTCTGGGATTGTGATGGAACGTCAAAAGATATCATGATGTTAAACCAGAAGAGGATTGTTGTGCCGTATTGTGGTGTCATTCTCCTGCACTTTTGTTCTTCATCAATCACAATCCCACAACAAAAGTAAAATGGCAAAAGATGTTGTGATGGTAATCCATACGAGGATTGTTGTGTCGTATTGTGGCATCGTACTGTGGTGTCATTCCTACCTTGTTTGGTTGTATTTTTGAGATTTCATCACTCTATGTTTTCACATTTTTTTTGAAATGTTTTTTCTTTCTTTCTTGTTTCTGCAATTTT
Organism: Eptatretus burgeri; assembly: GCF_056783735.1. Taxonomy (NCBI): domain Eukaryota; kingdom Metazoa; phylum Chordata; class Myxini; order Myxiniformes; family Myxinidae; genus Eptatretus; species Eptatretus burgeri. The sequence continues at coordinate 109,825,869 of NC_140963.1, forward strand.
TTTTAAAGTAACAAAATGCTTAATGTTTTATATATTTTGTTATTTTGGTATGGATTAAATCCATCTATGTTATTAAATTCGACTTATGGTGCATTCTACCCGTCCACATACCCTGAATCCTGGCTTTTGGTTCAGTCCACAATGTGGATGAGCACATTTGTGAAACGATGCGATTATCGTTAAAAAAAACAAAAAAACATGCCTTATGTTATATATATTTTGTTATTATCCTCACTGAAGGAGAGGGTATTGCATTTGGGTCCGTTTGTCTGTCTGTCTGTTTGTCCGCACAGAACTTCTGTGTTTTTTTCCACAACCATTTTTAGATCGAGATGAAATTTTCACCAATGGTGCGACTACTCATCGCGAATGTATTAATGATAATGATGATCTATAGGTCACATGGTGTGGCAGCTAAATTGGGAAAACGGAAAAAAACAATTGGACCACAATCTCTGAAAATGCACAAAAGAAAAAACTTGAAACTTGGCACAGAGCAAGTACTCATGGGGAATGAGTGTGATTTTTCTTATGACGTCATAATTGCATATGTAGAACGCTACATCCGATCGGTATGAAAATTTTTGAGGGTCATCTAGGGATAAAATGGTTCACAAATTTTTTTGATGACATCATCGGTCACGTGATTTGGCAGCCATATTGTTTCTTTTTTCTTTTTAAATCTTCAAAAATCTTCTCTGAAATGGCTGAACAGATCGAGGCAAAACTTTACAATTATAATCGCCTATCCATGAGGAACAAGGTCACACATATGACATCAGAGGTGACATGGTTTGGCAGCCATATTGGATTTACCCGAAAACATATAAAAAAATCTTCTTCTCCAGAACGGCTGGACAGATCGAGGGGAAAATTCACACAAATGTTCCCCAAGGCACACATGTACAAGGTTGTTCAGGAATAATTGATGTCACATGGTTTGGCAACCATATTGGATTGAAGAAAAGTATAAAATAATGTTTTCCCTCAAACTGCGTAATCAATTGATGTGAAACTTCACAATTGTGATCTGGTAGTGATGGGGAATACATGTTTAAATTTCAACTTGATCAGACACATGGTCTGGCAGCCAGAATTATTTAATTATTTAAATAAGGCTCACTTGGCTGCGCCTGGATGAGTTTGAGGGTAGAGGAGTAGCAGCTGAAATGTGAATCCTATCCAGGTTCCTCCTGATGACTTCATCTTTGTTTTTTGCTTGTTCGGGTTCCTTCTGATGACTCAAATGCAGGGTTGTACCTATTTGGTGTTCCATTTGATTTGAATTGAATTAATTTTAATCCCAATCTAAATTCAATTGAATAGTAATAAACGTCATGGGTCAGGTGTCTGATCAAAGCGGGGTTGCATAAAAGAGGGACGTCTTGGTACCCGGTCATCACTGCGAGCAATGATAATGTAGCAGTTCTACTTCTGTCTCATTAATTATGGAACACACCAGTATACAAACACCCACAAAAAACAAGTCCTGGTGAGGGTCAGCAATCTCGAATTGCTCTTTTTCTTGTTTTGGTGTAGATTAAATCCATCTATGTTATTAAATTGTTTTAATACTTGTTTTAGTTGATTTTGGGGATGGTTTGGATGTGTATTGCTTTTGAAATGATACTGTCCATCTTCCCCCTCCCACGATCCTGACCTGGTTTGGTTGAATCCACATCAATGTTCAATTTATTTTCCTCATAAAATAATTATTTCTGGATTTATTTTTTTAAATTTTGGGTTGCGTGCACTAGCCCTAGAGACAAAATAACTTCCTTGCGTTGGAATCACCATCATGTCTTCAGCAGTTATTGATGTAGGTTGGGCTATAGTTTTACATTGTCTTGAGAGGGGAAGAAGCAGAAGAAGAAGAAGTACAAATTGGCGTTTTTGCGCTCTTTCATTGTGGTACTGCAGAGATGTATTCTGGCGTCTTTTTAAATTTTGGTAGTTCAGAAAATGTTCAAGAATAAAAGTTATGGCTTTTAAATGCTTATGACTTCACTCTATGGTAGTTTAAAAGCATAATATTGTGTACACATTTGAATGGGCGGCCATTTTTTCCCTGCATCAGCCCTTCATATGTAGTACGACCATACTCCACATATATATATATATATATATATATATATATATATATGTATGTATATATATATATATATATATGTATGTATATATATATATATATATATATATTCAAAATGAACACTTTAAGAAAATTCAAGCTTAAATTTTCAAAAAATTTGGTGAAAACCCGACCAAGAAAAAAAAAAAAATAGGTCGTATGTACCTTAAAAACATATGCCTCAAAGATAGTGGCTCCAAACGTTGAGCCAGCTCGTAAGCAGATTTCTCACCTGAGAAAGGCGACGCCGAGGGGACAGTCCGTGGTAAAGCATCGAGGCTTCGAGGAAACGTGGAGAGGCAGAGTGAGGAGGAAGGCCACTGTCAACTGCAAAACCTCCGCTCTCATCAACCTCCACCATACTGTACAGGGCTGGAGGACTGCTCACCGGAAAACGACCTGGGAACGTAATATTATTTGTTCATTGCACCATTTTCTTATAAGTCACATCTGCTCTAATTATTTTCGTGGAATGCCAGAATTCTGCATTGATGAAACAAACCAAATATACAACTAAACCAGATATTTACATCGCAATGACCATCTCGTGAAAGCTATGTGGACTTGATAATTTTAAAGCCATCAAAACCCCTTTCAGACTCACTTGCCAATAACTCAATGAGTCCCAACTACCCCTCTACCACACCTTTCCCCACTGTCTGCATGTGATGTACTTTTCCTAAATGTAATGCATGATGTACAGTTATTGAGACATTATACCCTCTTGTGCACAACCGCACTGCTAATCTCAAGGTGCATATAATGGGCCTCAAATCCAAGCGACACAGCGGTGCCAGCAGGAATTTATGGGGCAAAACAGCAGATATAAAAAATTTAAAAGCCAGCTGACCTACTTGAATGTGAAAAATCAATTGAATAACTTATTATTCAACTTCAAATGTGCTCAGTAGAGCAATGCCAACTCTCAGAAACGAAAAGTTTTAAAAAACGCTTAATGATATTCGAGTGAACTGATAAAAGCCCTTCTGCAGGTAGAACGATGTACAGCATGTCGATATATACTTATACCTGTAATGTTAAAATACTTTTCATTACACCTGTTCCCTATTGCACCATTCTTATCAAGTTCATTTAACATTCTCTATCACTCGGCTCTTTTAAGAGCGTTCATGTATACAGAAATGTACTACGAAAATGTCTCACTCAACACAGCACGTGCTGCATGTCTTGCCTAACGCAGACGAGGAAACCAAATGGGACGTTAAACTAGGTGTCCTGTCTGCCAGCATTAGTTGGTGAACATTAAAGATCCCACAATCTCTTTTGTGACGAGTTGCTGAGCTATTGCCAGAACCCTGACCAAATTCCCAATTTTTTCTCAAACATACAGGGGACAACTGCATCAGTGGCACAGCTGCGTCCCCATAAAATGATGCTACCAACAGCTATGTACTGCATACGGAGGAAGAAGAAGAATCAGCGGAAGAATAAAGTCAGCAAAGTTGTATGAATTGAAGAGACCACAAAATTTTGAGCACAACTTTGGTCTGGTGTAGCAGATGGTCAGGATCCCAGGTTTGCAGTCCATGAAATTGTAAACATAAATAAATAAATGAATAAAGAACAGAAACTGATACCTGCAGATTATAAAAACTTTTCAGTAGAAAGTGCTTGAGAAGGGTAGGATCGATGGTCACTTATAACAACCTCTTGCAACAAAGGAACTAGGTAAAAGTGAACCATAATGAGTGGACTAGCGTCTCATGTGGAGAGGAGCAGGTGGAGGCAAGCATATTGTCCTCATCCTGAGGGTGGTTAATTAGCAAGCTGTTTTTACGGACAATCTTCTCGTAGTAGTGACGTGACAGGCTTTTGAGATGTGCTCGACTTCACGAAGATTTTCATTTTAACAGGATCTAAAGCTCGAAATGGAGCTGCAACACACACACATCTCACACATATGGGCATAGACGAATACATGAAGCACACCGCAGGACAGTTAGCCGAGACGAACACAGCCACTGAGTTTGGAGGAAGTGCTGTCACTTCCCGGGGCACTCTGGGTACCAGCGACGCCACAACAATGGTGCTGACTTTCTTACTGTACTCAGCGGGGCATTTCTTCAAGAGGAATTTCCTCCTCCCCATGGGTGCCAACCTATGGAGATTATCCATGCTCTTAGCCTTTTAAATGCTGAACATCAAGCAAAGAAGCAGCACGTAGCATTTTTAAAGTCTTTGGGATGGCTCGGCCAGGATATGAACCACCGACCTCCCAGCCTCGGAGTGGACGCTCTTACCATTACACCGAGTCTGGTTAAATTGGCATTGAAATCTGCAATACTGCGGCATTCATCTGGATTTTAACAGAATACCTCCAATACGCCATGAAGCAATGTCATCATCGATTGGCCAACACAGCACCCAAGTGCAGAATTCTGGGAGTTGGAGTAAAGTCGATCCTTTACAGCAGCACAGGCACCAAATTATCAGTGCACGCGTTAATGTCATATCCTTAAAGTTATTTTGACATGCACACTGAAACATCCAGGTTTTGGGTGCTTAAGAGCGGGCATTGTTTAGAGAAGGCAAATCTATTTTGTTTCTTTCATTGATAATAAAATCTGCAATCTTGGTAAAAGTGATGCAATGTTTGATATTCACCTTAAGGGCAAGGATGTCAGGTGTTTGTGTGATGTCATTTTTAGATGGCTGAACAAATTTCGTTCAGGGGCGAAAGCCCGTGGAGAGAGAGGGAAAGATGAAATCTGATCACATCGCGAAGATTTGAAATGAATGAGAAAACAGCAACACCACATCCTTCCACCACCAAAATGCCTTCTACATTTATCCCAATAGACATTGCCCCCCACCCCTCCCCCCCCTCCACTCCCCAAAAAGGCTGAAACTAGACTGTCAGCAATGTGACAGTAATGCATGAAGTACGATTTTTACAAAAATATATATTTTTTAAGTCAAAAGTGTTCTCTGACCTGGTGTTCCGTGCCGCCGCATCTGCCTTTGCTTCCATTCCTGCAGCTCTGTGCTCACGTGACCGCCTGAATTACCAATCATTCTTGGTCCTCTGACCGGGTTCTGAAGGTCTCCACTGGCAACACTTCCCGGGCGCCTCGAACGCCGTGGTAAAGAGGAGAAGCCATCCAATATCGGTACAAGGCAAAGGGATTGTCGATGGCTGGGCATGTGACGTGGCAGGGTTTGCGTGGACACTATGCTAAAGAAGAAGATAGAGACAAGGCCTGATGTAAATAATGAGAAAGGAGTAAGAAGCAAAGAGAATGTTTGGCATAAGTAAAGGAAGATGAAGGGAAGGTGGAGGGGAAGAGAGGTGGGGGAGTTTGGAGTAAAAATAATAGGAGGGAGGGAAAAGATGCTGATACCTCATCCGATCCACTTCATTTTTCTCTTTCTGAGACTTCACCCACTGTTCCAGTTGCAGCATTGAGTTTCTCTTTTGCCTTTCACGTTCGGAATTGACCAAAGAACCCTGGCTGGCAGCAAGACCAACATCCCCCAAGTTCCTGCCATGCCCAAGAGTTCTAAATCCCAGTCCTTCAGTTGTGTTCAGAGCTGTGAGACTGCTGCTCACAGCAATGCGGGTACGTGGAGTTGGGGCTTGCAAAGCGTCTCCAATCTTGTCCTGTGATTGTGTAGATTGTGGAGGGGCAAGAGATGAAGAAACTCGACCATCTACCTCTGGATCATTGTTGTTCCTCACATCGATATTTTCAGCCGGTGTTGCAGGTTGCAAATCAGCAACATCATCATCACCCTTCGGGAAGCGTCCTGCCAATGATGGCAACGCGCTCACAGATTCCAGCACCTGTTAAGGTTATGGTGAAGGTCAATGCACGAGTAAAATGGATGTTGGAAATGGTGTCATTACTGTGCAAATTGCATTATGTAATCTGACATCAAGCTCATGTTAATATTTTGTTTCATGGAAAGAAAATGGATCTTTACTCTTTTGGAGATGCGGTGAGTAACCCATGTGTGACAGGTGGAGGGAGCTGGAGGGTGGTGGAAGGGGGATTATAGCACCATTGTTTGTATGCACACGCTCTGAGCCAATCAAGTGGAAGTGGGTCATGCATTCGACTTGGCTATGTCGACTATTAGACCAATTCTCAACAATGCAGACAAGATAAAAGCTTCTGCCCAGTCCACCACTTTATTAACTCATTCAAGGAGCAGTTTATTGGAGAAGCTGGAGAGCCGGTTACGCTTTGTTCAGCAGGTTTAAGTGCCGCAGTAACTTGCACAGCATCTGTATCAGTGGCGAAGTTGCGACAGGCAGCTTTTGTATTCCCCGAGTTGTTTACCTTCTGTATTATAGTCTTTTTTAAATAATGTTTACCATCTATTATTATTTGCGCTATTACCGATACCCCAACGAAGCCCTCACACATTCCGCTCATGTAAAGAAATAACGCTGTCGGGAACGCATCTCCATATAAACAATGGTATAATGGCCCCGTTAGCACATTTTTGATTAGTGCTCTCTTTACAGGAACACACCCTGAGCGCGAAGCAAGATATTGCTGTAATCCTTAAAAAGGAACAATTGTCTGCGTGCATGTCTGTATTTGTGAAGGAAACTCGGAAACCCTTTGACGTCGAGACGTGTGATACCTTTATTGCAGTCTCCTACCTGGGAATGTCATGGCGCCAACACCTTTTATTGGGGAGGGAGGGTGGCTACTTTTACACAGGTTTTAAGCCATTTTAAGTGTTTTTCAAATAACCCCACAACAATACATCCACTACTACCACGAGATGACTGTTAAAATAAAGGTATTATAATTTGGGGGATGGGAGAGCACAACATGCACGGATTGATGCACTCATTTTGACCCATCTATGGAAGTATTTCAGACTGCAGGGAGGGGGTATCTCTCCCAGGAAAGAGGGGTCTGTGTGTCTCTCTCTCTCTCTCTCTCTCTCTCTCTCTCTCTCTCTCTCTCTCTCTCTCTCTCTCTCTCTCTCTCTCTCTCTCTCTCTCTCTCTCTCTCTCTCTCTCTCTCTCTCTCTCTCTCTCTCAGGAACAGGGTGGGGAAAACAAGCCATTAAATAGGTATCCTACTAGTAAACATAAGTGGCTGGGATGACCCTCACCACTAGGTGGCAAACTACACAAAGACACATTTCTGAATACTTTTCAAGGTACTCCTTTTTATTATTTTCCTACACTGGTGCATCAGAAAAGACCAGACCCCTCGAGAGAGTAAGTGTGTGTGTGTGTGTGTGTGTGTGTGTGTGTGTGTGTGCGTGTGCGTGTGTGTGTGCGTGTGTGTGCGTGTGCGTGTGTGTGAGAGAGAGAGAGTGAGAGAGAGAAAAACGTCCAATCTCTCAATCATCATTGTTGAAAAGTGGCAGTGCCTGCAGCCTTTTAAAGGATGCAAGTCCTCTGAAGCTTTAAATGAAGCTGAAGCTACCTTCTGAGACTGTAAATCAGCTTCTGCCACGAGATGGTGACACAGCCAGTGCTGGGCCCCAACGACAGTTTGAACCAAAGCCTGAGTAAAAGCATTTGCACGGATCCAAAGAAAAAACATATGTGAAGCAAATAATCTCCTCTAAAAGGTGAACTTGACAATAAAAATCAATGTTTCACTGAAGTTTTGTCCATGGCCACTGACATGGCAAACGACTGCAAATTAGGTCACGAGGCAATTTGGAATTCTGTCTGGGTCATGAGCATGTGCTAGATGAATCACAGCTGCAATCCAGACATATGTCACCCAATAGCAAATGCAGCGTTCATGGCGTTTTAAATTTATCATTTGTACAAGTCGAATTAACATTTCATCTTGAAGATTAGATTATAAACAAAGGAATAAAGCCAGAAGAAATGAATTAATAAAATCAGTAAGAAAGAATAAAGTGTGAAAACAAGGAATGCATAACTACAAGGAAAATCATGTAAAGTTAAATACAGGAGGAAGGTATTGACCAATCCCATGTATCCCATCAGTTTTATTAATCTAATAATCTTGGTGTAATTCGTCAGAGTGGCGACCTGTAAAGGATAGTAACACTAGCTAAGAAACTGTTTCGGCAGACGCTGTACCGACAGAGTATGGATGATGATGATGATGATGATGATGATGATGATGATGATGATGATGATGATGATGATGATGATGATGATGATGATGATGATGATGATGATGATGATGATGATCCTTTCTGACCAGTAATTTGTTCTAACATTCAAATGTCTTGTTTTCCTAAATTACTGGCACATACCACTTTGTCACTAAGTATGGCGTTTTGCCAGAGCTTTGGCATGTAATGCCCTCTTTTTGATAGATACCAAGGGATATTTAATGTTCACAAGGTCAATGCAGATGACACAGCTGGCTTTATCCCCAACTGATGGATCGCTATTTCAAGACACAGCAACACCTGCCGGGACTCTACAGCAGGACTTTCAGTTGGAATCAACTACATGATGCAAGAAATCCATAACCGGACCTTTCAGAGGCGACTACGCTACCAAATAGGCTGTCCTGCCGTCCTTCAACTTACAATACCTGGTCAGCATTACGTGAAGATCTCCATTTCAAATGCGAACCGAACTCGGAACTGCTTAGCTTTTGAGATCTGATGAGATCGGGCACATTCAAGCCGATGGATCATCGGCGTCACTGATACACCAGCCATGCCATACATTTGGGTGTATCAACTGCTTTAAACAGTTGGTTTTTGATAAGCAGTTCACAACAGCCAGCCAAATGAAATGGAAGATATTTGTATCAAACTTTGACAAAGTTGACAAATCCACGACAAATCTTTTTGAATGTCTGCATGCAGGTCTCCGTGACGATTTGAAAATATCTAACCTTTTCTCCTTCATAGTGGTTTCATCAGCACGCATGTTTACCTCCGATCGAATACTTATGTATCACATTAAGCAGTGTGACTACATCATGTAGTTCATAAATCATTAACCCGTTAACCATACTCCAAACAAACCTCCTGTGTGAATGATGGTGGAGGAGATAATGTAATGAGTTCTGTTGCAGATTCTGCTGGCGTGTTTGGGGGCTTTGGAGGGAGCGTGGGAGTTTCAGGCTGAGACTCAGTGCTGGGTACATGATTCATCTCAGGCTTGAGCTCTGACACAGACACACTGGGAGAGGGACAGAGACAAAGTGACCCAGGTATTCCAGCAATTAATTATTGGTGTGAATTCAAAAGTTAAACGAATCTCAATGCTTGTATGCAATCTCAATGCAAGCTGTATATCACAGTAAGAATCACTACTCAAATTGTTTTCGAGAACAATAGTGGGTGGGCGGTGGGGGCGGGGGAGAGAATTGCCTTGGTGGTGCAATGGTTTGAGCGTTCGGTCTGATTCTGAGAGGTTAGCGATTCGAACCCCAGCCGAGTCAAACGAAACATTCTGAAAATGGTATGTGTTGCTTTCTTGCTTGCAAGGACAGAGCATCGACAATTTTAAAAGGATAGAGTACGGACAAGCAACCATAAGTTGGTGAAAGTGCAGGCTTTGATTGGCGTAATGCCCTCCTCCTGCATCAATGCTCCTTGTAAGGGAACTCACATTATGATGATTAAATGGGAAGAAAGGAGGAAAGGGTATAGGGAGGAAAAGAAGTGCTGGGGGTGGAGAACAATGTGGGTAGTAGGTATGATGAGTACAGCACTGTACAACCTGTATAATATAATAAAATATCTTGGTAATTCTATGGCTAAAAACATGTAATTTCAGTTTGTAATTTAGTACCCTTTAAGAGTCACTCCTCTCTAAATGTATCATGCCCTTCCTCAGTCCACATGGAAATAGCCCACCTCCTTTCCACACTAATTGCAATTTTAATTTAACAGTGGTAGCACGTGGCTTGGATAACATGGCATTTAGCTAAAATTATGCCCAAATAGATATAAAGTATCGCAGATGTTATCAACATTGTAAATTTGTCATTACATTTGACACATTTCAATTTTTTTTTTTGCGAGATAATACATTTTTGCCAAACCCAATGAGTTTCATAAAAGTACCGAAGCTATGTTCCAAAAATTAAAAATAAATAAAATTGAAGAACTTCATATTACAATGCAGAGTTTATCGAAGCATATCATAGTCAGATACAAGCCTTGATGTCCTCCCATAATTTGAACTTTAACAACCTTGTATTTACAAAGCCTGTTTAGCCTTTGTTGAGTGAGCTGAGCAAGCTGCTGAAATACAAGGCTCTACTTAGCTCAAAATCGAAAGAACCTTCAACGTTCAAAGATCTTGAATAATATGCAGGACGATATCAAGATGCAGCTGCTGGGAGAGACAACAATGTTGGCGAGTTTTAATGGTGGTAACGATTGTGGAGTCAGTGGTGCAGGTAGTCAATTATTTCAGAGCAATCTCGATGGTGATCAAGGTAATGAAAAGCAATGACCTCCCTTCAAATTTTACGACTATTAATCTCACAGAAAAATTAAAATTTGTTCCACAGATCAGTGTGGCAGTCAATCGGGGTTCTTTGGAGCCTCTTTGTGTTTGGTACTCCCTACTCGCTCCACTAGCGCCGTCCGGTTTCATTGAAACTGGCATGAAACTTCAAAATCTCCGTATAAATTGAACAGGCCATTATGGATTTTTTCATTAAACATCCTTATTCACATAAACGTGTCATTAAGCATGAAATACAACCTCGATGAACATGTTAGATGTGAGGTATCTGTGGGTTGCTCCTGGGAGATCAATTGGCTATCTCTGTGCCAGGGCCTTTTCGAGCAGAACTGACTGGGGCTAATCAACAACAACAACCACCACCACCTCATTGAATTTCCACAATTTCTTTGAAATGCATACTCCTATCATCCCTGGCATTGTGACAGTTCCTGTGTCTTCAACACAAATGGACGCTTACAGATTAGGCATTCCGATTCATTTTCTCATCAATTACATTTTATAGTAGCCTGAAATTTTTACAAAGTGTAAGAATTCCTGATCACGAGACAATTATATGGCATCGAACTACAACTGTCCAATACTTATTACAAAAAAAAATAAAAAAATCTTCAATCACTAGGTTAGTTGAAGGGTGTTGATAGCAATACAACAGCTTCTGATGTTAATAGGACCGTGCACCTGCTAAAAGTTTGACAGCAACACTGACTCCCTGGATTATCATCGGAGAATGTATACATTGTCACACCTCTTTACCAGGCATGGTGGTTCAGGCCGAAAATGTTATTCTGAATCATGTTCTTTGAAATTGTATGGGGGCTTGAACTCATGAAAACTTCCAAAAATGGCAAAGTTCAAATCGCATTTTCAAAAGCAAAACAACAAATTCCTGAAGAATCTTGTGAGGAAGTATTATTGTTAAGTTTGGCTTTCATAATCTCAAAAAGAACTCCGCTGCACCTCCAATCATGTAACAGCGAAAGCAGACTCAAAAACTGGTGTGTGTGAGAGAGAGAGAGAGAGAGAGAGAGAGAGAGAGAGAGAGAGAGAGAGAGAGAGAGAGAGAGAGAGAGAGAGAGAGAGAGAGAGAGAGAGAGAGAGAGAGAGAGAGAGAGAAGAGAGAAGAGAAGAGGGAGGAGAAGAGGGAGGAGAAGAGGGAGGAGAAGAGAAGAGAGAAGAGAGACGGGGGGGGGGGGAGAGAGAGAGAGAGAGAGAGAGAGAGAGAGAGAGAGAGAGAGAGAGAGAGAGAGAGAGAGAGAGAGAGAGAGAGAGAGAGAGAGAGAGAGAGAGAGAGAGAGAGAAAACGAGAGCGAGAGCGATAGAGAGATAGAGAGATAGAGAGATAGAGAGATAGAGAGATAGAGAGATAGAGAGATAGAGAGATAGAGAGAGGAGAGAGGAGAGAGGAGAGAGAGGAGAAAAGAGCAGGAGAGAGCAGGAGAGAGGAGAAGAGAGGAGGGAGGAGAAGGGATGAGAAGGGAGGAGAAGGGAGTAGAAGGGAGGAGAAGGGAGGAGAAGAGAGGAGAAGGGAGAAGAAGGGAGGAGAAGGGAGGAGAAGGGAGGAGAAGTGGGAGAAGGAGGGAAGGAGGGAAGGAGGGAAGAAGGAGGGGGAAGGAGGGGAGAAGGAGGGGAGAAGGAGGGGAGAAGGAGGGGAGAAGGAGGGGAGAAGGAGGGGAGAAGAGAGGAGAAGAGAGGAGAAGAGAGAAGGGAGGAGAAGAGGGGAGAAGAGGGGAGAAGAGGGGAGAAGAGGGGAGAAGGGAGGAGAAGGGAGGAGAAGGGAGGTGAAGAGAGGAGAGAAGAGAAGAGAAAGGAGAAGAGAAGAGAAAGGAGAAGAGAAGAGATATTGACCGTTTTTACAGCCATTTTTCCCTGCTGTGCAGGGGTTAGGCTTTTTCTTGAGGCAATGTTTTATGGCCGGATGCCCTTCCTGACGCCAACCCTGGTCGCCTCTTACGACACACAGGGATATGGTATACCTATTCTATCCGGGGCATACACCGGGACCAGTACACTGGTACTCACTTCGCCGACCTCAGATGGATGACAGGCTGAGTCAACCCCCTGGTGTTAATTCAGCAGCCAACGGGGCTTGAACTCAGGACACTGGGATCCCAAGCCGCCACCCCAACCACTAAGCCAACACCAGGCTTGGAGAAGAGAAGAGAGAGAGAGGAAAAGAGAAGAGAAGAGAGATGAGATGAGAGAGGAGAAGAGAAAGAGAAAGAGAAAGAGAGAGCGAGAGAAGAGGAAAGAGGAGGGGAAGAGGGAGGAGAGGAGGAGAGTGGAAAGAGAGACAGCACAGCAGCCTCTTGTTTTAGTTTTAAGGTCTTCCACTCCAAAGTTGCATTCAAAGACTTGCATGGAATAAAGTGAATGGTGAAAACAAAGAAAGAAGTAGCATTGAAAGAAATATTTTGAGGATCTCAGGTCAAACAATATATTGATGGGATTGGGTGTTGCTCTAAAATTTTCTGCTTTTATCCGGGTTCATAAAAACAGGGGGATTGTACTTTTTGCCACCCAATCCCAATGGGTATTGCAAGTCATCCCACCTCTAATTCTGGGTGAATTAACCCGTCCATAAGGACAGGTTCTTTTCTCATAAATTATAAACTTCAGAAAACTTTCGCTTAAAATAAAAATGTAAAAAAAATTATAGATAATAAATAAGCTTGCACATGTTGCTGTGTTTGAGCCTGGGGAGTAACTTCGGAAATCTACCTGTCTGGGTTCTTCCTGACATCTTTGTTCTTTTGTCCTTTCACATTTTTTTCTTCACAATTCTCTTTATTCATTCTAATTGGTGCTATTTCTTCTCTTTTATCTCTCTTACTCTCTATTCCTCTCTTCCATTTTCTATCTCTCTAAGGGGAGGTGAATTCTTGCAGAATTTTTTCTGTAAGGCTCACTTGGCTGCGCCTGGTTGGGTTTGAGGGTTGTGAAGTGGCAGCTGAAACTGGAATCCTATCCAGGTTCCTCCTGATGACTCCATCTTTGCTCTTTACTTCTTCAGGTTTCTTCTTAGTCTACATACAACATGACTGATCATGGAACAGAGATGGACTCCAAAGTCTAACAGAGCTCAAAGTGAGATCCAGACGTTTTTATATCACAATAGGTAATTGCAAAGCAAGTGATGAAAAAAGTCAAGAAGATGAGTAAATTCACGTCCATGAATTGTTACCTGAATTTGGTCTGGGTTTTGTCACAAGCACTCTTAAATCATACGGATGATCCGCTGTGGCGACCTCTAACGGGAGCAGCCGAAAGAAGAAGAAGAAGAAGAAGAAGAAGAAGAAGAGATATACATATATATATATATATATATATATATATATATATATATATATATATATATATATATATATATATATATATATATATATATATACACACACACACACACACACACACACACACACACACACACACACACACACACACACACACACACACACACACACACACACACACACACATACACACACACACACACACACACACACACACACACACACACACACACACACACACACACACACACACACACACACACACACACACACACAAGTCTGGAGACGGCGATGGTTCATGAGCGGTATTTGACGATGTAGATTGTTTCAGAAGTCAAGGATGAGATAATCTGATAATTTTTGACCAAGTTATAAAAATGATCAACATGATGTGGTACGAGTGACAGGTTATTTGCTGCAAAATGTCGAAAACCTGGTTTCGTTCAATAACTTTCAAAATTTGACCTTCGCATAACCTTTAAAGGTCACAAAACAATGTTGTGGACATGAAAATAAAGGAAACAGGATACGTGCTATTGCTTAGTGGAGTTAGTTCGTCGAAGAAGGTCGAAAACCCGGTTCGATTCCCACAACTTTGAAAATTGGACCTTTGTGAACTTTAAAGGTCAAAGGTCAAGGATGATGACCTTTGGTGCAAAACTTACTCTGGAACATTCCAGGAACAATATAATGTCATATTGGCTATATGGCATTTCGCACTCCTCGGATTATCCATACTTTGATGAAATCAGCGTAAAAACAAACTTGAACGGGGCGCCATGGGCAAGGTGTTCGAGATAGAGCAAAATGGTTCCAAGACTTTTGGTGGGGAATGACCTCAAGATTATGCATAAAAAATATTGTCATCCAAGCTCTCAAAGTTTGGGCGGTCGTATGATTTTTATGTCAAAATTCACAATTTTCTAAGTTCGTGACCTTGTGACCTAGACCTTGGGACGAAAATGAAAAATCGAGCTCCGTGGGGCTATGCAGGTGCCATTGGGCTAACCAAATACCGAAACCCCTGCCAGATTTGACAAACCCCCTCGGAGAAGATGGATTTTTATGTCAAAATTCGCAATTTTCTAAGTTCGTGACCTTGTGATGAAAATGAAAAATCGAGCTCCGTGGGGCTATGCAGGTGCCATTGGGCTTACCAAATACCGAAACTCCTGCCAGATTCGACAAACCCCTCGGAGAAGATGGATTTTTATGTCAAAATTCGCAATTTTCTAAGTTTGTGACCTTGTGACCTTGACCCTGGGACGAAAATAAAAAATCTAGCTCCGTGGGGCACCATTGGGTGCTATGGGCGCCATCTACATCTAGCTATGCAGGTGCCATTGGGCTAACCAAATACTGAAACCCCTGCCAGATTTGACAAACCCCCTCGGAGAAGATGGATTTTTATGTCAAAATTCGCAATTTTCTAAGTTTGTGACCTTGTGATGAAAACGAAAAATCGAGCTCCGTGGGGCTATGCAGGTGCCATTGGGCTAACCAAATACCGAAACTCCTGCCAGATTCGACAAACCCCTCGGAGAAGATGGATTTTTATGTCAAAATTCGCAATTTTCTAAGTTTGTGACCTTGACCCTGGGATGAAAATAAAAAATCTAGCTCCGTGGGGCACCATTGGGTGCTATGGGCGCCATCTACATCTAGCTATGCAGGTGCCATTGGGCTAACCAAATACTGAAACACCTGTCAGATTCGACAAACCCCTGAGAAGATGCAAATTGAAATCGGCTACCCCCCTAAAAACATGTTTTTTGGGCGTGGCTCTGCCCATAATTGGCGCACCATGCCCATTCTCAGGAAAACACAACAAGATCATGATATAAACACCCACCAAAATTTTATCAGGATCGGATCAAAACCCACGGAGCTATGCTCGGGACAGACAGACAGACAAGCCGGGAGGCGGACATGGGTAGTCGACTACCCAATAGATCCTGACGCGATGGGCCCGTTCGATGGGGAATGACCTGAGGATTAAGCACAAGAAAATTCATGATTCCAGCTTCAAGGGTTAATGCTGCAGATTGTTTTTTCGTTAAAATACCCCCACATGTTGAGGTTTTTTGGCCGTTGCTTGGCAACGGAGGGGTCCACAACAACGGTTCTTTCTCAGACATAACTAGGACATACCATGAACCGACCATACCAGTTTCATGTATATCTGACTCATAATCTCTGAGATCTAACGAACTTCGTTTTTTTATTGTTTTCGACCAGGGTTCATTCAAAGTCTATCTTCTCCGACAGTTTTCATATGATCTGGCTGGAAATTTTTGACAATATGGCTAAATGTACTGCCCACAGTCGCTCGTGGCCCGATTTTTGAAAAAATATTTTTTTTTATGATATTTCAAAAATTTCAAAGTCCCGTTGCTCGGCAACGGTGGTGTCCATAGCATCGGTTCTCATTTGCACACAACTAGGTCATGGTATGAACTTACTAACCAAGTTTCATCGAAATCGCCATTGTAGTAACTGAAATTAAATACTGATAATAAGGGAAGAACAAATCTCAAAAAATAAATAATTTTGATTTGTTTTTGTTTTTTTCGACGAGATCGACTACCCAACAGACGCACACCAATAACGAATATAGTGGTCACTTTTTTTTTTGTAAACCAATAAGTATATATATATATATATATATATATATATATATATATATATATATATATATATATATATATATATATATATATACACATACAAGTACATATATATGTATGTATATTTATAGAAACAGAAAT
>NC_140963.1:109844973-109879973 GCF_056783735.1 Eptatretus burgeri
CTCTGATAATGGATTGAAAACCCAAACATCAGCAGCATACTTGCCAACATTTCCTTTCACACCAAGAGGTTGTGTTAAACCAAGCTACCTTTGTATCATGCTAACAATTTTTGTTTTGCAACAATGGCAAGACAGCCTTTTAATCTGATTATTCTGATGGATTGTTGCCCAAATTTGAACAGGCACACATGGGAAAGATTAAGTAATCTGTTCAATTGAGCCGGTGGAGCTAAGAACCTTAACAGCCTTTGCTTGCTTTGGTGATGCCAAGGGTGCAAGTAGTGAAAAGAAAAGCAAACTACCGTTGTGGAAGTACTAACCCTGATGTTTTATTTGAAAGACGTTATAGAAAGATGCCTTTAAAAATAGTATTCCAAATATTTGCGGAGAGTGCTACCTCTGGGGGCCGTTGTTCTGCACCGTGCAGGCTTGACCCATCATTTCCATCCAGGTCTTCATTTCGTCTGCAGAATCCGCAGCAAAGTAGTACGTGCGCATGCCAGCATGCATTGCCTACAGCACACAAGGCGTCCACAAAAAAACATTCACCGAGGACTTTCTCTTACCAAATGGGCAGTGAG
Organism: Eptatretus burgeri; assembly: GCF_056783735.1. NCBI lineage: Eukaryota > Metazoa > Chordata > Myxini > Myxiniformes > Myxinidae > Eptatretus > Eptatretus burgeri. The sequence continues at coordinate 109,845,555 of NC_140963.1, forward strand.
AAGCAACTGTTGTGAACCTATAATCGCAAGATACAATAGGTGCATATTCAAAATGAAGGCAACAGTAACTTATTTAGCTACCTAGCATCCAATTCTCAGGTCTTGTTGACACAGAGGTAAAATCAGGGTCCATGCGCCTTTCCTGCAACGCAGCTTTACTAGTTGGTGGTGACTTTATTACCTCCTCCATTGAAGGTGGGCAGATGTTATGTTTTCACCCAGTCGGTTTGTCTGTCTGTGAAATGGATATCTCAAAAAGGAGTGGACAGATTCGGATGAAATTTGGTGGACAGGTTGGGCACGTGACAAGGACGAAATGATTAGCTGTTGGTGAAGATTCGGATCTGGCTATTATAATTTTAAAAGTGCATCTTCACCATTGACAGATGGGGCCAAAAACGGGATTAAAGCATGATATTTCAAAAAATGGTGGATGGATTTGCATGACACAAGGAAGATGAGCTGGTTGGTTAGGTGACAATAACAAGTCAATTCAATTTTGGTTTTGGTCCAGATCCAGATCCAGATCCGGCCTATCATTGGGATACAAAACGTAAACTGTTCAGCCTGGTGGAGGTATGTGCTCTACAGAGTGGCAATCTAGTTTTGAATATGTATCTTCCAAACTAAACCGTTATTTATTCATTTTTATGCAAACATGTATGTGCTTGTAGCTTAGCCTTCTATTTGAGCGACTCTGACTCATCAGTTTCAGGAATAAATCTCTTCTGCACTCATACAAATGTCTTGCAACAATAACTAACCAAATAGCAACTTTATCTTTCTGTCTTTATCTTTATCTTTATCTTTCTCACTCCTGTCGAAAAAAATGATGCTAAACTTCAACGATATTGATTTTTAATCTCAAATAAAAAGCAATCCTCTTCGTTAGACTTAACATCACTTCAAAAATCCCTTTCCATCACTCTCAAGTTTACACAATTCACCAACCGTCACTCAGCCCACCTTGAAAGCAAATCGCCGGTTGATTTTATCCTCGGCGTCAACAGGGCATATTTGGAAACTAGGCAATGAAATGCTGCCCAATGTGAAATCCTCTTTGTTATCTGTGCAGGAAAATTCAAACAGAGAAAAATCAGTATGACACCGAGTGCAGCACTGCTTTCCAATTTAACAAACAACGGAAACTCGCCACACTTGTATAGAAATAGAAGTGACCTTTGCTTGAACAAACATTTCCCATTACGAGACAAGTCAAGTGTCGTCTGCGTTATACTGCATTCCTGAGATGCCACGTGAGACTAAATTATTGGGAAATACACAAGGCTAAAGCTTGAATACTTGTGAAGTACATTTAGCTATCTCCGATAGTTTCAAAGCCAAAGTCACGTGGAATTCCAATTTGAAGGTAGTCATAAAAGTACAACTGAGTCATTCATAACAAGCAAATTAGAAACTCTCGTGCAAGCCCGACATACTGCGTTTGTCCGATTAGCAAAGTAAATGGGACACCTAATTAGCAAAGTATGTATGTATGTATGTATATATGTATATGTATATGTATATATATATATATATATATATATATATATATATATTTATATATACATATATACATACATGTACACGCATACTTTATTCAATGGGGGTATATAATGGGGTGAGGTAGGGAGGGGGTTGACAGAAAGGAGGTTCAGCAAATAAACTGAACAGGAATAGACATTAACCCTTCCTATCCCAGTTATTCAAACAACTCACAGATATTGCCGGATTAAAAACTCCTCAATACATCCCTCAAATTGGATGTATTCTAGCCCCATTCAATAGTCGGACTGAAATCAAATTTGACAAAGTAGAGAAAAGTGTTACACTCCACCAACAAATGGCCTCGGACTCAACAAAGCAGTTGGCCTGACTCAACAAAGCAGTTGGCCTGACTCAACAAAGTCTCACTTTGGGAAAAAGTAAAAGTGACCCAGACTGGGGGAGATGGTAACTATCTGCACAGACCTGAGAGGCTAAATATAATTAAAATCGGCTTTGGATGGCCTTTGAAACTTGCTTTTACAAGCTGAAGTTTATCTATGATGGGCACTCAAATATTGTTCTTCTCAAACAGCTCATATAATCTTGTTGTGTGACAGTTGCAATATTTAATTAGTTTCAAATTACATTGTTTTGTGTGTGCATACTGCGTATCTTTACAATTGAATACAGTCCTAGCTTCAGTTTCCCATCCACTTCTGGGCTAGCACACCCCCCCAAGAGGCACTATTTTGGCTACATCCATCCATCCATCCATCCATCCATCCATCCATCCATATGATAGCTGCATTATAGTGAGATAATGGTGGCTGTACTTCTGGACAAAAGTACACCTTTTCCACCTAATTAAGTTGTGCACCTGCAAAGAAGTTTTTCGAACTTCTTCTTCTCCTTCTCTTCCCTGAAGGGGTGAGGTCTGGTGGTAATAATCTTCTGCCCTAGCAATTTGACGATGATACGCCTCCACTCCCCCCCCCCCCCGAACCCCATCTCCAGCCAACTCTCTGGACTGTCCAACCACTCCCACCTTATTGATATCCCTCCTTAAACAATCTTCCCATCTCATCCACAGTCTACCTCTTTCTATCCTACCTTGCTCCCTCAACCTATCCAATCTCTTTGTCATTCTCTCTTCCCCCCATCCACAGCAAGTGTCAGCCCACTTCAGCTGGCTTTTTACCAATCTCCCTGTCAAGCTTATTTGCACACTGATCTCCTCCATAAATGCATCCTCCTCCTTCTATGCACCCTCTTCACTCCAAAAGTCCTCCTGGCCCATTGCTCTTGCAGACCGACAGCCAACTGGATTTATCTTAACCAAACAAGTAAAAAGTGAATTTGTAAGGAAAATGTCACCCATAGCCATTTGAGTTGGATGCACAAGTCATCATTTGAGTTGAGAAATGCAAAAAAAGATGAAAATGTCATGATAGAACAAATTTAGATTTGTTGCATACAAACCAATTCCTTCGTTCCTTGCTTCTCCCGTCTATGGAACTGCCTTCCATTGGCCGTTCTTTCCCACAGTACAGGGCTTCAAAAGCAGGCAGTTCACTGCCACATCGTGTCATTCCACATCCTGACCCACGATCTTTATTGCCCTCATTAACCCTTCCTAAACAACCCCTATTACTTTCTGATTTTAATGTTTCCTCTCCTCCGATCTCTCTTACTTTTTGGTTCGTTTATTGCCTAACTGGTTGTGCCCAATTGCTGCCCGTTACCCTACTGTGAATTTAACCTTGCTCTTCCATGAGCCTCACTCTTGTAGATGGGGGGGGGACCAAATTATTACAATGTGAAGTGTTATTTGTGTAAATCATTTAGATTCCACTTTTAATACTTGTGTTCAGGGAAAGGAACCTTTTGGTACATGCCATTTTCTGCTGCAGATGCATTTTGTCCAATTTATTTTCGTAAAAAAACAATAAAAAGGTAAAGCAACTCCCCACTTCCACTCGAGTTAAATTTGGGCCAGATTTATTAATTAATAGCCTGCACTGAATCGTAGATGGTAAGATTAAAGTGCTATTTAAGAAAGTAAGTCGAACGTGCTGGCATGTTTGCAGAAATAAATTCATTCCCAGACAGGTTGATATTTCGATTAAAAACCTGGCCTTATAAAAAACAAGAAAGGCACTTTTCGACATCACGACGTCGACAGATATGCCCTCCGCCCACATTATTACATCATTATACATACTTGGATCATGTTTGATTTAAATCCCTGAAACCAGATTCAAAGCATTAAATAATTCTGGCTGCCAGAACATGCGTCCGATCGGGTTGAAATTTAAAACATATATTCCCCATGATGACCAGATCATAATTGTGAAGTTTCACATCGATTAATGAAGCGGTTCAAGAGAAAGAATTTTAAAAAGATTTTTGTTGAATCCATTATGGCGACCAGACCGCGTGACCCTTTAATTATTCGTGCACACACTGGTATCCCCAAGGCTTGGGGAACATGTGGGTCAAGTTTCCCCTCGATCTGTCAAGCCATTCTGGAGAGGAAGGTTTTTAAAGGTTTATTTTTCAAAAAAGCAGAGCTGCCAAACCATATGACCAACAAAGTCATAGGTGGAGAACCTTTTGTTCCTCATGGACAGGTGATCATATCTGTAAAGTTTCGCCTTGATCTGTTCAGCAGTTCTGGAGAATATTTTTATGTTAAAAAAAAATGTCTGCTGAACCACGTGACTGACAATGTCATCAATTTTTCCCCTCATACAATTTAGCCAGAGACGACCATCAAAAATTTTCATACTGATCAGATAAAGTGTTTGACGTATGCAATTATGACGTCATAATGAAGTCACCTATGACATAATCAAAAAAAATCACACGTATTTCCCATGGGGAGTACATGACATGTGCCAAGTTTCACTATTTTCCATGGATTGGTTTCAGAGATAGAGGTCCAAAAGTTTTTCCTTTTTACCAACATGGCTGCCACACCACATGACCTATGACATCATAATTACGATTAAAACATTCTACGTGAGTAGTTGCACCTATGGTGAAAACTTTGTGTCAATCGGAGAAGCGGTTGCAAAGAAAACAGAAAATTAGCACGGATGGACGTACGGACAAGCCGAAAACATAATGCCTCCAGTGACTTCGTCAGCGGAAGAATAAGAAAAAAAACCTTGGAGTACATATCAACTTCACCTACACAAATACACCTTTCCTCAGCCATCGCCTTCACCCCAGCAAACTGTTTGTTTGATTTGAATGAGCAATTCAGAAACAACTTCATCTTCAATAATCATCAATTGTTATTGCTCAGAAGAAAGGGAAATAAAATAAAGCCTTCATACCTTTATAGTAGAACAAACAATAATCGCAGAGAACGAACCAACGCTTCTTCCAAAGCTTCATACCTGTGCTGTCCTGTGAAAGGTAAGAGGAAAAAATAATTGCATTCTTCCAAAACAATAGCAATGAAACATCACCCCCCAGGAGTGTGTACTCATGTAAAAGTCCTATTCTTTGAATCTGAATGTTATTATCATACAATGACCCGACAAAAGAGACCGTTGACAACAAAGAACTCCGGCGAATGACTTGCGAACAACAGAAATATCTGTACCATCTGAACTGTACATCGATAATGCACAGTTTTATTTTTCGTAATTTTCAATTCAAATATTTTTAACAACCGACACAAAGCTAAGATTTCAATATATGACGTTTGGAAGGCAAAACCACGGACAAACCACTACACTACCATATCCCCAACTAACATTGGTTAATTACACGATGTCGAGTTAAACCCAGTGGACTGTTCTAATTTGGATTTAAAAAAATAAATGCAAAAAGAAGAGCAAAATATATTAATCTGACAACTGGATCTTGCGCACATTTGTATTCCGCATTGTGACTGTTTTATGCTCGAGTTCCAACCTGTTTGTGCAACCAGCCTTGCATAGCAACTAGAGCCTTGGGGTTCCTGCGAATGGAGTTTGAGCGCTTCCCAAAGTTCTGCAACTTCTTTGCAACCTTTGGGGTCTGGTGCACAAAAGCAAAAGTACAATGTGCTGCATTTGACACAGATGCATGGACAAGGCAGGAAAGAGAACAAAGGATGAATGGAGAGGCCAACAAAATAGCAAGAAAGACACTCAAAAATGAGAAACAAAAAGGACAATATGATGATGTGGATAGATGAGAAGCTCAGAGAGAGGAAGTGGAGAAAAATTGAAGGGACATCATGAGAAAAACCACATCCAGTACGTACCCTTGCAGGTGGACTGCCAGTGGACTGCAGTTCTTCAGCAGCCACCACACAGGAGGCAGACTGAGAAAGATTTTGCTGGCGTGGTGGTTGCTTTGCCTGACTGGACACCTGTCTGCCTGGGTTGCTGACAGATTTACTGCCCCGCTGGCTCATCGAGAGTACACTCCGTTTGCCAATGGGCCGACCAGTTGGATAGCTTGTGGTTCGACTACTCCGCAAGCTGCTCGAATATTGCAATGGCTTGCTGTCCATCTTCTCATGTGTTGCAGAAGGCAGCTGGTTACTTGGCTGGCTGTTTGGAAGGAAAACTTCACTGTCCTGTTCCCTAAAGAAAATGGAAATATGGTTTGGGTTTGAAATATGTTCCATTTTCATGAACAAGTCTATAGAAAGAAAAATATTAACTGCAACGACTATTATACAAAAAACAAACATAGAATTTGGGGGAGGAATAATTAATTATAACACACACACTATATATATATATATATATATATATATATATATATATATATATATATATATATATATATATATATATATATATATATATATATATATATATATATATATATATATATATACACATTAGGGTGTTTCACTCATGGTGGTAAAAAAATGAAATTTGTTGAAAATTGTCAGAAGGTGTGTCCCCTTGTTTCTTATGACCCATAAATATTTTAGGCAAATATTTGGTTTGATTCATCAATATTTACTGGTCCCACAGTTGGACAAGATTCCACATTTCAAGTGAAACTTCGAAAAAATCAAATGGAGGAGAAGACAAAAAATTGCAATGAACGTTTATTGAACTGAAAATTAACAAAAAAATTTATGAAAAAGAAATGTAGAACAATTATGCAAGTAGATCAGGGCAATCAAATCGTTGGGCTCAAGGAGCAGGAGGGAACTTAGCAGTCAATCCAGCCTTTGTTCTCTTGACGGTCTTGCGGTTATGATGAAGAACTTTGAGGAGGAACTCCTTCTGCTGCTCGTCTTCGGTTCGGGCTTGGAGTTTTTGGTATCAGTGCCACTCCTCTCTCTGCTGCATCATTGATGACCTGCAGGCCTCGGACGGTGGCTTGAGTTCGTGGATCTTGGAAAACATCTTCCACGTTATGGGTAGTGACCATCCTCCCAGCAAAGATCCCAATGGCCTCTAGTGTTCGCCCTGTTACCAATTTGGAAAGACCGTCAGGGAGAGTGAAGTTCTTCTTTTCAAGTCTCTTGAGTGCTTTCGAGGTTGCTGGACGGCTTAGGTTCTTGACCATGGCCGCCCGGTCATCGGGAGACTCATTCGTCGAAGAAGGCTAGGGCCACTCCTTGCTCTGAGAGGTACCAGAGGTGCCTTTGGAGGGCCTTCTCTGCCGTTGACCCGAGTTCTCTATCCACAAACACCTGGAGAATCGCCAAGAAATCCAGGTCATTCTTCAGTGCACAGTTTGGGACAGCTGCCTCATGCCAGAATCTGACGTAAATGAGACTGACGAAACGGGCCAGTCCTCGGACTCCGCGTTTTTCCGAACTCGTCAGCTCCAGTTGTTGCAAAAACAGGGCAATCTTCAGTATATAAATAGCCTTTGCCATCCATCTCGCCTGATGGTAGACTCCAGGGGCCCAAAATCGAGGCATATCTCCACTCCATCCTCCGAGGTAGAGAAGAGAGAGCTGAAGGAGTTCGAGATAGTCTTCTCTTGGGTGGGCTGCATCATGGATGACTCTCCTGAGGAAGTCTATCATCTTCAGCCTTTGTGATTCGCTCCACTCATCCAGGGGTTGCTCGTCGCTGAGGGTACTGGCAGATGTCTTGTCCAAGACGTCCCATTTTCCTCGGAATCGTTTGAAGAGGGGAAGGTCGGGACCTGGGGGAGAGCCGAAGAGGAGTTCATAGGTGTTCTTCAGTACCACCTCGTGAATGTGATGTCGGCATGCCAGCCAAAGAAGAGGTCTTCCAAGGGACTGTTCAATTATGGTGCAGGCTCCGCTAATCATGCCACTGTTGGACGCAGTCGTATCAAATGAGAGACCGATGATCTTGTCAGCAATCTGATACGTGTCCAGCAGCCGAAGAACGGTATCTGCTATTGACATATCGACATATCGGTATTGCTATCGACATATCGATATGCAATTATCGACATAGCTGACTAAGGGAACCTGTATGTTGTGTGCAATTGAATTCCAAATTCGTAACAATATTTAAAAGTTCACGATAGACGCTCTCAAAAGGCACCGTACATGTGCTCAGTATTTAAGGAGATCCGGATCTTGTCTATACAAGAGCTGAGGCCAAGAGATTAAGGTTTTGTCTTCACAAAAAGAAGAACAACAAGAAGATGAACAACGCCAAGCTCTCTATGAGCAGCGTTCGCTACACGAGACGCTGCTAAAAACGTCAACATACCATTCAAAAGTGTGTGACCTGTTAACACTGTCCCATTTCGCTAAGATTTTGCATGAAGCACTTTTTATCGGAAAGGTTCAAAGGCAAACCTGTGCTGATAAAATTATTGCACTTCAGAAAAAATGAAACACCCCAATATATATATATATATATATATATATATATATATATATATATATATATATATATATATATATATATATATATATATATATATATATATATTGTTGTGGTTGACGAAATTCGCAAACCACCATTCAGGTCCCTCAGGTGAGATATCTCTGTAAGTATATGTGTAGTTAGGCCCAAACCCGTTGTTTAGAGGGAATAAATGTCATTCATGCGGGCTGCGACCCCTCTAGATAGCCGTTTTTCTTTTACTATCTTTATTTTGGACCAGCCGCCATTACTACCACCACCAACCACGTCTCAACAGCCATCACACAACAACCACCAACCGCAACGCCGCTTCACAACAACAGCCACGACCTTTACCGTCACAACTCGCCCTCGCAACCATCGCATCACCGTCATTCCCACGCTGCTTGTGGGCACCGATACTGGACTCGTGCAGGGCGCGCACCGAGCAGGGGTGCAAAAGCGCCGGCCTTTCCGAAGAAAACGGATCAAAAACGACTCACGCCCACTTCTGTTCCGTACTATCGGCGAGCGTGGGGCGATTTGGGCCCGCCTCCAGGTGCGTTGGAGTAATATCGCTATATGCAAATTCATGGATCAAAAAGCATTCACGCCCACTTTTCCTCGGTCCAATGGGGAGCCAGTTAGAGGTGAAGGGTCGGAGGTAAAGGGTCAAAGGTGAAGGAGCGAGGCCACGGGGGATATAAACGGCTGCGTTCGTCAGTCAAAGCAGTTCGCAGTCAGGAGTTGTCGGTGGAGCTGGGAAGAAGTGGTAGTAGTCAGAGTGAAGAGGACGGAGCTGTGGAGAGGTGGCGGCGGCGAAGGCGGTCGAGGGGGTGCTCGTGTCGGAGTCGGGGAGCTGCGGAGGGAGAGGCCGGCGGCGCGACCGAGGTCGTGGTGGAGACGCTCGTCGCGGGACCCGAGACAGGGAGATATCCTCCATCCCCCGAGCATCAACAACCCCCTCCTGTTTTCCCCCGCGCTGAGATAGTGCGAGAAGGGGGCCCCGTCCCCACCCCATACCAGGCAGTCCCAGTGAGGCCCGCGGAGTCGGGGCGCCAGCGCCATTTCGCGGCTCATCACCAGACGGGTAGGCCCGACGCGGTCTCGGCCCCAGGCCTGCCGATATCCTTGAGGGTGGTCCTTTTCTTTTGCTTTGGGTATATGTGTTGTCGGCGCCGTCTGTGAAGTAAAACTGCATAAGTGTTGCCGTGTGCTCGCGTAGTCGGTAATAGATCTGCATTGTGTTTCTCTTTTATATTTGCTTTTTGTGTAATATTGTGTTTCTTCTTCTTTTACATTTGCTTTTGGTGTAATTGTATATGTGTGCTTTCCGTTCATCGTGAAATAAATGTGCTTTATGTTGAACTGTTTTCCCGCTTCGCTTCGTCTTTTCCTCTATTGAATCTCCATCTTACTTCACGTAAAGGGTTGGTCGTGGGCTAAAACGCCCGATAATTAATCGAACCGTCCAGGTTGACGATAACACTGCTCGGTTATCCCGATAGTACGGAATGGGTCGCTTAAAGTGGCCCGTGTCCGAAGTCGACCTGCGGCGAGGTGCGATCGCCCGGTCTACCCTCCGTGTGGGTACTTAGGTAGGTCAAATTTGGCGAGCAACCCTATCCCACGCGGGGGGCCGAGTGGCACGATCGTGGTGAGGCCGAAAGGCCCACCCGTGACTAGTTCCCGGTGTTAGTCCGAGAGGGTCACGACGGGATTGTCCGTCCGGTGGGCGACGTGCCGTGATTCGAGTTACATGGCCGTTCGCACGCCGGCGGGCGCGAATACCGCAACACTGGTGTCAGGTCGTGCGATATAAACTCATCGCCCTCCTCGCGGCACTGGTATCGGAGAACGGGACAACGGGCTCTCCTGTCTCCAGCTAAATTCACGGGAATCGGTCCAGGGGTGAGAGGAGCGACCCCCGATTCCCTCCAAATTACGAGCAATTCAAATTAACCCTTTACGAGAAAAAAGATGGCGTCTCAAGGCGAGTGGGAGCCAGGGGTATTAGGTATGTGTCGTCATGTAGGATCCATGGCCCAGGTCGGTTCTTTTTATAATTATAACCCCACCACTAACTGTGGTCAGTGGGAGCGGCTTGAGCACGAACTTTGCCAGCAAACGGAGTCGCACAATGGCAGCACGGAGCGGGCTGATATTAATGGCACAGCACGAGGCGTGAGCTCCTAGTCACCGGTTCAAGGCACGTGGTCACGGCATGTGCCATGGCAGGCGTGGCAGGATGACTATGCGAGCATTGGCAGGCTTCAGGCACAATTGGGGGATGTCTTGGAAAAGGTGAAGCGTTATGAAGAATATATCGAGGAGGTGCAACGTCGAGTGGACGAGTCACAACGGCACGCAGACGCGCTTCAGAAAAATCACGTGTACGGGGGGACACAGTAATTGGACGATTTACTGGAACGAATTCGGTGGCAAAAACATGACTTGGCCAATAGAGTCGACAAATTACATGGGAAAAAGAATTTGGTAATGTTTTATACCCGTCAGTTGGAATATGCGAAGAGCAAACTGAACAAAAGAATAGAGGAACAGCAGATTAGTATCTCCCAGGAAAGGAAACAATGGGAGGAAGAATGGAAAACTGAGCTCGAAAAGAAACAAAAGGAGCACGACTTGGAAGTAAAACAATTAATGGAAAAATTATTGGAGGAAGCAAGGCGGTTCAAAGAACTGGAGGGGAGAGTGAGGGAAATACAGTTGGAAGAGAAAAAATGTGAACACGATGGGGAGTTGGAACAATTGAAGGAAGAGATAAGAACAGGCAATCAGGAAAGAGAAAGCCTAGAATGGAAGATAAAAAGAGGAGAGAGACAGCTCGAGGAAAGGGCGGAGGAATTGCTGGAAAAGTCAGAACAGTTCGAAGAACTGCAGGGAGAATTGAGGGAGGAAGGAGAAAGGAAAACAAAGCTCGAAAAGGAAAAACGTGAACAAGATGGGGAATTGGAACTACTGAAGCGAGAGGTCAGGGCAAGCCAGTTTAAAAGAGAAATCCTGGAAGGGGAGATAAGAATGGGAAAGGAATGGCAGAAAAAACTAAATGAATACAGTAAAAAAAAGGTACGAATTGAGGAGGGAAGCGGTGGAAAGAAGGGATGAAATGAGTGAAGAAGCATGCAAATTGAGAAAGGAATTGGAAAAGAAAGCTTCTGATTTACAGAAACACCAAAACAAAGAGAGGGAATTACAAACCGAGTTGAGGATGGTGAGAGAAGAAAGAACGACAGCAGAGAATGAAACGTTAAGGAACCACACTGAACAGATTGAACAATTAGAAGCCAAAGCAAAGTCGGACTGTGCGGAGATGAGAAAGGAATTGGAAAAGAAAGCTTCTGAGTTACAGAAACACTAAAACAAAGAGAGGGGATTACAAAACGAGTTGAGGATGGTGAGAGAAGAAAGAACGACAACGGAAAATGAAACGTTAAGAAACCACACTGTACAGATCGAACAGCTGGAAGCGAAGGCCAGATTAAAGAATGAGATGCAAGAAAGAGTAATGATGGAAGAACGAATCAGACAGGAAAAGGAAGTCAGCCAACTGAAAGAAATAACGAGATTGCAGAATGAGGAACAAGAAAGAGTACTGAAAGAACAAGGAATGAGACAGGAGAAGGAAATCAGCCAACTGAAGGAAACCACGAGATTGCAGAATGAGATGCAAAAAAGAGTAATGATGGAAGAACGAATCAGACAGGAGAAGGAAGTCAGCCAACTGAAAGAAATAACGAGATTGCAGAATGAGGAACAAGGAAGACAGTGGAATAGGAAATACAAAGAACAAGGAATGAGACAGGAGAAAGAAATCCGTCAATTGAAGGAAACGATGAGATTGCAGAACGAGGAACAAGAGAGACAGTGGAATAAAAAACTGAAAGAGTATGAATTTGAAACTGAACGACAAAAGGAAAAAAAATAGGTTGGAATACGAGGAGAAGTTGAAGGAGCAAGGAATGAAGCAGGAAGGAGAAATCAGGAGATTGAAGGACACAAGGAGATTGGAGAGGGAAGAACGAGAGGAAGAACGACTATCTTTATTTTGGACCAGCCGCCATTACTACCACCACCAACCACGTCTCAACAGCCATCACACAACAACCACCAACCGCAACGCCGCTTCACAACAACAGCCACGACCTTTACCGTCACAACTCGCCCTCGCAACCATCGCATCACCGTCATTCCCACGCTGCTTGTGGGCACCGATGCTGGACTCGTGCAGGGCGCGCACCGAGCAGGGGTGCAAAAGCGCCGGCCTTTCCGAAGAAAACGGATCAAAAACGACTCACGCCCACTTCTGTTCCGTACTATCGGCGAGCGTGGGGCGATTTGGCCCCGCCTCCAGGTGCGTTGGAGTAATATCGCTATATGCAAATTCATGGATCAAAAAGCATTCACGCCCACTTTTCCTCGGTCCAATGGGGAGCCAGCCAGAGGTGAAGGGTCGAAGGTAAAGGGTCGAAGGCGAAGGAGCGAGGCCCCGGGGGCTATAAAAAGGGCCGCGTTCGCTCGCCAAGTAGGCAGTCGGTGGAGTTGGGAAGAAGAAGCAGTAGTAGTCAGTTAAGAGTTCGGAGTCAGTGAAGAGTTGGGACGAGTCAAGAGAGGAGTCGGAGAAGGCGATTGGACGGAGCTGTGGAGAGGTGGCGGCGGCGAAGGCGGTCGAGGGGGTGCTCGTGTCGGAGTCGGGGAGCTGCGGAGGGAGAGGCCGGCGGCGCGACCAAGGTCGTGGTGGAGACGCTTGTCGCGGGACCCGAGACAGGGAGATATCCTCCTTCCCCCGAGCATCAACAACCCCCTCCTGTTTTCCCCCGCGCTGAGATAGTGCGAGAAGGGGGCCCCGTTCCCACCCCCTACCAGACACTGTCCGTGAGGCCCGCGGAGTCGGGGCGCCACCGCCATCTTGCGGCTCATCATCAGACGGGTAGGCCCGACGTGGTCTCGGCCCCAGGCCGTCTGCCCCCTCATAGTTGAGGGTGGTCCCTTTTTCTTTTGCTTTGAGTATATGTGTTGTCGGCGCCGTCTGTGAAGTAAAACTGTATAAGTGTTGCCGTGTGCTCGGTAGTCGGTTAGCTCTGCATTGTCTTTTGCTTTTACATTTGCTTTTTGTGCATTATTGTGTGTTTCTTCTTCTTCTTTTACCTTTGCTTTTGGTGTAATTGTATATGTGTGCTTTCCGTTCATCGCGAAATAAATGTGCTTTATATGTTGAACTGTTTTCACGTTTCGCTTCGTCTTTTCCTTTATTGAATCTCCATCTTACTTCACGTAAAGGGTTGGTCATGGGCTAAAACGCCCGATAATTAAACGAACCGTCCAGGTTGACGATAACACCGCTCGGTTATCCCGATAGTACGGAACGGGTCGCTTAAAGTGGCCCGTGTCCGAAGTCGACCTGCGGCGAGGTGCGATCGCCCGGTCTACCCTCCGTGTGGGTACTTAGGTAGGTCGAATTTGGCGAGCAACCCTATCCCACGCGGGGGGCCGATTGGCACGATCGTGGTGAGGCCAAAAGGCCCACCCGTGACTAGTTCCCGGCGTTAGTCCGAGAGGGTCACGACGGGATTGTCCGTCCGGTGGGCGACGTGCTGCGATTCGAGTTACGTGGCCGTTCGCACGCCGGCGGGCGCGAATCCGCAACAATATATATATATATATATATATATATATATATATATATATATATATATATATATATATATATATATATATATATATATATATGTATATTTACATACTGACAGGATGACAGAGAGCTATGCACACTCACCTCTAAGCCACTTAGCCTGGGGTTGAATCCAGATCCCAGTGTTTCACATGCAGGGTGATTTATCAATGTAAGTGCCATCCCTTGGATGAAGTTAAATTTGTGTCCTGCCTGCCAGCATTAGTTGGTGGCCATTAAAGATCCAATGGTGTCATTCACGAAGAGCAGGTGAGCCACCCATCGGAAGGACATTAAGCAGATGACAGGCTGAGTCAACCCCACCTGGTGTTAACTCAGTGGCCAACAGGGCTCAAACTCAGGACCCGAAAGATCCCAAGCCCACCACCCTAACCAATAAGCCAACACCAGGCATAAACTATGTTACTCTAACGAAGGGAAAACTTAAAGAAAATTGTAAAGATGATTCGATTCCAAGATATATGCAGTCATACAACAATAAAATTGTTTCCTTGAGATATAAAGTACTGAGAAAAATCGAGAATTGTGTATACATATTTTTATATATATATATATATATATATATATATATATATATATATATATATATATATATATATATATATATATATATACATGAAAGTGTGGGGGTTACTGGAATAATGCTAAACAAACTGGAGAGGGCCAGAGAGCTGAGAAGGCAGAGTCAGCATGACCGGAAGAGAGGTGGTAAAGGAAAACAGAGAAGCCACCAATCTGTAAGTGATTTGAGAGATACAAGCCTACAGCTTCTACCTCATTGCCCAAGATACCAATAATGTTCAGAGCTTTAGATTCTACAGAATCTGGGAGAGAAACATGTGATGCAGTGGCAGCACCAGCCAATATGGCAGAGCAGTGATCCAATAGCTACAGACAAATGCCTTGGAGGCTGCTGTGAGTAGTTTAACTTTTGAAGGAATGATTTGAAACAGAGATTCACAGTCCTCAGCTGGAGTTGAAGGACAGCTTTGGTATGTGGTCAACCCAGGAGAGGTCGCACTGATGGCGAGTCGGTGACTGATCATATAAGTAGAGAGGTGGATAAATTTGACAATTCTTCAAGAGCAGCAGAGCGAGACCAATATTTGCTGGGATCGAAAGACACGTCCTTTTGTTGAACCAGCATATAATAAATTAAGCTGTCTAGAACGTGGTGCAGCTGCTACTTGATTGTCACTGGGATAGGGGTACTATACGATACTACGTGGAGTCATTTGCAAAACGGAATAGGGGGTTTCTCGAAAGCATCAGATAAATCGTTTGTTTATATGAAGAGCAAGACTAGGCCAAAGATACACTGCCTTGGAGCACACCAGCTTTCCCAGAGTGAAGAGGAGATGAGAGGGATACACTGAAGCAACACGTTGACTGTGCGAGTGGAGAAATTGATAAATCCAGGTATGAAAGTGGCTTTGTCTGCACAGGCAGAGAGCTTGGCAAGCAGGGCAGGATGCCGGACTGTGGAATGCCTGAGATATGTCCATGGAGATGGTCCTGCCCTCTTGTTTGAAACAAGTTGCAAGAATTATTCAACTTAACTCGTTCACTTAAAACCCACACAATTTCCATTGTTACTTTTGAAAGCACTATCCTAATAAAGTTCCAGAATTGCACTCAGAAGCTTAGCTGATAATAATAATCCATTGGGTTAGCAAAACCTGAAATTACAGGGGAGGGGGGGGGGGGGTGGGAGGGATGTTATAATCAGCAACGTGTGTCTGTCTGTCAGTTCATCATGCTATCTCCTTCTAAATGGTTGTGCAGAAATTCACCAAAGTTGGTAGTTATGATCACCACATAGCAAGGTGGTATAAGAGCAGTGTCATTTTGATCCTGCCCCCATGGGGGCCCGCCTGGTGTGGGGTCAAGAGGTCAAATACCAGAAAATGCAATTACAGACACATTTTAAAACATTTATTAATGAAACTTTGTGTATGCAATCAATATTGGGGGCCCCATGGAATATGCAACGACTTTTTGTATTTGAACCCCACGTCATGCCCCCACGGTGGGGACTTGGAGTCACAGTCACACAGGTCTTGATTGGGCACGATCAATTTTTTGAGACAGACAGACAGAGCCGATTACAATAACCCCCCCCCCGCCCCCCATTCCTTTCAAAAAGCGTGGGGAGAAAATGCAATTACAGGCAGAATTTTAAACATTTTATAAAGAAACATTGTGTATACAATCAACATTGGAAGACACATGAAATATGTAACTTGTCCACTGGTTCATGCCCCAAGGGGTGGGAAGCTTGAGTCACAGGGGTCAAAACAGAAGATTTTTTTTTTTTGAAACTCAACATTTGATATTTGGTCATTCCTGGTGGAACGTTTTGCCATCTTTCAACTTTCCTTACGGTGGGAAACATGGGGATTTGTGATGGTGCACCATCGACTTCACTCTGGCGTGCATTTTGTCAATGCAGCTCACTGTGGGACTGCAGCAGTTGATCAAATAGATCCTATTAATAGTTAAAGTTGAAACAAAACCTCAACTTCAACATGTGACATAATTTTTTTTTTGATAATTTTGAAAGATTATCGTTTCGTCAATTAAATTCTAGAGCATCAAACATTATTCAACATCGATAACTTTTGCTTTCGCATGAACCTACTATTCGAGTATCGAATCTCTTCCCCAGACAGAACAGTAAGTAAAAAGCTCACAATTCGGTGTTATCTTGTGACAGAGGGGTCTTCAGAGGATGTTTGAAGCTTGTCGCTCCATCATTGTGACTGAAAAGAAAAGGAAAAAAAAAACAAAACCACAAGAGATGTGAGAGGGGAGCGAGCAATTTTGAATCTCCACGGTCTTATTAGTAACCAACACTTGAATCCTGCGTTCAGTTAAAAAGCAACAAAATTCACAGTCACCGTGATGCAATGTATGAAGTACTACCTGTGATACACCTGGGAAATGCAAGACTGCAGGTTTGAGTCATTATTCACCACAATGATGAACAAGGAGAAAGAAAACTGTTTGTTTCATACTTTGAATTTCACACTTTCAGCCTGAGAGTGTGAGAGCGTCGGGAAATATTTTGGAAAGAGGTGATAATGAAGGCTGGCACGACCGCACAGCTATTGAAAAAGTCGAGGCAGAGGGTGAGGTCGACATGCCCGAGTCTGAGCAGTTTGTGTGCGTCCCAGGGAGCCGAAAGAGATGCATCAAATGAATTTGTTAAAGACAGGTGGTTGATAACAATCAATATTATAATGAGGAACAAACTGACAAGTACAAGCCAAGGCTTGCATTGACAGAACATTCAGTAGTTGTACTTTGAAATTAATGCAAAGCGGGAGATAGAAAGGTCGGGTTAAAGAGAGTAACATTCCATCTGAAGCCATGACCAATTTAAAGCATTAATACTGTTTCACGATAAAAGCTATTCTGTTCGCATCCCATACCGTGGAACCAATCAAATGTATAACTTAGACTTGCATTATAGCCCTCGACTCTTCATGAATATTCAAAGCAAAGTGACAACAACAATTCTGCAACTCCAGGCAAAATAACAACAGTCAATGCTAGTTTACTTTGCCTGAGGATTAGGGTGGTAGGGGCAGGGGGGGGGGAGAGAGTGAGGGTGATGGTGGGCTTATTTTAATAATAAAAATAATTAAATGGCAGAAATGCATCTCAACAAAAATAACTGTCGAAAAGTTCAAGGACCAATCAGAAGTGTGCAAAAGCAGGGAATGAGATAAATATTTTACATCACTATGCGAGGTGTTCGAAAGTGGCCGAACTCACTCAAATAAGAGTACCATCAACAGCGCAGCACTCGGGATCAGACGCACTCACAAATCCACGACAAAGGATGTGGAACAGCAACCAAAGGCTTTAAACCCTAATCTTTACCAATGATAATCGTCAGCTGAAATCCACGGAACAAAGCGTGCTAGTAATCTACGACAGGAACGTAAAGCTGCAAAAAAGTAAAAACGTCCTGCCAAACGCATTTGTAAAGTGATGAAACCGAGTATTGTTTACGAAACAATGTATACAATTAATGTTTAATCCACAGGTTAGTTACATTTGCATTTGATGATACTGGAAACACAACACATCCCCATCTGACCGTGCTGCTCATGGTGCTGGAAATGCATCACATTCCCACCTGAGCACGTAGCTCATAAGTCATAACGCCGGAAGCACATCGCATTCCCACCTGAACACGTAGCTCACGAAGCTCGGGTTCCAGGTTCAAATCCCAAGTACTGCATTGATTCGCACATTGTATCCTGATGTTCTTGTGGTATTTATATCAGGTAAACTGATGTCTCCTATATCATGATCCTGCACGTGATTCATGTACAATAAAGTTTTTTTCAATGAGTCTTAGTTCCTTTATATAAAAAAAACCCCAAAAAAGAAGAGTGTGGAGTTCCATATTTATGATTTCCAAGCCCAGGTATGCAGGGAATATTATATGATTATACAGTGGGAATAGAAGAACCCATCCGACTCAGTGATGTAATGGTTCGAGAGTCCGCTCCGAGTCTGGGAGGTTGGCGGTTCAAACTCCGGCCGAAGTCTGAATCATTTGTACAAACCAGAAAAAGGTCTGAAATATGGTGAAAATTCAGGATAAAGGGGCAAATTGGAAAGGATACGAGGTTTTGGGGGGGGGGGGTTGGTCTACTTTGCTTGAACGACAAGTATTTCACAGGTTCAGGATATTAAAAAAAACCTCCAACAACTTGTACACATTTGTACAATGACGCAGGGATACAACCATAAACCTAAATATAAACATTTCTCGTTATAAAACATGATGTAATCAAAATGTTTTTTGACATATTTTAAAATTTGCAATATTTCCGCAAAATGTAAGACAGCGTTTCGAGGACTTACTTGTATTGCAGTTTCCCGATCCAGTGTGGAAGGAATGCGTGTGATAAATCCTCAAGGAAGAAGTGAGCATTTAAACAGATGGTTTGATGACTGTAGTTAAGGATTATGACAGGTTAAAGGATAAGGGAGTGTAAAAGAAAAGGTGGTTTCATGAAAGTTAATGAACGCACTGTTGTTCTGGTGAAATAACAACGCCATCTGCAACGATGCAATCTCACTCTCACGGAAATGTGTAACGGTAACTTTCAAGATTAATTATTAAGGAGAGACAGGTGCATTGCTGTATTTCATCAATCGCTTTATGTAAGGACAGAAAATAAATGAGGTTAGGTGGGAAGAAAGTATAAATAATTAAAAACAACTTGGCGACACATACAGACTAGACAGGAACTAGGCCTATGAAGTGGGACTCCACAACGGAATTGAGATGAGCCATAACAATGTCCGTCAGTCAGTCAGTCAGTCACTTAGTGGGTCCATTAACATTTTTTCATTTTTTTCCCCAACTCCTCCGAGGTGGTAAACAGATCGTTTTGAAAGTCGGCATATTGATTCAAGACGTCAATGTGCAAAAACTAACGGAGCCCTTAAAAAAAAAAATTCCATCCAGGTGGTCAGATAATTAACTAATTAACTCAAAATGCAATCTACGAGGTCCGTCTCAAAAGTAACGGGACTGAGCCTGCTGTGTGCTCCACTTACACAACTTCAATGAACGGGTTGCGTCACAGTCTTTCGCAACATTCCAGCAATATATATGATTGGTGATGGTTGACCGCTCATTGTGTGATTTTTTTACAGGTCGTGCTTTACACCTTGTCTAGTCTGAGTCGTCGCGCTATGAGTTGTGAGTAGAGAGCCAATCTGAAGTTTCTTGCAAAGTTTGGCGAAACACCTTCCGAATCCTTCGCAATGCTGCAGCAAGTCGACTGGGAAGAAACGATGCCACGTACACGTGCATTTGAATGGCACAAGAAGTTCAAAGGGGGGCAGGAGGAGGTTAAAGACGATCCATGGTCTGGAAGACCTTCAACGAGCAGAACGGCGGACAACATCGAGCGTGTGAAGCAGATGATGCGCGCAGATAGTCGACTTACGGTGCGGATGATTGCTGAGGAAGTTTCCATCAACAAGGACACTGTCTGGAGCATCATCACTGAAAATCTTAAAATGCACAAGGTGTGCGCAAATATGGTCCCCAAGCTGTTGTCCGAGGACCAGAAACAGCAAAGAGTCACTGTCTGTCAAGACATTATCAAATGCCTCGAGGACGATCCAGACCTGCTCGGGAGAGTCATTACTGGTGATGAATCGTGGATATTCGAATACGATCCTGAGACCAAACGGCAGAGTCGTCAGTGGAAAAGTCCGGCATCACCAAGACCAAAGAAAGCAAGGATGTCATAGTCGAAGGTCAAGGTGATGCTCATCACGTTTTTTGACTTCAGGGGCATCGCCCACTTCGAGTTTCTACCGCAGGGTCAAACAGTGAATCAATACGTGTACAAGGAGATCCTCCGGCACCTCATGAGATCAGTCCGGGACAAGAGGAGGGATCTGTGGGAGAACAACACCTGGGTGCTCCACAATGACAACGCGCCTGCTCACAGTGCCCTGAGCATCCAACAGTTTCTGGCGGAGAGGAACGTGCCAACTCTGGAGCAGCCTCCGTATTCGCCAGACTTGGCCCCTTGTGATTTTTTCATATTCCCCAAGCTCAAGGGGGTGATCAAGGGGACCTGATTTCCTGATGTGAAGGCCATCAAAAGGGCCGTGACGACGGAGCTCCTGAGGATTCCAGAAGAAGCCTTCGGGGGGGGGGGGCATCGAAGTGTGGAAGAAGAGGATGGACAAGTGTGTGACACTGGATGGAAACTATTTTGAAGGGGTCAAGCTGTGATTTCAACATATTTTTTGGAATAAAATTTCTGTGAAGTCAGTCCCGTTACTTTTTAGACGGACCTCGTATGTTTGTATTATTATTATCATTATTATTTTGTATGCAGACTGTGGCTGCAAGTTGCGTCGTTGTTGGGAGCGCAGATGTGCTGTTGATGCAGTTTCCAGTAAGCTGGTGCCCATTTTGCCAACCTCAGAAGGATGACAGGCTGAGACAACCCCACCAGGTGTTAATTCAATGGACAACAGCAGCTCAAACTCAAGACCCTAAGATCTTAAGCCAGGCACCTAAACCGTTAAGTCAACAACATGCTTATAAAGATAAATGTACCAAGTATATGATCCTTGTGCAGGTCGATAGAAATTTGTTTGCACAAAGCGCTCGCATTTCAACAGCAGCACATATCGTGAACTCGTGCTTATAGAGTCGCCACCGAGGCTAATATGCTGGAAAATAGTTTGAAGTAGTTGCGTTGAAGCTGTACAGAAGTAATTGCAGACGATAATCGTTCAACAATGACCAAACAAGTCGAGTCAGCAAAGATGGTTCAACAGAATTCCTCCCAAGAGCTGGTCAGTGCTTTCAGACACCTTGATTGTCTGTTGTACAGACAGACAGACACACCAAGAGCAACCCAGAATCCAGCCATGAAGGTTTTGTGAACCGGATGTCCTTGAAAGAGATCGATGACCGATGGTCTCAGCAGAACAACCCCGCTGTGCCATCATTGGTTGCAATATTTGGCTCTTACCAGGTTTATGAAATTGAGTTGGAGGGTTAATCACAGCAGTTTTGTTTCGACGGATGGAAAAATGTAAATGAAGGAATTGATCGGCTGCATTAGTCGGTAGAAGAATGTTCTGTGTCATATAGTCACATGGTTTCTGGAGTTGTTGGTATTTTTTTGCCATAGTTTGTGCAGGCCGTGTTACAATTATTTTTTTAAAACCAAAACGTACCAAAAACGGCCAATCAATGAGTGTTTTGAGCTCGTCTAAACATTTATTATGAAACTAACCAACAAGCAATATGTTTGGCTTGAGGCCTGGGGGAGAGACATTCGATTGGGGTCCATGTACGGTATAGACAGGTAAGGTAGACTCCACGAATAGCTGCATTCCTATAACAAATAAACTCTCAAATTGGATTTGAGAATCATCCGATGAGTCAAAGCTGGAGAGTTAAATAAAGTACGCAATTTTTATTAATTGCTCGACTTCTTTTTTTTTCTTCTATGTCAAATGTCAAAGGCATTTGCAGGAACCTCCCCACTTACTTTAATGACGTCACTCATTGTTGACAGGTGTGACCAAAACTCCTACCTCGTGGCATGACATATTAAAATTATTTTACAAAAGGAAATCTACAGCTGATAACGTGTGTTAAATAGTCAAAAGATGACAAGTACTATTTCCTTTTCCTTGATATATCACCTCTAAATAACTCCCCAAGTAAAGCATGACTTCATCAGACCATCTCTAAATTACATCTGTCAAAAGTTCATGTCATGCTCAAAATAGCACAATACTTAGCTCAGTTGGAATTTTGCTTATAGTAGACATAAGTTTCCATGATATAATTTACCGTATGGGCTCACAGGATGGCCAATAGGTACACACGCGCCTCGAAGCTGTCTTGCCTGTGTTCGAATCTAGACCCAGCTATAAACCATCATCCTGGTGTTCCGCAGGCAGGGCGATTCAATGTGTGTGCTGCCCCTTGGATGGACGTTAAACTAGGCGTCCGGGCTGCCAGCATTATTTGGTGGACGATAAAGATCCCACAGTGTCCTTCGTGAAAAGTAAGCGAGCTATCGCCGGCACACTGAACAAAGTACAAATTCAAGTCGAATGTCAGGACTGGCCAGCCGGTTCTGGCCAAGCCTCAGCCGTCCAACCCCACAAGAACGTGGGAATAATTGTTGCTGTTGAAGAAGACACACAATTTACTGAATGATGTGGATCCATTTTGTACAGCCCACAAAGTGAAATTCCTATCAATGTTTATTTACTTATTTATTTTTATATCTCATCTTTAAAAAAAAAAAAAAAAAAACAGGACCACACTCTTTACAGAGCATTGGAGCTGCCGAAGCAGATTCTTGGCCAGGTTTATACTGGCTGGTTTGCCATTGCCTTCCCAGTATTGCACGTCTGTGCTTCATTCTCTTAAATGCCGAGTGGCAAGCAAGGAAGCAGCATGTAGCATGACTCGGACGGGGTTTAAACAATGCACCTGTAAACCTGCTTCTGTACCTCCGACATCCACAGGTGCAGCAGCAGAGTTTTTAATTAAATAACTAATTAAATAAGTAATTAAAGTGCAGCAGCAGAGTTAAATAACAGTAATCATGAGTTGTGCAGTTGTTGTATTTTTTTTAAGTCTCGACCATTGTACTGGCAAATCATGTACAACCACACAGCTGTGTTTGTGGATTATTTGCTGCATTGTGATTTGCATAATGTTATGCTCAACACAAAAATATAAATGCAAACGAAGTCAGACGAGCCAGCGACACAGAACGTTCATTTACATCTTGGATGTGCAGTGGCCTGCAAAAATATAAACCCCCGACCAATAACGTCACGTTTAGATGAATTACGAATTACGTAGATACAATTTTAACAAATGAACACATTTTTTTTTCATAACTGAAGAATTCAAACTAAACACTGTTATCGTTGAAAGAGGTTACATGTCAGGAATACATGTACAAATAACATGTACAACATGTTATGTACAATACATGTACAACAACATGAATACATGTACAACAAAAAAAAAACACATGTACAAATCAAAATTCACTGGTTGTAAAAGTACTCACCCTTACTTGGTGGAAGCACCTTTTACAGCAATGACTGTTACGAGTCTCTACCAGGTTTTCACAGTGAGATGGTGAAATCTTTGTCCATTCTTCACGTGAAAATTGTTCGAGTTATGCCAAGTTTGATGGGGATCGTCGATGGACTGCAATCTTCAAGTTGTCCATTTGGGTTCAGGTCAGGATTTTGACTGGGCCACTCAAGAACATTTAGTTTCTTCTTATTCAACCACTCCAGTGTGGATCTAGCTTTGTGCTTCAGATCATTGTTCTGCCGAAATCTGAATTTTCTACCCATTTTCAAATTCATGAAATGTCCATCTTGGACATAGAGCCTTGCAGTTCTTTCAAAGTCATTGCTGGATTTACATTGACATCGCAAACCAGTTTCCTGCTTGCCCGGCTGCTGAGATTGGATGAGCGACCTGATATGGGTCGAGTCTGGGTGGTATGATACGTCTTCCACTCCTTCATGATGGATTTCACCGTACTCAAAGGGATAATGAGCGACTTTAAAATCTTCTTATAACCCTCTCCTGAACAGTACTTCTCCACCACTTTATGTCTGACTTCTTTGGAAAGCTCCTTGGTCTTCATGTTTGCCTTGTTGGTTGACCAAGTGGGTCTACACTTTGGCCTACACTTTGGAGTCGTTTGTGAAGACGCGATATATTAAGTTTGATTTGAAAGCGTCATGAAATAAGCTCAAGTGGCATCAAAATGTGAAAACTTTGGAGGTTGGGGGGGGGGTGAATATCTTTGCAGGCTCCTGTACATATGAGTGGTAATATGCACAGCTATTAATCCAGCTTCGGAAGGTTTAAGGTTATCCTCACGATGTAGTGCAATGAGCTCATTCTGCACAGCAGGATACCCATTCGTCCTGTTCCATGACAAGTTTTGAGGCTCGTCCATGACAAAAACAGTCTGGCTGGGATCCATCAACCGAAACAAACATCTTTGCCCAGGGACCAAAAAAACATACCTGAGGAAACCAGGTAAACACACCTGAATGTATCTACTGTATTCTGAAGTGTTTTTGGGAAACCCATCGTAAGAATAGCAATAAAGTATTTTGCTCAACGGCTAGAAATGTAAGATCAATAACTTTTCTAAGCCTCATGTTGGCTTTACGGCAAAGGTGGCTGGCTGAAAATCTTAGGGTCTTGAGTTTGAGCCCATGACATTCCGTTATGTAACACCAAGTGGGATGACTCAGCCTGCCATCCTTCCAAGGTCGGCAAAAAGATTTCCAGCTTACTGGGAACAGGGGGAACAGGGGGCACTGCATCAACGGCACAGCTGTGCACCCAGTGATGATGCAACCAGCAGTCACATGCTGCATACAAAACAATAATAATAACATTTTTCTCCACTTTTACATCTTAACAAAGGAAGAAACTGTTGATGTTAACCCATTTCCTTAGTACGTTTAGGTCGAGTAAGAGAAGAGACAAGAGACAGAGAGACAGACAGACACGAGACGAGACACAGACACAGACACAGACACAGACACAGAGACACAGACAGACAGACAGACAGAGAGAGAGAGAGAGAGAGAGAGAGAGAGAGAGAGAGAGAGAGAGAGAGAGAGAGAGAGAGAGAGAGAGAGAGAGAGAGAGAGAGAGAGAGAGAGAATATCTAACTACAATTGATAAAGCAAAGACACGACAGGCCAGATGGCCTTCTACTTTGTCCAAATTCCTTGTACTGTATTTCCTTGTATTTCTTTGAAAATAGGCAAAGAGACAGTCTTGCTGGGATGAAGTATGCACGTATGAAATGTTGGAATCTTGGTCCAATTTTCAATTGCTTGCCACATGTCAAAGGCATTTACAGGGACTTCCCCATATTCTTTAATGACATCATTCAGTTCGTGGATGTTCAAAGGAAGAAAAAAATAATAATAACAGCAAGGAAAATGAAAAGTAGCTCAAGATGGAGGAAGGGTGTTGCGCAAGGTTACGCACATTTCGAAGAAGAATACTCAAAGTCTTTGCAAAGGAACGACTACAAGCACAGAAAAATGATTTATCAGACTTAGTGGCTTCATGGTTAGAACATCCACCCTGGTTTGGGAAGTCGTTGGTTTGAACCCAGTCCGAGTCATCCCAAACACTAAAAATGGTACGTGCTACCAGTGCCGCTTCCCCACTTGACACTCAGCATTAAAAAGGAGAGAGCACGGACAAACAACAATATGTTGGCAACACTAACTCAGGCTTTGATAGGCCTAATGGCCTCCTCTTGCAATGAAGTTCCTTTTTCAGGTAAGTCATGTTAAATTTATGACGGGACAAACACCTTCCCCTCAACCTCGACACCAACCCCTCTACCGCCAGCTAGTACACCTGATGACCACCTCGCGAAACATGCTGACATCATGGCAACATGCTCTTACAATGCTTGAAGTTAAAATTTAGTGATCAAATCCTGGATTTTCATCTGTGTGCAGTGGGCATAAAAATGATCAGGATGGAGCTGACCTTTGACCAAATGAATTTGAAAAGTATGCACTCACAAGTGATAAAGAGCAAGCAGATTTAGTACAAACCAGGTGCAACCACAGATGTGCAGAAATATTCTTCACCAACGCCAGGCCTGCCCAACTTGGATGGCAAGCATGGAGACATCGTACATACCCGATATGGTACACATGCACAGAGCCTAGCGCACTGCACATGTAAACAGTGCAGAACACACAAACCAATAAATTAGACTCGGTAATCACACATCACAGGAATAAGCACAAACATAGCTCACGAGACGTACAGCCGATTTGGGCAGGGTTGCCAAGACCTGAACCAGTAACAGAACTTGTGAATGCATATGGAAAAGAGAGAGAAAGCAATTGTTAAGGTAACTGCAGTCAACAAATGGGCTGTCAAGATAGCCTTGAGGTTGTGCACACCCCCCTCCGTTGAGCTGTCGAGCCTGGGTTTGAATCTCGACCCAGCTATAAACCGTCATCGTGTTGTTTGACATGCAGGGCGATGCAACGATGACGTTAAGCTGGAGAATCCGTCTGCCAGTACCAGTCGCGAGTACATAGATGTTAAAGATCCCCACGGTGTATTTCACAAAGAGTAGATGAGTTATCCCCAGCAGCATGGGGAAAAAATCCAAATCCTGCCCTGACTGCTGGGAAGGCAACGGCAAACCACCAGGCACACCCCCTTTTTCCCAGGTGACTGCTTCAGCAACACCTACACTGTCTCGCTCGAGCAAGACGTACGTTTATGAAAATGACGACGACGACGACGACGACGACGACGAGTCCACGGACATGCGAGCAACTTACCCCATGCCTTTTACCACCTTGTACTTCAGCATGTTGTTGCTGTGCACCTCACCATGGCAGGGCAGGGCTCATCTCTCAGGTCTCTGCTGAGTTCCCAAACAGCACAATGCCTTTTCTCACTCCCTCCCACTCTGGCTTCCACACCCCCTGGTTATCATCACATCTATTCTATACTTCTTCGTCTCACTCTCCTGTGCTGGAAGGGAAGCCTCCTACAACGATGCACCGAGAGCTGCACAGACAGCGAGGTCGCTCAACTGGACTGGCTGCCGCACACAGCCGTACAGCTTCTAATAAATGCACCGAAAGAAAAAATTTGCACCATGTGCCTTCGCTCGTACGTCTGTGTGAGGGTGTGTGCGTACATGTGGCACCTTGGAGATGCCAACACTGGCTGGCTTGCCTCGACTACTTAATAGAGGCAGTTTACAATCTCCTTTGTGGCCCATCTATATAATATAATGTAGGCAATGAATGAGCGGTGGGTCGTGGGATGAGTTGGATTGGAGTGGAAGTGGGTCAGCTGAGAAAAACAAAATGAAGGAAAACGGATGAGGTTTGGGGAGAGGGGGGTGGGGTGGAGGGGGGGGTTAGGGGTTCAGAAAGCAAAAAAGAAAAAAAAGAGATGGGATATTATGGAAGAAAATTTCCTGAAAAATAAGAAAGATATGAGAATTGGGGTGGGGGGGGGGAGGGAAGAAGAGGTGAAAACACACCATTTTTTATGTATGTAATAAGTCGACAGCCTCTTTCGATAATAATCATCAACCCTCATTTGAAGTGTTTCCTACAACCACGACGGAGAGTTCATTTCCGAATGGAAACTTCGTCATTTTAACCAAAGCATCGTTACTTACAATGTTCTACCTCGCAAGACAATGTTCATTGGGTAGTGTTGTTATACACAAGCCATGAACCAAAATAATACCAAGGTTGCATCCATACCCATGGAGGCCTGACAAACTTAATGATTGGTCACATTCAGTTGCTTGCTCGTGGTACACACGTTCAATGGTGCAGCATTGTATACCGAGATCAAGTCCTTACATGTTTCCATGAGTTCCTCGAGAAAAAGATAAATCAGAAAATGCATGTTAAATGAGTGAGAGAAGGGGGGTGGGGGGGTGCATGAAAGAGTGATGCATGTTGTGAAACATTGAACAAATTAAGTTATAAAGTTATCAATTGGGTGCTTGTTAGTGCGCCGTTTCCTGTTTATCCCGAGAGCCAAAGGGCCTTTGAGGTATGGTGGCAGTTACAAGCTCATTTGGAGTGGCTGCACACTGAAAAGGCGACAG
Organism: Eptatretus burgeri; assembly: GCF_056783735.1. NCBI lineage: Eukaryota > Metazoa > Chordata > Myxini > Myxiniformes > Myxinidae > Eptatretus > Eptatretus burgeri. The sequence goes on from NC_140963.1 coordinate 109,873,763, forward strand.
GAACAAGCTAGGTTTCTACCTCGTGCTGTCCATTGTTGTACAATCCACAATTTTATCAAACACATGCTCGTATATAATGCATATGACTGCTTGCATTCTATAAAGAGAGGTTTATTGAAGAAGGGGGTTGGGGGGGGGCAGTTAGATTTCACTATTTTTGGATCTGTTATACTGTATAATGATATAACCTTCGTTCAGGCCAAAGTTGATAATAAATCAGCATGTTGTGGAGGAGGGCCAGCACAGGCCACAGGCCAGCAATGCAGAGATGATTTACCAACGAGGCGTACTGCCCTCTCGTGCTTAAACACGTTTAAGAGCATAGCCCCAGCTTCCAGGATGGCCTGAAAGCAAAGCTCTCTTTACTAATCATAAAGGTTCAAAACAATGAAAACAACATGAAACATTGAACAATGCAGAGGCTCACCGAGTAGATCTGAGATATATGGATTACAGTAGATCTGAGAACCATTGCAGACGAACTGACTGACACACCAACGTTGCAATACCTTTTCATGTTCCTTCAGGAACATGCGAGGGTAACAAGTCATTCACTACATTCCCACATTATATATACGAGTGGAAATATATATATATATATATATAAAGATAACCTATCTGATCATCATTCTCAATTATTTAATGTTCACCCAAACACCCAATTTTCTCTCATGCACTTCCTTGAAGCTTTCTTGGTGTGCATGCAATGTTTTAGGCTGCTAGGTTGTATGGTTTTGGAGTGATGGAGGACACACACACACACACACACACACACACACACACACACACACACACACACACACACACACACACACACACACACACACACACACACCTGCCCTCCACATGGGCGAATCTATGTCAGCCCACCTTCGGGGGACAATGTGTTGCAGCACAGTCTGATAATGCACATTATCATTTTGTCATTTTTGAAAGAAAAATTATTGATCACATATCATGAGGAAAGCATGAGATAAAAACGTCGCACTGTAATCACCAATATTGTAATCACCGCTGAGAGAGGTGAGCAAACACGAGGTAAAGAAAGCATGTGATTTGCTACATTATCTTGATAGACCATTGCTTACTGACGTTTATGGACACGATACTCAGACATGAATAACGATGCTGGGAAAAACGGTCACACCCGATTGGTTAGTGCCGCAACCAATCAACGAGTGATGGGAAAAACGGGCACACCCAATCGGTAAGGGCCATGACCAATCGACGAGTGAATATTGGTGACATAGCTACAGCCGAACAAGCACTATTTATTATAGTTGATATCTGAACCAGCAGGATACTCATCACATACTGACAGATCTCCTCTAAAAGGAGAAGAGGTCAGAAAATGGTGCTCAACAACAACATGCCGACACACAGACAGATACAGGGTTAAAGAGCTACATAACTTGTAAACACATGGGATTAATAGTCTCAGACTCGGTCATAATGCACAAAGATCAATGATCTAGATATTATACATAAAATATGTTGTGGGTAAATCAGACAATTTTGTCAACCCATGCCGATAGAGGCGGTTTGGCATGCTAGTTGAGCCTGTAGGCCTTGCAGCGTACCTCAAACCATCAGAGGTGCAGGAAAACACCCTCAGAACTGACACCATGCATATTCAAGGTACAAAATCATATCATGGTTAACTTTGCTGTAAAAGTGTTGTGGTTACCATCAGCCAACTTTGTCGTACTGCGTTGAAGGCCACTATATTAACATTGTTCTGGGTGCAGACTTATTGCATATGTAAACTGACTCACTGACTGATGCAGAGTGATCCCAGCAACATGATGTTTAATGATACAACTAAACTACAAAATAATGATGTCTCGGCTCAGCATTTTCTGCTAAGAGATGTTTCAGCGCAGTTCGGAAAGAAAGTTTAATCCTACATCCAGTAGTGAAGCATCCCTCCACAATTAATAGAACCTCTCTACACGGCTCAGAATGTACAAAACATGTTGAAACTAGAAGGGCACCCGGTAGAGGGCATACCTCCGCCTCACAATACATGATTCACGAGAACATATCAGGGCCAATACATTTTTGAAATATCATGCTATACAGTACTATATAGTTTTGAGCCCTATCTCTCAACGGTGAAGAATCACGAAAAAATTAAAATAATTCCCGTATCCGGATCCGGATCTTCACCAAAATCGAATCGATTTGTCCTTGCCACACACCCACCTGCCACCAAGTTTTGTCTGAATCCGTCCACAAGTTTTTGATATATCCTCTTGTATATCGGTTTAGCCCTATCTCTCAATGGCGAAGAATCACTTTAAAAGTTATCAGATCTGGATCCGGATCTTCACCAAAATTGAATCAATTCTTCCTTGTTACACACCCAAAGTAATCACCAAATTTCGTCCGAATCCATTCACAACTTTTTGAGATATCGTGCAATTTATCGTTTTTGGCCTCATCTCTCAATGGTGAAGAATCACTGAAAAAATTCTAGTAGCCAGATCCAGATCCGTATCTTCAGCAAAATCTAATCAATTCGTCATTGTCACACATCCAACCTGTCCACAAAATTTCATCTGAATCCGTCCACAACTTTGAGATACCCTGCACACAGACAGACAGACAAACAAGAAAAAGACGTCGTGGAGAGCACGATACTCGCAAAATCCCCCCGCCTCACCAAAGGTTGCCATGGATACATGAAATTGTCCATTTCATGAACATTAAAATTCACAATCTTAAACAAAGCTCAGGTCAATCGGATGAAAAATGATTCTTTTCTAGATTGAAATTGATTATAGAAGTTTGACCTTGAGTTGACCTTTTGACCTCAAAAATAGTTGTTTTCCCAATTCAGGGATGGACTGTGCAAATCTTGTAAAAATTTAAACTCAATCGGATGAAAAATGATGATGTTACAAATTTGACCTTAAGATGACCTTTGAACTTTGACTTCAAAATCAATAGGCTTCTCAGTTTAAAATACTTCTACAGCTTGGTAAAGTTTCATGACAATCGGTTTAGAATTGTGACCTTTTGGCGATAAACAGGCAAACAGACAAACAAACAAGAAGACGTCGTGCAGAGCACGACACTTTCAAAATCCATCAAACAAATCTGACCTCAAAAATAATTGGTGGTTGATTTCAATGACCAAATATGCAACTTCTCTTCAAATTTCAAGTGAATCGGATGAAAATTGACAATTTTGAAAGTGAGCCTATGTTGACCTTTTGGCCTATGTGGACCTCCAAAATAATTGGTGGTTGAATTCAGTGACCTGAAATATAAATCCTCTTCAAATTTCAAGTCAATCAGATGAAAATTGAGGATTTTAGAAATACCACCTTAGTTGTTGATCTTGGGCTTATGTTGACCTTTTGACCTCAAAAGCATTAGGCTTCTTCCTTATGGCAAACTCTACCATGTGGTGAAGTTTCGAGAATATTGGTTTAAAATTGTGACCTGTAGGTGAGAAAAAGACAGACAGACAGACAGACAGACAGAAAGACAGAATAACAAAATCAACCAACCAATATACTTGGAAAATCTTCGATTTTGCAAGTAGCAAACAGACAAAGGGGTGAAATTGTCACCTTCTTCAGCTTCGGTGGAAGAGGTAATAAACAAAAGGGAAAAAGGGAAAGAAAAAAAATATAGAGGCACTGCAAGAAACACACAAACAAATACTCTACACAATGTCAACATATTAACAACTGGAGAGACTAACGTAGTACAAGAGAAACTCCTTGCTCCCTCCCTGTACGAGTCTTTCCTTTAACCCTGCTTCTGAATTATATGGGATATGCACCTTTTGCCCCTAATCCAAGACGTGCATAATTAACCTCCACCATCGAAGATGGACGGAGGTTACTGTTTTCATCCCTGTTTGTTTGTTTGTTTGTTTGTGAACAGTATTACGGAAAAACTCCTCGACGGATTTCGACGAAACTTGGTGGGGGGATTAGGTATGGTCCAAGGATCATGCCATTAGATTTTGGACATGGTCAAAAGTCCAATATGGCCGCTATGGCGGCCATTTTGAAAAAATATTTGAATTTTTGTTTTTGCATTTCTACATGTTTTAAGTGATTTCCAACCCCCCTCCCCCCAAAAAAAATTGTTAGAGAAAAAAAAATCAAAATTGTGCAACTTTTTTTTCAACAAAATTTCGATTTTTTTTTTTTGCATTTCTACATGTTATCAGTGATTTCCAACAAAAAAACATGCCAAAATTATAATTGCGGCTGATTTTGGAACTTCAGGTGGATATACCCACGTAAAATCAATTTCTGTCTCAAGGAATCGAGTTATGACGAATGAATTGAGTATGTAAAAGTTAAAAGTAAAAGGGAAAGTTACAAACTATAACTCTGTGCACTGTTGACGTCAAATTGAATGAATAGGATATCAGGTTCACTTGAGTGACCTAGCAGTATTGGCGGCGGAGGTTTTGCACTCTACCGAGTGCTCCCCCTCTAGTTGAACATGTCGTTTCACCTGTGGGACAGGAAAACACGTACCATGACAATCATCATGTACAATGCGAGTATGCGTGTACTCAAACCAACCTAATGTTCACAAAGTAATTATTGATCCCTAAATAAATTCGGGCTAATTTTGGTTTGTGCTCAAAAAGCACATTAATAACCATTAGAACAGTGAAGATGGGTAGGTGTTGGTGTGATGTAAAGGGGGGGGGGGGGTCCTTGCTCTCATCACAAACTTTGATGACCGAGTTCAGCATCATATGAGAATTCATTCACATTCAGCATCAAAAAAGAAGTCCTGCAGGTGCTTCAAATTCAGGGAAATTTTATCCTGGAATCAAACTATTATGAATTACTTGATTCCAAATATTTAAATACTGCCCAGGCCCAGCCAATATTATTGTTAAGATGGAGCATACAAGTCTGAAACAACTTAGTGCATATTGATTAAAACTGAGACCAAAATAAATATTTCACAAAGCTCCAAGGACACACATAGATGATGGCTTTCCAACCAAGTCCCCCCTTAACTCTAACCAACTATCCCACACCCTTTCCCTCATACCAACCAATCAACCCCTCTTCCCTCTGATCAAGCATCCCACACACTTCCCTCGTAACAACCAACCAATCATCTTCACAACTGCTTCCTACATATTAATTATGTTCCAAGTCCTGGAAGGACCCTACAAAGCAGAATTGAGCTGACCAATCATTCTCTTTCTCAGAGCACTACACCATGTCTTCTGATGGATGCTTCATAATAATCCTGAACCAGCAACCCTCTCCTCACATTGAAAATGAAAACAGACAGCACAGATGTATTGCCTTTAACACGCGCACACACACACACACACACACACACACACACACACACACACACACACACACACACACACACACACACACACACAACAATAGCACCAGTCATAATAAGCCAGATGCATTAATTACCTCCACCACTGAAGGTGAAGGGGGTTATGTTTTCACCCCTCCTCTGTCTGTCTGCATGCAGGATATCTCAAAAAGTTGTGGACTGATTCAGATGAAACTTTGTGGACAGGTTGGGTGTGTGACCACGACAAATTGATTCGATGTTGGTGAAGATCCGAACCTGGATCTGGATACGAGAATTATTTAATTTTTAAAAGTGATTCTTCACCATTGAGAGATAAGGCCAAAAACGATATAGTACTGTATAGCATGATATTTCAAAAATGTATTGGGCCAGATATGTTCTCGTGGTGTACTGAATATGTGTTGTACTGTACTGAATATGTGCTGATATGTGCTGATATATGTACCAGATATGTGCTGTACTGAATACCCTTCTAGTCTACCATGGGTTGGCAGACAGCGTAGAGGTATGTGCACTCACCTCTGGAGTTGTCGAGCTGGAGCTTGAATCTCGACCCAGCTATAAACCTTTACCCTGGTGTTTCACATGTAGGACAATGCAGCAATGTGCGCGACATCCATCGGAAGGACTTTAAGCCCGAGGAGCATTATGCCGGCACATCGTTCATGATAAAGCTCCCTCGGTGAATTTCACGAGGAGGTGAGTTATTGCCGGCACCCTGAACAAATTACATATTCCTATCACAGTTGAACAACAGTCCTGAACAGATAGTTCCAGAAAAGGGTTGGGCCAGAATTGTTTTCCCCAGCCGACCCCACAAGATCGGAATAGGGGGAAGGAGGAGGAGGAGGAGAATAAGAAGGAGAAGAGACTCGAT